>NC_135236.1:385778961-386081461 GCF_051348905.1 Ranitomeya variabilis
AACTCCGGAACAGTACGCGATACACTGCTAGGAGCTTCGCTCCTGGCAGTGTATCGCCGGAGAGCAGCCGATCGGCGTGGGACACTCGTTTTATGGATTCTGCGGACAGGGAGTATGAATTTGGTTTATTATTTTTGGATTTTTTCCTGGAGGATCGAGGGCTTCGCCTACAAGTGTGCTGTTGGTGAGTATATACTCTGTGTTATATGTTGTATGTACTGTGTGTCATGTATGTGTATTGTGTGTAGGTGTTTTGTGTAACTTTACAATTGTGCTAAGTCGCCGGACACAGGGACAACTCTCCCATCCTAATACCGGATGGGAGTAGTAGTCCCATACGGCGACTTAGCACAATGGTGGCACTAGCGTCGCATGGGGACACACACACGCACACACACACACACACACACACACACACAGAAGGACTCCATGCTGCTTCACTGGGGAGCGGGGGCTTCCCTCTTCCTGTCCGACGTCACGTCCGGTCCTGGGTGTCAACCCCTCCGTACAAAGACGCCGACACCCAGGACAAAGGCGCTGTGTGTGGAAGGTAATATGGGGCCCTAGGGGGATACGCAGACACGCCGCTGCGTAAAGAATTGACATGTCAATTCTTTTTACGCCGGCGTGTTTGCAGACAAAAGCACCGCGTTTTTTTGCGGTGTGTCTGAACGGCAAAGTGAATTTCTCATTCACTTTGCCGGCAGACGAAAATGACATTGCGCATTTTTGAAAAGCGCCCGCAAAATAGCGCTCAAAAATGCGCTATGTCTGAAAGTAGCCTAAGGCTTCTTTCACACTTGCGTCGGTACGGGGCGGTCGCAATGCGTCGGCCCGATGTACCGACGCACGTTGTGAAAATTGTGCACAACGTGGGCAGCGGATGCAGTTTTTCAACGCATCCGCTGCCCAGTCTATGTCCTGGGGAGGAGGGGGCAGAGTTACGGCCACGCATCCGCGGAAATGGCGGACGCGACGTACAAAAAAAAGGTTACATTGAACTTTTTTTGTGACGACGGGGGCTAAAGTTATGGTTAGGGTTGGGGCTAAAGTTAGGGTTGGGGCTAAAGTTAGGGTTAGAGTTGGGATTAGGGTTAGGGTTTGGATTAGGGTTGGGATTAGTGTTACGTTTGGGATTAGGGTTGGGATTAGGGTTAGGGTTGGGATTAGGGTTAGGGGTGTGTTGGATTTAGGGTTTTGATTAGGGTTATGGTTAGGGTTGAGATTAGGGCTGTTTTGGGGTTAGGGTTGTGATTATCGTTAGGGTTGTGATTAGGATTATGGATCGGGTTGAGATTAGGGTTAGGGCTGTGTTGGGGTTAGGGTTGGAGTTAGAATTGGGGGGTTTCCACTGTTTAGGTACATCAGGGGGTCTCCAAACACGACAGCCAATTTTGCGCTAAAAAAGTCAAATGGTACTCCCTCCCTTCTGAGCTCTGCCGTGCGCCCAAACAGTGGTTTACCCCCACATATGGGGCATCAGCGTACTCGGGATAAATTGGACAACAACTTTTGGGGTCCAATTTCTCCTGTTACCCTTGTGAAAATAAAAACTTGGGGGCTAAAAATCTTTTTTGTTGGAAAAAAATATATTTTTTTATTTTCACTACTCTGCATTATAAATTTCTGTGAAGCACTTGAGCTTTCAAAGTTCTCACCACATATCTAGATAAGTTCCTTAGGGGGTCTAGTTTCCAAAATTTGGTCACTTGTGGGGGTTTCTACTGTTTAGGTACATTAGGGGTCTGCAAACGCAACATAACGCCCGCAGACAATTCTATCAAAGTCTGCATTGCAAAATGGCGCTCCTTCCCTTCCGAGCTCTGCCGTGCGCCCAAAGAGTGGTTTACCCCCACATATGGGGTACCAGCATACTCAGGACAAATTGGACAACAAATTTTGGGGTCCAATTTCTCTTGTTACCCTTGTGAAAATAAAAATTTGGGGGCTAAAAAAATCTTTTTTGTGGGAAAAAAAATATTTTTTATTTTCACTACTCTGCATTATAAACTTCTGTGAAGCACTTGGGCATTCAAAGTTCTCACCACATATCTAGATAAGTTCCTTGGGGGGTCTATTTTCCAAAATGGGGTCACTTGTTGGGGGTTTCTACTGTTTAGGTACATTAGGGGTCTGCAAAGGCAACATAACGCCCGCAGACAATTCTATCAAAGTCTGCATTCCAAAATGGCACTCCTTCCCTTCCGAGCTCTGCCATGCGCCCAAACAGTGGTTTACCCCCACATATGGGGTACCAGCATACTCAGGATAAATTGGACAACAACTTTTGGGGTCCAATTTCTCTTGTTACCCTTGTGAAAATAAAAACTTGGGGGCTAAAAAATCTTTATTGTTAAAAAATATATATTTTTTATTTTCACGACTCTGCATTATAAACTTCTGTGATGCACTTGGGCATTCAAAGTTCTCACTACACATCTAGATAAGTTCCATGGGGGGTCTAGTTTCCAAAATGGGGTCACTTTTGGGGGGTTTCTGCTGTTTAGGCACATCAGGGGCTCTCCAAACGCGACATGGCGTCCGATCTCAATTCCAGTCAATTTTGCATTGAAAAGTCAAATGGCGCTCCTTTGCTTCCGAGCTCAGCCATGCGCCCAAACAGTGGTTTACCCCCACATATGGGGTGTCGGCGTACTCAAGACAAATTGTACAACAGCTTCTGGGGTCCATTTTCTCCTGTTACCCTTGGTAAAATAAAAATTTGGAGGCAAAAAGATCATTTTTGTAGAAAAAATGCGATTTTTTTATTTTCACGGCTCTACGTTATAAACTTCTGTGAAGCACCTGGGGGTTTAAAGTGCTCACCACACATCTAGATAAGTTCCTTAAGGGGTCTAGTTTCCAAAATGGTGTCATATGTGGGGGGTCTCTACTGTTTAGGCACATCAGCGGCTCTCCAAACGTGACATGGCGTCCGATCTCAATTCCAGCCAATTCTACATTGAAAAAGTAAAACGACACTCCTTCTCTTCCAAGCTCTGCGGTGCGCCCAAACAGTGGTTTACCCCCATATATGGGGTATCGACGTACTCAGGAGAAATTGCACAACAACTTTTGTGGTCTAATTTCTCCTGTTACCCTTGTGAAAATAAAAATTTGGGGGCAAAAAGATCATTTTTGTAGAAAAAATGAGATTTTTTATTTTCACGGCTCTACGTTATAAACTTCTGTGAAGCACTTGGGGGTTCAAAGTGCTCACCACACATCTAGATAAGTTCCTTGGGGGGTCTAGTTTCCAAAATGGTATCACTTGTGGGGGGTTTCCACTGTTTAGGCACATCAGGGACTCTCCAAACGCGACATGGCATCCGATCTCAATTCCAGCCAATTCTGCATTGAAAAAGTCAAACGGTGCTCCTTCACTTCCAAGCTCTGCGGTGTGCCCAAACAGTGGTTTACCTCCACATATGGGGTATCGACGTACTCAGGAGAAATTGCACAACAACTTTTGTGGTCTAATTTCTCCTGTTACCCTTGTGAAAATAAGAATTTGTGGGCGAAAAAATCATTTTTGTGAAAACAAATGCGATTTTTTATTTTCACGGCTCTACGTTATAAACTTCTGTGAAGCACTTGGGGGTTCAAAGTGCTCACCACACATCTAGATAAGTTCCTTGGGGGATCTAGTTTCCAAAATGTTGTCACTTGTGGGGGGTTTCCACTGTTTAGGCACATTAGGGGCTCTCCAAACGCGACATGGCGTCCGATCTCAATTCCAGCCAATTCTGCATTGAAACAGTCAAACGGTGCTCCTTCACTTCCAAGCTCTGCGGTGCACCCAAACAGTGGTTTACCTCCACATATGGGGTATCGGCGTACTCAGGAAAAATTGCACAACAAAATTTGTGGTTAAATTTCTGTTTTTACACTTGTGAAAATTAAAAAAAATGGTTCTGAAGTAAAATGTTTGCAAAAAAAAGTAAAATGTTAATTTTTTTCTTCCACATTGTTTTAGTTCCTGTGAAGTACGTAAAGGGTTAATAAACTTCTTGAATGTGGTTTTGAGCAGCTTGAGGGGTGCAGTTTTTAGAATGGTGTCACACTTGGTTATTTTCTATCATATAGACCCCTCAAAATCACTTCAAAGGTGATGTGGTCCCTAAAAAAAACATGGTGTTGTAAAAATGAGAAATTGCTGGTCAACTTTTAACCCTTATAACTCCCTAACAAAAAAAAAAATTGTTTCCAAAATTGTGCTGATGTAAAGTAGACATGTGGGAAATGTTATTTATTAACTATTTTTTGTGACATATCTCTCTGATTTAAGGGCATAAAAATACAAAGTTTGAAAATTGCAAAATTTTAAAAATTTTCGCCATATTTCCATTTTTTTCATAAATAATCGCAAGTAATATCGAAGAAATGTTACCACTAACTTGAAGTACAACATGTCACGAAAAAACAATCTCAGAATCAGCGGGATCCGATAAAGCGTTCCAGAGTTATAACCTCATAAAGTGACACTGGTCAGAATTGTAAAAATTGGCTCGGTCATTAAGTACCAAATTGGCTCTGTCACTAAGGGGTTAATAGTTGGGGCCGAGAGAACTGCAGCCAGTTGATGCACACTCCAATAATGAACAATAGCAGACCATGTGCCAAATTTGGAAGTTGAAAGCGTGACCATCTGGTAATTAAAATGAAATATTTATTGGAACATGGCCTAGATTCATGCACATGTGCTGCTGTGTTCTTTTTGTCTATATAATGTAGTTTTGCAGCGTGGACGTGTTCACATTAGGAGTGCTGGTTGTTTTTCTTGTCTATTTAGTTACTGGATGCTGGCTGCCTCCAGGCTGATCTTGCACTCATCCCATTGACCTTGCAGGTGGCCGTAATCATCTCTACCTGCCCATTTTTTAAAAAAAAATGTTTTTGAGTAGTATAACCTACATTGAACGGTGTTAATTTTTTTACTGTGTTTTCACATGGGCTAGATCCATGTACATGTGCTGCTGTGTTCTTTTTGTGTGTGTGTGTATATATATATATATATATATATATATATATATATATATATATATATACAGTACAGACCAAAAGTTTGGGCACACCTTCTCATTTAAAGATTTCTCTGTATTTTCATGACTATGAAAATTGTACATTCACACTGAAGGCATCAAAACTATGAATTAACACATGTGGAACTGTATACTTAACAAAAAAGTGTGAAACAACTGAAAATATGTCTTATATTCTAGGTTCTTCGAAGTAACCACATTTTGCTTTGATGACTGCTTTGCACACTCTTGGCATTCTCTTGGTGAGCTTCAAGAGGTAGTCATCGGGAATGGTCTTCCAACAATCTTGAAGGAGTTCCCAGAGATGCTTAGCACTTGTTGGCCCTTTTGCCTTCACTCTGCGGTCCAGCTCACCCCAAACCATCTCGATTGGGTTCAGGTCTGGTGACTGTGGAGGCCAGGTCATATGGCATAGCACCCCATCACTCTTCTTCTTGGTCAAATAGCCCTTACACAGCCTGGAGGTGTGTTTGGGGTCATTGTCCTGTTGAAAAATAAATGATGGTCCAACTAAATGCAAACCGGATGGAATAGCATGCCGCTGCAAGTTGCTGTGGTAGCCATGCTGGTTCAGTATGCCTTCAATTTTAAATAAATCCCCAACAGTGTCACCAGCAAAGCACCCCCACACTATCACACCTCCTCCTCCATGCTTAACGGTGGGAACCAGGCAGGTAGAGTCCATCTGTTCACTTTTTCTGCGTCGCACAAAGACACGGTGGTTGGAACCAAAGATCTCAAATTTGGACTCATCAGACCAAACCACAGATTTCCACAGAAGATTTCTTCTGCTTGTTGCCTGTCCTTAGCAGTGGTTTCCTAGCAGCTATTTTACCATGAAGGCCTGCTGCACCAATTCACCTCTTAACAGTTGTTGTAGAGATGTGTCTGCTGCTAGATCTCTGTATGGCATTGACCTGGTCTCTAATCTGAGCTGCTGTTAACCTGCGATTTCTGAGGCTGGTGACTTGGAAAAACTAATCCTCAGAAGCAGAGGTGACTCTTGGTCTTCCTTTCCTGGGGCGGTCCTCATGTGAGCCAGTTTCTTTGTAGCGCTTGATGTTTTTTGCCACTGCACTTGGGGACACTTTCAAAGTTTTCCCAATTTTTCGGACTGACTGATCTTCATTTCTTAAAGTAATGATGGCCACTCGTTTTTCTTTACTTAGCTGCTTTTTTCTTGCCATAATACAAATTCTAACAGTCTATTCAGTAGCACTATCAGCTGTGTATCCACCAGACTTCTGCACAACACAACTGATGGTCCCAACGCCATTTATAAGGCAAGAAATCCCACTTATTAAACCTGACAGGGCACACCTGTGAAGTGAAAACCATTCCCAGTGACTACCTCTTGAAGCTCATCAAGAGAATGCCAAGAGTGTGCAAAGCAGTCATCAAAGCAAAAGGTGGTTACTTTGAAGAACCTAGAATATAAGACATAATTTCAGTTGTTTCACACTTTTTTGCTAAGTATATAATTACACGTGTTAATTCATAGTTTTGATGCCTTCAGTGTGAATGAACAATTTTCATAGTCATGAATATTCAGAAAAATCTTTAAATGAGAAGGTGTGTCCAAAGTTTTGGTCTGCACTGTGTATATATATATATATATATATATAGATCAAAAAAAGAGGCAGCACTCCATTTTCGAAAAAAGTGCAGGATTTATTCAAATCCACATGTCTGTGCGACGTTTCAGCTCTACTGAGCTTTTCTCAAGCTTGAGAAAAGCTCAGTAGAGCTGAAACGTCGCACAGACATGTGGATTTGAATAAATCCTGCACTTTTTTCGAAAATGGAGTGCTGCCTCTTTTTTTGATCTATATTGAATGTGGACGACCAGTGGACGGGTTGCCTGGAGGCTCTGCACCCTAAGATAAGTTATACCAGTGTGCTGTTCCTTTTTTTACTATTTTATATATATATATATATATATATATATATATATATATATATATATATATATATATATATATATATATATATACAGTATATATATATATATATATATATATATATATATATATATATATATATATATATATACACACTATGTGCTGAATTGCTGAATTATTAGGCAAGGTGCATTTTAGAGGATTATTTTTATTATTGATCAACAACTATGTTCTCAATCAACCCAAAAGACTCATAAATATCAAAGCATAGTATTTTTGGAAGTTGGAGTGGGTTTTTTTTAGATTTGGCTATCTTAGGAGGATATCAGTTTGTGCAGATAACTATTACTGTGCGGAATTATTAGGCAACTTAATAAAAACCAAATGTATTAAAATGTCACTTGTTTATTTTCACCAGGTAAACCAATATAACTGCACAAAATTTAGAAATAAATATTTCTGACATGCAAAAACAAAACCCCAAAAAATGAGTGACCAATGTAGCCACCTTTCTTTATGATGACGCTCAACAGCCTTCCATCCATAGATTGTCAGTTGCTTGATCTGTTTACGATCAACATTGCGTGCAGCAGCCACCGCAGCCTCACAAACACTGTTCAGAGAGGTGTACTGTTTTCCCTCCCTGTAGATCTCACATTTTATGAGGGACCACAGGTTCTCTATGGGGTTCAGATCAGGTGAACAAGGGGGCCATGTCATTATTTTTTCTTCTTTGAGACCTTTACTGGCCAGCCACACTGTGGAGTAGTTGGAGGCATGTGATGGAGCATTGTCCTGCATGAAAATCATGTTTTTCTTGAACGATACCAACTTCTTCCTGTACCACTGCTTGAAGAAGTTGTTTTCCAGAAACTGGCAGTAGGTCTGGGAGTTGAGCTTCACTCCATCCTCAAACTAAAAAGGTCCCACAAGTTCATCTTTGATGATATCAGCCCATACCAGTACCCCACCTCCACCTTGCTGGCGTCTGAGTCGGAGTGGAGCTCTCTGCCCTTTACTGATCCAGCCTCTGGCCAATCCATCTGGCCCATCAAGAGTCACTCTCATTTCATCAGTCCATAAAACCTTTGAAAAGTCAGTCTTAAGATATTTCTTTGCCCAGTCTTGACGTTTTATCTTATGTTTCTTGTTCAAAGGTGATCATTTTTCAGCCTTCCTTACCTTGGCCACATCCCTAAGTACCGCACACCTTGTGATTTTTGTTACTCCAGTAACGTTGCAGCTCTGAAATATGGCAAAACTGGTTGCAAATGGCATCTTGGCAGCTTCATGCTTGATTTTCGGAAATTCATGGGAAGTTATTTTGCGCCTTTTTTGCTCAACACGCTTCTTGCGACCCTGTTGACTATTTGCCATGAAACACTTGATTGTTCAGTGATCACTCTTCAAAAGTTTGGCAATCTCAAGACTGCTGCATCCCTCTGCGAGACATCTCACATTTTTGAACTTTTCAGAGCCCGTCAAATCTCTCTTCTGACCCATTTTGCCAAAGGAAAGGAAGTTGCCTAATAATTAAGCACACCTTATATAGGGTTTTGATGTCATTAGACAACACCCCTCCTCATTACAGAGATGCACATCACCTGATTTACTTAATTGGTAGTTGGCTCTCTAGCCTGAACAGCTTGGAGTAGGACATCATGTATAAAAAGTATCATGTGATCAAAATTCAACTTGCCTAATAATTCTGCACACAGTGTATATATATATATATATATATATATATATATATATATATATATATATATATATATATATATATATATATATACGTACTGCTCAAAAAAATAAAGGTGACACTAAAATCCCACATCTAGCTATCACTGAATGAAATATTCCTGTTGTAAATCTTTATTCATTACATAGTGGAATGTGTTGAAAACAATAAAACCTTAAAAATGATCAACGTAAATCACAACTAATATCCCATGGAGGTGTGGAGTTGGAATGATGCTCAAAATCAAAGTGGAAAATGAAGTTACAGGCTGATCCAACTTCAGTGAAAATGCCTCAGGAAATGATGCTCAGTAGTGTGTGTGTCCTCAACGTGCTTGTATGATCTCCCTACAAGCCTGGGCATGCTCCTGATGAGGCGGTGGATGGTCTCCTGAGGGATCTCCTCCCAGACCTGGACTAAAGCATCCGCCATCTCCTGGACAGTCTGTGGTGCAACGTGACGTTGGTGGATGGTGTGAGACATGATGTCCCAGATGTGTTTAATCAGATTCGGGTCCGGGGAATGGGCAGACCAGTCCATAGCTCAATGCCTTCATCTTGCAGGAACTGCTAACACACTCTAGCAACATGAAGTCTGGCCTTGTCCTGCATTAGGAGAAACCCAGGGCCAACCGCACCAGCATTTGGTCTCACAAGGGGTCTAAAGATCTCATCTTGGTACATAATGGCAGTCATGCAACTTCTGGTGAGCAAATGGAGGGCTAAGCGGCCCTCCAAAGAAGTGCCACCCCACACCATTACTGACCCACTGCCAAACTGGTTATACTGAAGGATGTTGCAGGCAGCAGATCACTCTCCATGGCGTCTCCAGACTCTGTCACGTTTGTCACGTTTGGCACATGTGCTCAGTGTGAACCTGCTTTCATCTGCAAAGAGCACAGGGAGCCAGTGGCGAATTTGCCATTCCTGGTGTTCTGTGGCAAATTCCAAGCGTCCTGCATGGTGTTGGGCTGTGAGCACAACCCCCATCTGTGGACGTCGGGCACTCAAACCATCTTCATGGAGTCGGTTTCTAACTGTGCAGACACATGCACATTTGTGGCCTGCTGGAGGTCATTTTGCAGGTCTCTGGCAGTGCTCCTCCTGTTCCTCCTTGCACAAAGGCTAAGTTAGCGGTCCTGCTGCTGGGTTGTTGCCCTCCTACGGCCCCCTCTATGTCTCCTGGTGTATTGGCCTGTTTCCTGGTAACGCCTCCAGCTTTTGTACACTACACTGAGACATAGCAAACCTTCTTGCCACAGCTCGCATTGATGTACCATCCTGGATGAGCTGCACTACCTGAGCCACTTGTGTGGGTTGTAGAGTCCATCTCACGCTACCACGAGTGTGAAAGCACAACCAACATTCAAAAGTGACCAAAACATCAGCCAAAAAGCATTGGTACTGAGAAGTGGTCTGTGGTCCCCAACTGCAGAATCACTCCTTTATTGTGTCTTGATAATTGACAATAATTTCCATCTGTTGTCTATTCCATTTGCACAACAGCATGTGAAATTGATTGTTAAACAGTGTTGCTTCCTAAGGGTACCGTCACACAGTGCCATTTTCATCGCTACGACGGCACGATCCGTGACATCGCAGCGTTGTATGATTATCGCTCCAGCGTTGTAGACTGCGGTCACACTTTGCAATCACGGCGCTGGAGCGATGCCGAAGTCCCCGGGTAACCAGGGTAAACATCGGGTTACTAAGCGCAGGGCCGCGCTTAGTAACCCGATGTTTACCCTGGTTACCAGCGTAAACGTAAAAAAAACAAACAGTACATACTCACATTCCGGTGTCTGTCCCCCGGCGTTCTGCTTCTTTGCACTGTGTAAGCACCATAGCCGGAAAGCAGAGCGGTGACGTCACCGCTGTGCTCGCTTTCCGGCCGGCAGGCGCTCACAGTGCAGAGAAGCTGAGACGCCGGGGGACAGACACCGGAATGTGAGTATGTACTGTTTGTTTTTTTTACGTTTACGCTGGTAACCAGGGTAAACATCGGGTTACTAAGCGCGGCCCTGCGCTTAGTTACCCGATGTTTACCCTGGTTACAAGCGAACACATCGCTGGATCGGTGTCACACACAACGATCCAGCGATGTCAGCGGGTGATCAAGCGACGAAAGAAAGTTCCAAACGATCTGCTACGACGTACGATTCTCAGCGTGATGTCTGATCGCAGTAGCGTGTCAGACACAGCGATATCATAACGATATCGCTAGAACGTCACGAATCGTGCCGTCGTAGCGATGAAAATTTCACTGTGTGACGGTACCCTTAGTGGACAGTTTGATTTAACCAAAGTTTGATTTACTTGGAGTTATATTCTGTTGTTTTTAAGTGTCCCCTTTATTTTTTTGAGCAGTGTGTGTGTATATATATATATATATATATATATATATATATATATATATATATATATATATATATATATATGTAGTTAATAATCAGATGTTGAAAATGGAAAAAAGAAACAAATTAATCATTAGTCAGTTGAATGTAGAACTGCAGTTTCTCCTGTAACTTCTGTGGATGAATATCTTTTCACAAAATTCAAAATGTCACATAATGCAGATCTACCCTTCCTATTTGACAGGTCAGTGCCTTAAGCAGTAAAGCCAAATGGCCATACTGCATGTCTGTATATTCTAAGCACTGGATCTGATGAGAATGTTCTTACACAATGTATAGCAATTTCATCATAAAGAAAGTATCCTTAAAAAATAAAATAAAATAGACTCTGGTTTGAAGGAAGGGTAGATTGATTCATGTAATGTTTTATAGGAATTAATAGCAAAACTGTGCTAAAAGCTAGAACTCATGATGCCTTTCATGACATATCATGTTAGTAGACATACATAGTGTTTCATCTTTGTGGAATATTGCAAATATTTGAACACTGCTGGATCAAAATTACAAATTCAAATCTAGTATGTAACCATCTTCTTTATTTCCCTGTCTTCGTTTTTATGGTAATGTCTCTTTTCTAATGTAAGCCTATGGAGAAAAAAAACATTGAGGATTTTTTAACTAGCAGCATTGCAGGGGGGCTAAAAGGAGCAAAGAAGATTTAGTGGTGAAAAGAGCAAATAAATAGGTGCTCCAAGATTAAAAAGAGGGTAGAAGTACATGCTGAGCTGTTGAAAGACCTCTCCCTGTTTAAAGAAAAATATTGTTTGGTGCTTTCACCACTGCATGATCAAAATAAGAGGTACAAATTAGTTCATGGCTGCTGAAGATACAAAACATCATGCAGAGAGCTGTCTTTGGGAACGTTTTAATGAGGAGAAGAGGTCATCAGACTGTGACATTGCTTTTCAGAATTCTTCAAGAACAACACAGACTTCCTGTTCCAAATGTGGTAAAGAATAAAACAACCTTAGTAGTAATCTTACAACTTTTGAACCGTGTACCTTCGAAATGCAGTGCTCATTTGGCAGCTTTAGTTAGTTATCTCAAAAGAACTGTGCCATATTTTCCATGTTCCCTTATTTCAAAAAGTGGAGAATAATAATATAACTTCATATTTATATAATAAAAGTTTTCATTCACATGTCAGAAGGGACGAGATGTTGTTTTTCTCTGCTTAGATCAACAAATGACTCCAATAGGTATCACGGAAAGACACTTCAGTTTTTTGCTTCACCACTCCAATGATCAAGGTTCTTCTGGATGACTGTCATCTTTGAACATGTTAGTTCTAATCACTCTCATCTAATGAACTTCTTATCACACTGAGGATGAGAAACAGTGACCATTATAGTGACAAAAACATAACCCTTTCCAATTCAGTTTTCACTGTAACATCTTCCATGGCGTGGATAAGCTCTACATGGTCCATTGACAGCATGATCTTATTGGCTTAAACAATTGTGACCTTTATAGGGCATTTAGTTGTATTCTAAGACTCTAGTAATAGTTGTAACTATAAAGACTGACAAATTCATCGCTTCTAAAGCACGGATACACAACAATCTAACTACAACAGTATTTAGCTTGATCACTATTATTGTATGGTATACTATATATAATACTAATATTGTATTCCCAACTAAAGCATTGACATCGTAGTTTATAGTTTATATTTATGATTTATATGGTTATCATGTGATTAGAAAAAAGAGTCTGTTTTTTGTGTGTGGTACAGATCTACACATTCAGATTTCAGTGAGGATATTCCAACTTTGACCTTGTACTTCTAAAGGTCATTCACGCTTCTTTTGTGTATATGGTGCATTTCGAGTCAATCAATTAATTTGCGCTATTTTTAAAAATGGGAAACACACACCTACAAATAATACAAGTTAATTACTATTTTATTACCCTAAAAGACAGTTGATGAAGCTTGCAAAAAAACTCATAAGGCTAAAACGGTCAATTAATAGGATTGCAGGGTAAGTCTACAGCAGAGGTGTCAAACTGCATTCCTCGAGGGCCGCCAACAGGTCATGTTTTCAGGATTTCCTTGTATTGCACAGGTGATAATTTAATCACCTGCACAGAATGATTCCAGCACCTTGTGGAATGCTAAGGAAATCCTGAAAACATGACCTGTTGGCGGCCCTCGAGGAATGCAGTTTGACACCTCTGGTCTACAGTATAGTGTTGGCCTTTTCTGGATAATTCAAAGAAATATTCTGACCAAATGCATGTCGGTGTTAAAAAACAAATATAACCTAACACCTCACTTTCTTGGCAAACTGTATGAAAATTTTTGAATATCTGTCACACAACATTCATCCGCTACTAAAGACTGCAATAATTAG
Organism: Ranitomeya variabilis; assembly: GCF_051348905.1. Classification (NCBI taxonomy): domain Eukaryota; kingdom Metazoa; phylum Chordata; class Amphibia; order Anura; family Dendrobatidae; genus Ranitomeya; species Ranitomeya variabilis. The sequence goes on from NC_135236.1 coordinate 385,792,410, forward strand.
GATTGGTGAGATGAAATACCTTTTTTATTCTATACCAGTAAGTTGTAATTCACTACCCATATAAACCTTGTGCATATTGCGTAAGATCAGCTCAGAATTTTGGCACGTTATATTTCAGAGAAGACACAAGTCCATCAAATTCAACTTTTAATTTTAGAGCATTTTTGCAGGGAAAGGAGAAACTCCCATGAGGCACATTGCAATTGCCTACTGTTAAGGAAGAACATTTTTTCTCACTCCAAATATTGCAATTAAAATATATCCATAGATTACCGACTTATCTCCAGTTCAAATAACTTTCATCTAGCTCACCTTATTCTTTTGTATTTACCTTCGAAGAAGCCCTTTAAATTAAATATACTGTATACAATGTAATAATTCTTATTGTAGTTGAAAATAGTCTATGATGTGTCCAATTTGCCAAAATGGAGGACATAGGTAAATACTATTGCCAAAAGAATGTACATTTGCCATATAATCTGAACACTAAGAATAAATCATGAAAAAATGGAAGAGTATTCAATTGATTGTAAAAAAAAACAAAGACGTTACTAATAAAAAAAATGCATGCTAGACCCATACAATTTATAATTTTTCTTTTAAATTTTTTGAGCAACGTAATGTTACAAAATGTTCTTGAGCAATATATATATATATAAATTTATTTTTTTTTATTGTAAATACATACAATTCTGAATTCTTTGCAAAAATAAACCTCTTAGAATATAGCTGTAACAAAACACGTTGTTAAAAAGATTTCTGTGATATATTTTTAAGACCCACTAAGTGACATGTAGAACACACACTTACAAGATTTATTCTGTCAGTGTCTATGCTGCATGTCATCATCTAAGACAACGCAAGTCTGATCATTGTGTTACTGTAACGCAAGTAGGGATGGTTTTGCATACATATCTTTTTGTGTGATTTCAGCTGTTAATGGTGTCATGCTCTCAAGGACCTTCTGTCTGTACAATAATCCTTAAAAATACTCCCAGAGGCATATGTCAAGAGGAGTCCCAGTATCTGTGCCCTTACATTTTTGTTATTTTTCTTTCAAAGTGCAGCTCATAAAAAGATAAAAAAAGACTTCATTTATTACTGTTCTTTTGAAAAAATATTCCTTTATAATGACAATATTTGATCGTAAAAAAAATAAACCCAAGCTATTTTCATTGATATGGTTCACTTTTACCCAAGAAAAGAGCTCATTACTAGCAAGAAGGTTTTTAAATGTTTTCATGGATTATAATTCATGAAAGGTGTCCTGGTTAATAGGACATTATGAGCAGTTTGACATTGAAATAACAAGAATGTCTTCAAAAGCACAGTATTCAGGAAAAAAAAGCCCGAAAACCATACACGCCATTTCTATTTTTTTTTGGGGAAAAAAAATATTATCAATCATAATGCAGTCAGCGAAATGTTGGATGGTCACTGTGTCTTAATTTTTCAGGTTAGATTGCCAATATAAAAACATTTGTGAATATATCTTATTATAGTTTACACATATTTGCATTCTACAGCACAATCCCACAGGACTACGCATAATGGAAAATCTGCAGTAGAATCCAATGCATCAAAAACTTCTATGGACTTCATTGAGGAAGTACAGTGGCTTTACCGCAAATGTAAGTTTGCATTGTGCGTCTGTTGCATAAATTAATCAGGATTTTTACCAGAGTTTGCTTTTATGAGACAACGCTGCTATTGTAATCTGCAGTGGATTTCCCACACAACCAAGAATCTGTTGTCAGTGCAGCCCGCCTCATATACTGAACCGCTCTTCTGTCCTCAAGTGGATGAGCATATGTCCAGACCTGTCCGCCAGCCTCCAATTAAAATGCACTATGCATGATGATGAAGAGGAGGAGGCTGGTGGACAGATCTGTACTCATTCTCATCTATCAACTACCAATTGCAGAACAGCAGAGCTGTGCAGTTTGTGAGAAAGATTCACCAATAAGTGCAGGAGTATACCCTGTAAGATCTCTGTTAGAGATCTGTCAGTCAAGTACATGTTCTATCTGTGTTTTTAACTACTTACCAACAACCGCCATACATGTAAATCGGTAGCAGGTGTGCCTGATTCATACCTGGCAGAAAATGGCTGTGGTACATAACCATGACCTGCCACTAACAGCTCCGTCCAGAACAATTAACAGCATGCAGGTGTGAGGGAGGGCCCAGGCTGTACTCGTGGCTGAGAGTATCTGTTTTAGCGCGCCCTGGTCTCCCATCACATTAATATAGTGTCCCCACTGCAGCATACCTTCCGCTTCACCTTCTGCACTGTCAGGGTCCCATCGGGCTGGCTGAAGATTCACTGCTACCGTTGTTTCATTCAAAGACACAGAGTCCGTTTCAAACTTCAAATGCAAAACTTTGTTTTTACAGCACATCCGTTTTCATTACAGCATCAACAACAGATTATACATTACACATTTCTTCCTCTTTCCCTGTACTCCGCTCCTGATCACACATCACGTGCCCGGGTGGGACCATATCATACGATTCCTCAACATCCTCCCTGTTCAGACCCTCTGCGCTTGAGGATTCTCTTAGACATTTTGCCCCGGATCTGAAGGCAGCAGCCCATGCGATGACCTGCCACATGGTGAGCGACCTGCCCTTCTGTACTGCTGTGACTTCTCCTGCAGCTCCAGTTCCTGCTACTGCTGTCACTGCAGTTGTCTTTGCTGCTGTCTCTGTTGCCCACTACAGGTCTTGGATGGCCTGGCTATCTTTATTGAACGTTATGGAGTCCAGCCGCCCTTCACAGGCCCTCTGGCCCTTCTGGGTTCACAGGCCCGACTAGCCTGTCTCAGCTCCCAAGCTTCACTGACTCAAAACAGGAAATTCCCCTAGCTTACCAATGGCTGGCTCCTCCTAAGGTTAACTATTTACAGGGCTATTGCTACAAGCTACACTCTGCCCCCTCCAGTGGATAAACTGAGGCACTGCACTGTCCCTATGTTAACCATCTTTTAAATAGCAGACTATATATATACATATATGCAGCTATACACAAGGAAGGCTTTACAATTAGGAAGTATTTACATGAAGGGAGTGGATTATTAGGTCCTGGTGCACCCCTTACACAGGCATGGGTGCACATTATTCTAGGCACCAATTGGCACCCCTATTATGCGATCGTGGGGCACCGATGGATTGCTAAGACAGCCGAGGGTCATTGTGGAGCTCGCCTGAAACCCAGCTTGTGGCTGGGCTTCAATGTAAACCATAATTTTTACTTTATGCAGCATTACTATAATACTAGCTATTGAACCCATTCTACGCCTGGGTGGATAGCATTTTTATTGATACATTCCTGGCTCCAAATTTTTTTAATACACTGTGTCTAAAAATTCGCATATACAGTGTTTCAGTAAAATGGCACTGGAGATCGCGGTATGCCCACGCGATGACTCCTGTGCCATTTTATTGAAGTAGTGTACTACAACTCCAACACAGCAGTGCGCATGCTCCAGCCATAAACATAATGGTGATGGGCGGTGCATGTGCACTTCTATGTTAATGTTGCAGTACATTATTTTAATAAAATGGCACCGAAGTCAGTGCATGTGCATACCACGATCTCTGGCACCATTTTATTGAAGACACTGTATATGGAATTTGCAGACACAGGGTCTTAAAAAATTGGCGTCAGATAGCGCAGTATGCGCACCCGCATGACTCTGGCACCATTTTATTGAAGTATTGTACTATAAAATTAAAAGGGAACCTTTAACCTTCAGATATGTTGTTAATCTGCAGGTTAACAGCGTTATTATGCTGCTCACCGCCTGCACACAGCCAAATACAGCCGGGAGAAAATTATCTTTATTCTTCCCTCAAACATTCGGTTTCAATCATGGAAGCCCCAGTGCCGGTTCGGTCACCACTCTGAGTACACAGAGCGGCCACTGTAAGCGCTCCTATTGGAAATGGCTGACACTGGCTCTCCATTGAGGCTGGTTGTTAGTCAAGGTCGGGGGCGCAGTTACAGAGGCCCATCTGTATTCTGAGAGTAATGACTGAACTGGTGCCATCCCAAACCAAATGACTGAAACCGAATGCTGCCAGAGAGAAAAAAATTAATTTCTCCGCACTGCATGCAGGCGCCATGCAGCATAATAATGCTGTTATCCTGCAGATTAACCGCAAAGCCGCAGGTTAACAGCATTATTTATAGTTACAGGTTCCCTTTAACATAGCACAGAAATGTACCAATAAGAATACTCACCACCCGGTCGTAGAACGGGTTCAATAAGTAATCCTGGTATATACTCTCCCAGCCTGTTACATGCTCCTTCATCCTATTATATGCTCCCCCATCCTTGTCATCCCAGTCCCTCATCCTGAAATATGCTTTACCATTGTGATATATGCTCCCCCCATCCTGGTATATGCAACCCTATCCTGGCCCTTCATCCTGGTATATGCTACCTCATCCTGATCCTCCCATCCTATGATATGCTCCCTCATCAAGGTATATGCTCCCCCATCCTGGTAGATGCTCCTCCATCCTGTGTGATGCAACAGTAGGGCCATACGCAGTGAAACGGCAGTGACCCAAGCAAGTGCCGTGCACCTCACGCTATCCTCCGGATTGCAGCCTGGCAAGCACAGGACAGCTGGGATGCAGGGTGTCAGTCCCCTTGGTTCCTCTTGCCCCTGTGTTGCTCCATACAGAAAGTGCTCTGCACACAACAGCTCTGTCTGCCTCCAAACCAACACTGACACACCTCCCCCTCTACTACAGGGCTTTTAATCAGTCACTGCTTCACCATTCTAATTACAGCCACACCTGTGTCTGCAGTACACCCTCATGGTCTCATTAGGCCTCCGTGCGCTTTCTGGGGAGCACAAACAGTGCCCCTTAGCTGTAACAGGGGTCACTGCCTCACATATCCTCCCCCTGTTCATACCTCTGGGGTTGAATATTTGTTGCCCCGTATGGGCGTGAGACAGGGCATCGGTATGCCCCTGTGAGATCCCACTTGACACTACATTAAGAAACCAAACTATTGACCAGAACCATCGATTGGCGCATGCATCCCTCCCCTTTGTGTTTCTGCTCCATATTTCATATCATTACGAGATCACCCACCCAGTTCTCCATTGTTGAAGCCAAGCCCTCTTTTCTGATTAACCGCAGATTTGGGCTAGTTTTGAGTGGTCTCAACCTTGTTTATTTTGGGTTCACTAACCCCACGGGTCATCCTGTCACTTAAGTATCTACTTTCGGGCCCCTGGTACCGTTTCCCCTATACCCTTACCTGTGCTTTAGTTATTATATTACGCTGAAACACCAAGGACCGCACTGGCAAGTCTGACCATATATCTGTATTAAAACGCACCCGAACCTGAGCCTCCCAACACTGCTGTCTAGCGAGCGCTCTATCTAATTTACCCTGACCCCTGGCCCCATCCTTGACCGGTGTCAGAGGGCTCCTCGTGTGCACATCCCCAGTCGCCTCCGCGACCACACACTCCTGGCTCTTCTCATTCCTGCATCTTTTATACCTTTTATACCTGCATCTCGTTGTGGGACCCTGGATCTGAGCTTTGCCAACCTTGCCAGGGAACACCTCCAGCTGAAGGTTCAATGGGGTCCCCACAACCTCTACTGCCACAACCTCTAGAGGAAGCCTATTGGGATTACACTCTAACCCTAATTGGTGACCCCTGTGGCATACATCTTAGGATCTTCAGGTTCTATGCCTGAAACAACATCTTTAGTTTCTCCTGCTATTACCTCTAGGGTGAACCTATCCAATAGGATTACACTCTGTCCCTAGGTTGGCGACCCCTATGGCAGGTATTTCAATATCTTTGGGTTCGCACCCGGTACAACACTTTCCTGAGAGGGTTGACCCTGGTTTCCCACAGGGACCAAAAAAAGGGCAAATCTCTCCCCAACACAGCCCCATATGGAAGGGTCTTTGCTAGTGTTGAGCATTCCGATACCGCAAGTATCGGGTATCGGCCGATCCTTGCGGTATCGGAATTCCGATACCGAGATCTGATATTTTTGTGGTATCGGGTATCGGAATCGGAAGTCCCCACAGTGCTAAAATCACTATAATGTAAAGTGGGCGGTGCGTGGGCGGAGACTGCGTGTCTCTGTGCGGGCGGGGTCTGTGCGGGCCTGCCAGGGATCTCATTCTATGCGGCCGGCGCTGTATGCCCAGGCTTGATGCGGCGTGCCGGGGCTTGATGCGGCGTGGGAGGGCTCTGCGGCGTGCTGGGGGGGTCTATGCGGCGTGCTGGGGGGGTCTATGCGGCGTGAGGGGCTCTCTGCGGCGTTCTGGGGCGTCTATGCGGCGTGCTGGGGGATCTATGCGGCGTGAGGGGCTCTCTGCGGCGTTCTGGGGCGTCTATGCGGCGTGCTGGGGGGTCTATGCGGCGTGCTGGGGGGTCTATGCGGCGTGCTGGGGGGTCTATGCGGCGTGCGGGGGTCTCAGCGGCATGCGGGGGTCTCTGCGGTGTGCTGGGGGGTCTCTGCGGCGTGGGGGGGGGTCTCTGCGGCGTGGGGGGGGGGTCTCTGCGGCGTGGGGGGGGGTCTCTGCGGCGTGCGGGGGTCTCAGTGCGGGCATCGTCCGATGGGACTACAAGTCCCATCGGGCTATGCCTGCTACACTGACAGTGATTGACACATTAGCCAATGATGGGACAGTAGTAGTCCCATCATCCGGCTAATGTGTTGAATGAAAAAAAAAAAATACTCCATACATACATTCTACATACATAAATACATATAGACATACAGTACATTCATACATTACATACATGACATACATTACATTAAACATAGATTACATACTCACCATTACTTGTCATTTTGATCCCCGAAGCCAGTGTCATCTATAAAAAATGTGAAAAAAACAAACAACCAATATACTCCCTGTCCGCAGAAATACACGAGTGTCCCACGACGATCTCCCGTGGAGAGCAGCAGCATCAAATAATGCGACCGCTCTCTAGGGGCTCAGAAACACAATGACGGGAGGAAGGTATCCTTCCGCCACTGTATTCCTCCGCCGCTGTAAAAAAAAAGTCCCTAGTCTCACTTTATGGCATTGCTGTATGAGACATTTTCCCATGCAGCAATTATATAAAGTGACACTTTGAACTCAGGTAACCTCAGTGATGCACTGCAGGAGCCATTGTCTCCTGTCAGTGTGTCACTGAGGGTCCTATAGAGCAGTGACGTCACCCGATGTCACTGTTCTATAGGGGAGATCGTCGTGGGACACTCGTTATTAATTGGACTACGGCGGACAGGTAGTATGCGGTTTATTATTTTACGTTTTTTGCAGGCGCTGAAGTATGGTAAGTATGGTGAAATGAAGAATATTAAAATACTTTTTCCTAATGTGTGCGTGTTTTATTAACCCTTTTCTTACTATTGGATTAATAACGGATAGGCATCTTATTGACGCCTCTCCGTTATTAACCCGGCTTAATGTCACCTTACGATAGCAAGGTGACATTAACCCCTTATTACCCCATATCCCACCGCTACACGGGAGTGGGAAGAGAGGGGCTAAGTGCCGGAATTGGCGCATCTTACGGATGCGCCATTTTCGGGGCGGCTGCGGACTGGTATTTGTAGCCGGGGGGGGGGCCAATATCCATGGCCCCTCTCTAGGCTATGAATATCAGCCCGCAGCTGTCTGCGTAGCCTTTCTGGCTATACAATATAGGGGGACCCCACGTCATTTTTTTGGGGGGTCCCCCTATTTTAATAGCCAGTAAAGGCTACGCAGACAGCTGCGAGCTGATATTCATAGCAGGCTACAAATATTGGCCCCCGGCCGTCGGCTTTCCCCCTCTGGCGCAGAAAATTGCGCGGGAGCCCACGCCGTTTTTTTCCATTTTTTTTTTTTTTTTAAATTCAACGCTCATAAAGGCCTCTTTCACCCTTGCGTCAGTACGGGTCCGTCGCTATGCGTCGAGCCGACGTACCGACGCACGTTGTGAAATTTGTACACGACGTGGGCAGCGGATGCAGTTTTTCAACGCATCCACTGCCCATTCTGAAGTGCGGGGAGGAGGGGGCAGAGTTTCTGCTGCGCATGCGCAGTAGAAAATGGCAGACGCGACGGACAAAAAAACGTTCACTTGAACGTTTTTTCGTGCCGACGGTCCGCCAAAACTCGATGGATCCGTTGCAGAACGGACGCGACGTGTGGCCATTCGTCGCGATCCGTCGCTAATACAAGTCTATGGGGAAAAAAAATGCATCCTGCGAGCACATTTGCAGGATCCGTTTTTTTCCGCCAGATCCGTTTTTTTCAGTCGGATCCGTTGTTTTCCGCCAGATCGGTTTTTTTCCACCGGATCCGTTTTTTTCCGCTAGATCCGTTTTTTCCCGCCGGATCCATTTTTTTCCGCCAGATCCGTTTTTTCTCATAGAGTTGTAATAGCGCCGGATTGCGCCTGATGGCCACACATTTCATCCGTTTTTTGCAGGATTCGTAAAAAAAAACTTTCCGCCGGACGGAAAACTCATAGGAACGTTTTTTGTCTGTTATTTTTCATGCATGTTTCCATTCAAATCATGCACATTTTCCGTTTATTTATTTTCCAAAAACCTCATCAAAACCTGCATCAAAACTAAACTGCATGAAAAACCGCACCAAAAACCTGCATCAAAAACAGCATCAAAAACCGCACCAAAAACCTGCAGCAAAAAAAGCACCAAAAACTGCATCAAAAACTGAACCAAAAATTACATCAAAAACCGCACCAAAAACATGCAGCAAAAAAGCACCAAAAACTGCATCAAAAACCGCATCAAAAACTGCACCAAAAACCGCACCAAAAACCTGCAGCAAAAAGCACCAAAAACTGCATCAAAAACCGCATCAAAAACTGCACCAAAAACTGCATCAAAAACCGCACCAAAAACCTGCATCAAAAAAAGCAACAAAAACTGCATCAAAAACTGAACCAAAAACTACATCAAAAACCGCACCAAAAACATGCGGTTTTTGATGCAGTTTTTGGTGCTTTTTTGCTGCATGTTTTTGGTGCGGTTTTTGATGTAGTTTTTGGTTCAGTTTTTGATACAGTTTTTGGTGCTTTTTTTGATGCAGGTTTTTGGTGCGGTTTTTGATGCAGTTTTTGGTGCAGTTTTTGATGTGGTTTTTGATGCAGTTTTTGGTGCTTTTTGCTGCAGGTTTTTGGTGCGGTTTTTGATGTAGTTTTTGGTTCAGTTTTTGATGCAGTTTTTGGTGCTTTTTGCTGCAGGTTTTTGGTGCGGTTTTTGATGCAGTTTTTGGTGCAGTTTTTGATGCGGTTTTTGATGCAGTTTTTGGTGCTTTTTTGCTGCACCAAAAACCTGCAGCAAAAAACACCAAAAACTGCATCAAATACTGCACCAAAAACTGCATCAAAAACCTGCAGCAAAAAAGCACCAAAAACTGCATCAAAAACGGCATCAAAAACCTGCAGCAAAAAAAGCACCAAAAACAGCACCAAAAACCTGCAGCAAAAAAAGCACCAAAAACTGCATCAAAAACCGCATCAAAAAGCTACATCAAAAACAGCACCAAAAACTGCATCAAAAACTGCACCAAAAACCTGCAGCAAAAAAGCACCAAAAACTGCATCAAAAACGGCATCAAAAACCTGCAGCAAAAAAAGCACCAAAAACTGCATCAAAAACCGCATCAAAAACTGCACCAAAAACTGCATCAAAAACCGCACCAAAAACCTGCATCAAAAAAAGCAACAAAAACTGCATCAAAAACTGAACCAAAAACTACATCAAAAACCGCACCAAAAACATGCGGTTTTTGATGCAGTTTTTGGTGCTTTTTTGCTGCATGTTTTTGGTGCGGTTTTTGATGTAGTTTTTGGTTCAGTTTTTGATACAGTTTTTGGTGCTTTTTTTGATGCAGGTTTTTGGTGCGGTTTTTGATGCAGTTTTTGGTGCAGTTTTTGATGTGGTTTTTGATGCAGTTTTTGGTGCTTTTTGCTGCAGGTTTTTGGTGCGGTTTTTGATGTAGTTTTTGGTTCAGTTTTTGATGCAGTTTTTGGTGCTTTTTGCTGCAGGTTTTTGGTGCGGTTTTTGATGCAGTTTTTGGTGCAGTTTTTGATGCGGTTTTTGATGCAGTTTTTGGTGCTTTTTTGCTGCACCAAAAACCGCACCAAAAACCTGCAGCAAAAAACACCAAAAACTGCATCAAATACTGCACCAAAAACTGCATCAAAAACCTGCAGCAAAAAAGCACCAAAAACTGCATCAAAAACGGCATCAAAAACCTGCAGCAAAAAAAGCACCAAAAACAGCACCAAAAACCTGCAGCAAAAAAAGCACCAAAAACTGCATCAAAAACCGCATCAAAAAGCTACATCAAAAACAGCACCAAAAACTGCATCAAAAACTGCACCAAAAACCTGCAGCAAAAAAGCACCAAAAACTGCATCAAAAACGGCATCAAAAACCTGCAGCAAAAAAAGCACCAAAAACAGCACCAAAAACCTGCAGCAAAAAAAGCACCAAAAACTGCATCAAAAACCGCATCAAAAAGCTACATCAAAAACAGCACCAAAAACTGCATCAAAAACCGCACCAAAAACCTGCAGCAAAAAAGCACCAAAAACTGCATCAAAAACTGAACCAAAAACTACATCAAAAACCGCACCAAAAACATGCAGCAAAAAAGCACCAAAAACTGCATCAAAAAACGCATCAAAAACTGCACCAAAAACTGCATCAAAAACCGCACCAAAAACCTGCAGCAAAAAGCACCAAAAACTGCATCAAAAACCGCATCAAAAATTGCACCAAAAACTGCATCAAAAACCGCACCAAAAACCTGCAGCAAAAAAGCACCAAAAACTGCATCAAAAACAGCACCAAAAACCTGCAGCAAAAAAAGCACCAAAAACTGCATCAAAAACCGCATCAAAAAGCTACATCAAAAACAGCACCAAAACCTGCATCAAAAACCGCATCAAAAACTGCACCAAAAACTGCATCAAAACCTGCATAAAAAACTGGTGCAGTTTTGATGCGGTTTTTGATGCAGTTTTTGCTGCAGGTTTTTGGTGCGGTTTTTGATGCAGTTTTTGGTGCAGTATTTGATGCGGTTTTTTATGCAGTTTTTGGTGCTTTTTTGCTGCAGGTTTTTGGTGCGGTTTTTGATGCAGTTTTTGGTGCTGTTTTTGATGTAGCTTTTTGATGCGGTTTTTGATGCAGTTTTTGGTGCTTTTTTTGCTGCAGTTTTTTGGTGCTGTTTTTGATGCAGTTTTTGGTGCAGTTTTTGGTGCTGTTTTTGATGTAGCTTTTTGATGCGGTTTTTGATGCAGTTTTTGGTGCTTTTTTTGCTGCAGTTTTTTGCTGCAGTTTTTTTGTGCGGTTTTTGATGCAGTTTTTGATGCAGTTTTTGGTGCTTTTTTGCTGCAGGTTTTTGGTGCGGTTTTTGATGCAGTTTTTGGTGCGGTTTTTGATGCCGTTTTTGGTGCGGTTTTTGATGCAGGTTTTTGGTGCGGTTTTTGATGCTGTTTTTGATGCAGGTTTTTGGTGCGTTTTTTCATGCAGTTTTGATGCAGGTTTTGATGAGGTTTTTGGAAAATAAATAAACGGAAAATGTGCATGATTTGAATGGAAACATGCATGAAAAATAACGGACAAAAAACGTTCCTATGAGTTTTCCGTCCAGCGGAAACAGTTTTTTTTAACGAATCCTGCAAAAAACGGATGAAATGTGTGGCCATCAGACGCAATCCGGCGCTATTACAACTCTATGAGAAAAAACGGATCTGGCGGGAAAAAATGGATCCGGCAGGAAAAACCGGATCTGGCGGAAAAAAAACGGATCTGGTGGAAAAAAACGGATCCGGTGGAAAAAACCAGATCTGGCAGAAAAAAACGGATCCAATGTAAAAAAAACGGATCTGGCGGAAAAAAACGGATCCGGTGGAAAAAAACCGATCTGGCGGAAAACAACGGATCCGACTGAAAAAATGGATCTGGCGGAAAAAAACGGATCCTGCAAATGTGCTCGCAGGATGCATTTTTTTTTCCCCATAGACTTGTATTAGCGACGGATCGCGACGAATGGCCACACGTCGCGTCCGTTCTGCAACGGATCCGTCGAGTTTTGGCGGACCGTCGGCACGAAAAAACGTTCAAGTGAACGTTTTTTTGTCCGTCGCGTCTGCCATTTTCTACTGCGCATGCGCAGCAGAAACTCTGCCCCCTCCTCCCCGCACTTCAGAATGGGCAGTGGATGCATTGAAAAACTGCATCCGCTGCCCACGTCGTGTACAAATTTCACAACGTGCGTTGGTACGTCGGCTCGACGCATAGCGACGGACCCGTACTGACGCAAGGGTGAAAGAGGCCTTTATGAGCGTTGAATTTAAAAAAAAAAAAAAAATGGAAAAAAACGGCGTGGGCTCCCGCGCAATTTTCTGCGCCAGAGGGGGAAAGCCGACGGCCGGGGGCCAATATTTGTAGCCTGCTATGAATATCAGCTCGCAGCTGTCTGCGTAGCCTTTACTGGCTATTAAAATAGGGGGACCCCCCAAAAAAATGACGTGGGGTCCCCCTATATTTTATAGCCAGAAAGGCTACGCAGACAGCTGCGGGCTGATATTCATAGCCTAGAGAGGGGCCATGGATATTGGCCCCCCCCCCCGGCTACAAATACCAGTCCGCAGCCGCCCCGAAAATGGCGCATCCGTAAGATGCGCCAATTCCGGCACTTAGCCCCTCTCTTCCCACTCCCGTGTAGCGGTGGGATATGGGGTAATAAGGGGTTAATGTCACCTTGCTATCGTAAGGTGACATTAAGCCGGGTTAATAACGGAGAGGCGTCAATAAGACGCCTATCCGTTATTAATCCAATAGTAAGAAAAGGGTTAATAAAACACGCACACATTAGGAAAAAGTATTTTAATATTCTTCATTTCACCATACTTACCACACTTCAGCGCCTGCAAAAAACGTAAAATAATAAACCGCATACTACCTGTCCGCCGTAGTCCAATTAATAACGAGTGTCCCACGACGATCTCCCCTATAGAACAGTGACATCGGGTGACGTCACTGCTCTATAGGACCCTCAGTGACACACTGACAGGAGACAATGGCTCCTGCAGTGCATCACTGAGGTTACCTGAGTTCAAAGTGTCACTTTATATAATTGCTGCATGGGAAAATGTCTCATACAGCAATGCCATAAAGTGAGACTAGGGACTTTTTTTTTTACAGCGGCGGAGGAATACAGTGGCGGAAGGATACCTTCCTCCCGTCATTGTGTTTCTGAGCCCCTAGAGAGCGGTCGCATTATTTGATGCTGCTGCTCTCCACGGGAGATCGTCGTGGGACACTCGTGGATTTCTGCGGACAGGGAGTATATTGGTTGTTTGTTTTTTTCACATTTTTTATAGATGACACTGGCTTCGGGGATCAAAATGACAAGTAATGGTGAGTATGTAATCTATGTTTAATGTAATGTATGTCATGTATGTAATGTATGAATGTACTGTATGTCTATATGTATTTATGTATGTAGAATGTATGTATGGAGTATTTTTTTTTTTTCATTCAACACATTAGCCGGATGATGGGACTACTACTGTCCCATCATTGGCTAATGTGTCAATCACTGTCAGTGTAGCAGGCATAGCCCGATGGGACTTGTAGTCCCATCGGACGATGCCCGCACTGAGACCCCCGCACGCCGCAGAGACCCCCCGCACGCCGCAGAGACCCCCCCCCACGCCGCAGAGACCCCCCCCCATGCCGCAGAGACCCCCCAGCACGCCGCAGAGACCCCCGCACGCCGCTGAGACCCCCGCACGCCGCATAGACCCCCCAGCACGCCGCATAGACCCCCCAGCATGCCGCATAGACGCCCCAGAACGCCGCAGAGAGCCCCTCACGCCGCATAGATCCCCCAGCACGCCGCATAGACGCCCCAGAACGCCGCAGAGAGCCCCTCACGCCGCATAGACCCCCCAGCACGCCGCATAGACGCCCCAGAACGCCGCAGAGAGCCCCTCACGCCGCATAGACCCCCCAGCACGCCGCTTAGACCCCCTCACGCCGCATAGACCCCCCCAGCACGCCACAGAGCCCTCCCACGCCGCATCAAGCCTGGGCATAAAGCGCCGGCCGCATAGAATGAGATCCCTGGCAGGCCCGCACAGACCCCGCCCGCACAGAGACACGCAGTCTCCGCCCACGCAACGCCCACACTCTCCCCCCCTCCAGAACCCCATATAGAAGGACAGAAAGGGCTGATTTACCGTCCGATACTTGAGTCCCATTCACTTGTATTGGTATCGGGTATCGGATTAGATCCGATACTTTGCCGGTATCGGCCGATACTTTCCGATACCGATACTTTCAAGTATCGGACGGTATCGCTCAATCCTAGTCTTTGCCACTCCTACCACATGCTTAATGTCCCCACATAGTGTGGAAAAATTAACCTTTGCGGTTGGGTACTCCCGGATTTCCCTGTGGATACCCATCACCTCCACTTTTGGTCCTTTGGGGTTGTCCCCGACAACAAAGGACCGATGGACCAGAGTCACTTTTCTCCCCATGTCCAGAAGAGCCTCTGTTCGGCACCCATTCACAAGTACCTGGCATAATTCTGGTTCGCTGCTGGCTGTGCCCGTAGTGGTGACAGAGACTGGCTGGGCACACATAGACTCCTGACCAGTGTTCCCACAGTCCATGGGCTTAGATGTCACTGAACATTTACTAGCCCCATACCCGGGCTCTGGTGCCACGTCCTGAGTGGATTTATACCGCTCAATCAATTCTATCAACAGTTCCAGGTTGCCTAGGTCCCTTAGCCCGACCCAACGCTGCATGGTGGCAGGCAGAGCCCTCACCATCTGGTCAGTCTCGATTCTCTCCATCATCTCAAATGGGGAAAAAAAACCAGGTTGGAACCATTCTTCCACCAATTGCAATAAGTCATTTGCTTTAGACCTGGCAGGCCAAGTCTCTACATAGGACCACTGGTACACCCAATGATTGCCCCTTACATTTGGGGTCTCTTCAGGACTCTGCTGTTCACCCCTCACATTAGGGGTCTCCACTTTATATTGCTGAAGCTCTCCTAGCTCCCTCTGCAGCGCCACCTGCTGCCGCTGCTGCTGCTGAAACTGCAGCTCCTGCCGCAAAACTTCTTGCTGTGAATGCTGAAACTGCAGCGTCTCTTGCTGAAGCCTTTGCTGATTGAGCACAACCTGCTCCAAAAGTTCCTCCATTTCTCCCGCAGACTTGCACAACAATCTGCAGCACTCTCTGGGGTATGCCTTAGTTCATATGCCAGCATTCTCCACCATATGTAATGCAGCGGTAGGACTATACACAGTGAAACGGCAGTGACCCAAGCAAGTTCAAACAAAACGCTCCTTTATTGTGTTACTTCACACAATTAGCAATACACAGTAAACGGCTTCTTCATCCAGACCAATGGAAAATACACAGTACACATCTTCTTCACACAGTCCGTTAGAAATACTCAGTAAACGGCTTTAGTTTGCAGTCCCTACACAGGCTAGACTTCCCTTTGTCCAGTTTCCCTGGGGCAACCGCACACCGTTACCAAGTCTCTTTACTCATGCCGTGCACTACACGCTATCCTCTAGATTGCACCCTGGCAAACACAAGACAGCCCGGGATGCAGGGTGTCAGTCCCCTTGGTTCCTCTTGCCCTTATGCTGCTCCACACAGAAAGAGCTCTGCAGACAACTGCTTTGTCTGCCTCCAAACCAACACTTACACACCTGTGTCTTCAGTACACCCTCATGGCCTCACTATGTCTCAGTGTGCATTCTGGAGAGCACAAACAGCACCCCCTAGCTGTAACAGGGGTCACTGCCTCCCACCTGTTATATGGTTCCTCATCCTGGTATATGCTCCTCCATCCTGGTTCCCCATCCTGGTATATGCTCCACCCTACATGGTCCCTCATCCTGGTATATGCCCACTATCCTGGTTCCCCATCCTGGTATATGCTCCCCCATCCTATTGTATTCTTCCCATCCTTAATGTGCTGCTGTTATTCCATACATACAATAAAAACCTCCTACTCACATTTTGCCCGCTCCCCTGAAGTGTGTCGCTGGCGTTAAATATTTAAATAAACTGGTGCAAGAGTCAGCAAGTGCAGATACCATGCTATCGGCACCATTTTGTTGATGACACTGTGTGCAAATTTGTGATCAATAAAATGGCACTAGAGATAGTGCTCTGTGCAGGCATTGACTCAAGCACCACACTCCTCCAGCCTTGCCAGAGATCGCGGTATGTCATCCTGGTGCTGGAGATCACGATATGCGGTCAGTGCCTATGCATACCACGATCTCTGACGCCACACTCCTACAGCCTCATCCTCCTCTCAGTCTGTTAATGCTGGATGTTTCCTTCAGACTCCAGCCACACTGAGCAGGTGCAGTCTATACAGGCTTTGGTCAGAAGGATGCATCTAGTGCTATATTATAGATTGCTGTCTATAGTACAAGTGATCAGACGATTGTAGATTCAACTCCTCTAAGGCGACTAATAAATACAGTACAAAGAATACAACGTTTTTAACAATATGATAAAAACCCCTTAAAGGTAAGGTACCGTGTTTGTAGATCATTAATAAATCACTGTAATGTAGCATAACATGCTGCTATAACCAAGTTTTAAATGCATGTGAAACAGATTTCGTGTGTTATATGTGTTTAAAGAAGGAACTGGGGGCTGACATCTTGGTTTCACAGCAGTTCACAACACTAACAGTGTCATTTTACAGCACCCCATGGACATAGGAGCTAATAGACCGGCGAGGACCCTATCTATAACATTGGAGAGGCGTTAGCAGTGAGCTGGGCACGCCTCTGTGGGCTGCACAACTCACTGCTGTAGGTGTGACTATCCGCCATTTTATTATAGCCCAGTGCTCTCTGCCCAGCTCCACTTACTCTCTATCACAGGAGCTCCATTCACTCCATTAAGCTGCATTCCCAGCCTGCAGAGAGGAGGTGACACCTGACACCTCTATCAGCCATACAATGTATCTCTCCCCTCCCTCCACAATGCCTGGCCATTCACTGCAGACCTGGAGCTCCTTCTTATCTTACTGAGGGATGAGTCACAGACAGCTCTGCACAGACAATGCTGCTCCATACACACCACATAAACTCTGTAGCTGTGCTTCTGATGCAGTAACTGCTGGTGATAGCAGATCACAGGGCAGTCACACACAAAATGGCGCTGCCCTGTGATGCTGCTCTTCATTCTGCCCCAGGGATATTAGACCACCCAAAAGGGGAGGGAAATGCTGATATCAGCAGTTACTGCCCAGATTTTCCAGCTAACAGTAAAGCTGGTGAGTCTTACTATAGCTGCTTGAGGTCTAAAACGGAAAATGCTCCCCCTAGTGGTCAATATATATATTTGTAAGAAAATATATAATATTTTTCATATAGAAATGTTTGCAAACAGTGCAAACATTGCATTAGTACATTTTATTTACTATTTTAAGCTTAATTTCACAAAAAAACAAAATACAAGAAAACTGGTGGCACCTTCCCTTTAAGATTGAATCAACCCCCATTTCTCCATTAAAAATAATGATCATAAAAAATACACATATGTAGTATTGCCATATACTGTACATAAAAGTCTGATTTATCAAAATGAAAAAATGTGCAACTGGATCGCTAAACACCGTAAACAGAAAAAATAAAAACTCCAAAATTGAGGTTTTTTTGTCACCACAAAAAGCTGTAAGAAGCAATAAAAATGTCATTTCTATCCTAAAATGCAAAAAATCTCCAATATTGCATTTTAAACGTAAAAACCATGTGGAGTGCTGGTTACGCTACATCGATGATGTCTTTATAATATGGCAGGGCTCGCAGGAGCAATCTCAATTATTCATGGAGGAACTGAACATGAACAGGTTCAATATCAAACTCACATATACTTCCAGTACAACCGATGTGGATTTCTTAGACATCAAGATCATGGTGGATTTCCACATGCAATTACAAATGGATGTCTTTAGAAAACCCACATCGGTGAATCCCGTTGTCCGCCAGCGGGATGCTTTCCGTGCGGAAACTGTTTGTCTTGCAAAAACATCCTTAGATCTTCTTCATTCACACCAGTTGATGGTACTAAAACCTTTCCCATAAAACAGCATATTACCTGTAATACATCTCAGGTAATATATTATGCCACGTGTGATAGCCCCAAAGTGTATGTTGGACTTAGGTCTCGTCAGCTTAAAGTACGCACTAGAGAGCATATGCGGGATATTCTGGCTGCAAGTACGATTACTGATATATCACAATTGAAGACCATCCCGCAGCATTATAAAATTGCTTATCAGTGCAACCCTAAGGGCTAATTTCCACATGCGAGAGACAAAACGGTCCGATTAACAGACCGAAAAAACGGAGGAAAATCATGCGATTGTCATGCGAGTGTCATGCGATTTTTTTATCGCAACATCTGGTTGACATCCGTATGACATCCGTATTGCTGTCCGATTTTTACGCACCGGTGTCCTTTGAAAAGCTGGCAAATCAGTGCTGTGTACAGTAAAATCACACTGACAGGTTAGAATAGAATAGATATATACACATAGAACGTGTATATAGATATATATATATCTCAGTGACACACCTATATATGTATATTTATATTTAATGCAGTGCTAGATAGCATAAAAGCCGCTAATTCAATTGCCGGCTTTTGCTCTCTCCTTCACAAACCCGACAGGATATGAGTAGTGTTGAGCATTCCGATACCGCAAGTATCGGGTATCGGACGATATTTGCTGTATCGGAATTCCGATACCGAGATCCGATACTTTTGTGGTATCGGGAATCGGTATCGGGATCGATATTAATGTGTAAAATAAAGAATAAAAATAAAAAATATTGATATACTCACCCTCTGACGCGCCCTGGTTGTAACCGCCAGCCTCCGTTCATAAGAATGAGCGCTTGAAAGTCCTTAGATGACGTCGCGGCCTGTGATTGGTCGCGGAGCGGTCACATAAAGCTCAGCTTTATGTAACACACCGTTACACCGTTACTAGGCCCCAACCAAAGTAGTAGGGCAACTGCAGTGTGACATTAAAAAATACTTAATGAGAGCCTGAAGGTTGAAGCTCAGACAAGGAAACCAGGAGGAGAACACCAAGGAGGAGGAGAACACCAAGGAGCGGCAGACACCGTTACTAGGCCCCAACCCAGGTAGCAGGGCAACTGCAGTGTTACATTTAAAAATACTTAATGAGAGCCTGAAGGTTGAAGCTCAGACAAGGAAACCAGGAGGAGAACACCAAGGAGGAGGAGAACACCAAGGAGCGGCAGACACCGTTACTAGGCCCCAACCCAGGTAGCAGGGCAACTGCAGTGTTACATTTAAAAATACTTAATGAGAGCCTGAAGGTTGAAGCTCAGACAAGGAAACCAGGAGGAGAACACCAAGGAGGAGGAGAACACCAAGAAGCGGCAGATACCGTTACTAGGCCACAACCGAGGTAGCAGGGCAACTGCAGTGTTACATTTAAAAATACTTTATGAGAGCCTGAAGGTTGAAGCTCAGACAAGGAAACCAGGAGGAGAACACCAAGGGGCGGCAGACACCATTACTAGGCCCCAACCAAAGTAGTAGGGCAACTGCAGTGTGATATTAAAAAATACTCAAAGAGAGCCTGAAGGTTGAAGCTCAGCTTTTTCAGTGGAGGACAACACCAGGGAGAGGCAGACACCGTTACTAGGCCCCAACCCAGGTAGCAGGGCAACTGCAGTGTTACATTTAAAAATACTTTATGAGAGCCTGAAGGTTGAAGCTCAGACAAGGAAACCAGGAGGAGAACACCAAGGGGCGGCAGACACCGTTACTAGGCCCCAACCAAAGTAGTAGGGCAACTGCAGTGTGACATTAAAAAATACTCAATGAGAGCCTGAAGGTTGAAGCTCAGCTTTTTCAGTGGAGGACAACACCAGGGAGCGGCAGACACCGTTACTAGGCCCCAACCCAGGTAGCAGGGCAACTGCAGTGTTACATTTAAAAATACTTAATGAGAGCCTGAAGGTTGAAGCTCAGACAAGGAAACCAGGAGGAGAACGCCAAGGAGGAGGAGAACACCAAGGAGTGGCAGACACCGTTACTAGGCCCCAACCCAGGTAGCAGGGCAATTGCAGTGTTACATTTAAAAATACTTTATGAGAGCCTGAAGGTTGAAGCTCAGACAAGGAAACCTGGAGGAGAACACCAAGGAGCGGCAGACACCGTTACTAGGCCCCAACCCAGGTAGCAGGGCAACTGCAGTGTTACATTTAAAAATACTTAATGAGAGCCTGAAGGTTGAAGCTCAGACAAGGAAACCAGGAGGAGAACACCAAGGAGGAGGAGAACACCAAGGAGCGGCAGACACCGTTACTAGGCCACAACCGAGGTAGCAGGGCAACTGCAGTGTTACATTTAAAAATACCTTATGAGAGCCTGAAGGTTGAAGCTCAGACAAGGAAGCCAGGAGGAGAACACCAAGGGGCGGCAGACACCGTTACTAGGCCCCAACCAAAGTAGTAGGGCAACTGCAGTGTGATATTAAAAAATACTCAATGAGAGCCTGAAGGTTGAAGCTCAGCTTTTTCAGTGGAGGACAACACCAGGGAGCGGCAGACACCGTTACTAGGCCCCAACCCAGGTAGCAGGGCAACTGCAGTGTTACATTTAAAAATACTTTATGAGAGCCTGAAGGTTGAAGCTCAGACAAGGAAACCAGGAGGAGAACACCAAGGGGCGGCAGACACCGTTACTAGGCCCCAACCAAAGTAGTAGGGCAACTGCAGTGTGACATTAAAAAATACTCAATGAGAGCCTGAAGGTTGAAGCTCAGCTTTTTCAGTGGAGGACAACACCAGGGAGCGGCAGACACCGTTACTAGGCCCCAACCCAGGTAGCAGGGCAACTGCAGTGTTACATTTAAAAATACTTAATGAGAGCCTGAAGGTTGAAGCTCAGACAAGGAAACCAGGAGGAGAACACCAAGGAGGAGGAGAACACCAAGGAGCGGCAGACACCGCTACTAGGCCCCAACCCAGGTAGCAGGGCAATTGCAGTGTTACATTTAAAAATACTTTATGAGAGCCTGAAGGTTGAAGCTCAGACAAGGAAACCAGGAGGAGAACACCAAGGGGCGGCAGACACCATTACTAGGCCCCAACCAAAGTAGTAGGGCAACTGCAGTGTGACATTAAAAATACTCAATGAGAGCCTGAAGGTTGAAGCTCAGCTTTTTCAGTGGAGGACAACACCAGGGAGCGGCAGACACCGTTACTAGGCCCCAACCCAGGTAGCAGGACAACTGCAGTGTTACATTTAAAAATACTTAATGAGAGCCTGAAGGTTGAAGCTCAGACAAGGAAACCAGGAGGAGAACACCAAGGGGCGGTAGACACCGTTACTAGGCCCCAACCAAAGTAGTAGGGCAACTGCAGTGTGACCAATTTGGACGGACAAATGGAAGAAATCTCTCAATTTCTGTAAGGAAGGTGGCTCCAATATAAACAAAGAAAGAAAAACCGGGCCAAGGGTAGGGAATGATGTATACACCCTGTCTTCCCTGTGAACCCTTAAAGAGCTCCTGTCCTCACAAGGACAGGCCCCAAGTGAGCCCTACTATGGACACCCACCAACCAAAATATAACCTAAATGTCTCTCTTCTCGCTACGCGTTTTTTTTTTTTTTTTTATCTTGAGCACTGGTTCACATGAGCACGTTGTTTCACTGTCGATGTACATGTCTTTTTAGGACCCGAGTATTTTATCCATATTTATTAAAGGTTATGTTTTAATTTAGTGAATATCCTCCATAGCTACGTCCACATTGATTCTGAGGGTTTAGACACGGCTAGTTTTATTACAAGCCTTTGCTGCTTTCCAACTGCAGTGTGACATTAAAAAATACTCAATGAGAGCCTGAAGGTTGAAGCTCAGCTTTTTCAGTGGAGGACAACACCAGGGAGCGGCAGACACCGTTACTAGGCCCCAACCCAGGTAGCAGGGCAACTGCAGTGTTACATTTAAAAATACTTAATGAGAGCCTGAAGGTTGAAGCTCAGACAAGGAAACCTGGAGGAGAACACCAAGGAGGAGGAGAACACCAAGGAGCGGCAGACACCGTTACTAGGCCCCAATCCAGGTAGCAGGGCAACTGCAGTGTTACATTTAAAAATACTTTATGAGAGCCTGAAGGTTGAAGCTCAGACAAGGAAACCAGGAGGAGAACACCAAGGAGGAGGAGAACACCCAGGAGGAGGAGAACACCCAGGAGGAGGAGAACACCCAGGAGCGGCAGACATCACTAGTAGGCCCCAACCAAACTAGTAGCCCAAATGCAGTTTCCTATTTTTTTAAAAAGCCCGAAAACCTGAATTGAGGACAATTTGAATTAGGGACTGCAGACAGACTTAGTAGGCTGTCCCCTGTGGACCATGCATCCACCACATTAACCCATTGCACCGTAATGGACACGTAACCTTCCGTGGCCATGCCTACAGGTCCATGCGTCTGTTGTCAGGTGCACCTTTGTACTCACAGATTGCCAGAGTGCATGGACAGTGCGGTCTTTTACATGCTGGTGGAGGGTTGGGATGGCTTTTCTCGCAAAAGAAGTGTTAACTGGGTAGCTCGTAGCGTGGTACAGCGTAGTCCATCATGGCTTTATTAACCCTGCTGTTCTGTTTAGATTTCACATACACTTGTACTGTTCCCGGTCATTTTTGACCGTCCTTATAAAATAATCATTTTTAGCTAATCTAAGTGGTTTTTTTAAACAGTTTTTGCACTATTATATTGCTTGTGAAGATGGTTGTTCAAATACCAGAAAAAAAATAAATACAAAGCTTGTTTTATATTTTTTTTATATCCAAAAGGGAACATGGTATTTTTTCGATTTTTGTAAAAATTGATTATTTTTGCAGATAAAAAAAAAATCTTGATCTAAATGTTAACTATAAGTAATAATATCAAACATTATGTAGATATACTTTTTTCAAAGGCAAAAAAAAAAAAAAAAAAGCTTTTTTCTCTATAAAATGGCAAAAAACGTTGTTTTTTATACACTTATACTGTTCCCGGTCATTTTTGACCGGACCTAACAAAGTTGTGATTTGTACCTAATTCAAGTGTTATTTGATTACCTGTTGCATTGTTTTACTGTATGTGAACATGGTTTTCAATAATCAGATGAAAAATTAAATCAAAAACTTTTATTTTTTGAATCAAATAAATTAACATTTATGTACAGTGTAATACTGTACAACCAGCAAACACATGGAAAATCAGAAAATCATGATTTACAATATGAAATGTTGACAACTGAATGGAACTAGATCTATATGAACAGCAGGGTAAATAAAAACCAGTGAAATAAATTGCGCATAGCTATACTGGAAGCGAATCCGTCAGCTGTATCGCAACTTGAAAATGTTGGTATGTGTAAATCTGTTCTGACCAAAAGTAGTCAGATACATTGATAAATAGTAGTAGATGCAATATATAGTTCAAAATGAGGTGATAGCACCTTTATTTTTGTCAAAAATTGTCTGGAGAGCTGAATAAAGGCCTATCGGTCATTTTTGACCGAACAGTACAAGTGTAAAAAAAATTGTACCAAATAAAGTAAACAAAAATAAAAAAAAAAAAAAATTCCCACAGAGAGTACCCCCCTAATGACGAAAAGTCAGGGAGCCTCAAGTCTCAGAATCACACGCTGAATTTTTATAACATTATAGAATTTCAAAAACGGTCATTTTTGACCTAACAGAACAGCAGGGTTAATATTAAATAAATTAAAAAAATAGGCTCTATGCAATTTAAAATAGGTTCCAGGGGTACACGGGCAGCATTGGTGTGGTCAGCGGAGGACGATTGCAAGGAGGGACCGCAGACAGACTTACTAGTCCTAAAATAATAAAATAGGCTCAAGGCACTTAGAGTTATCTCGCAGGGGTACACAGGCAGCATTGGTGTGGTCAGCGGAGGACGATTGGAAGGAGTGTCTGACACAGTTAGTAATCCCAAAAAATGGGGGGGGGGAACTCTCTTGTGGCTGGCGGTACAGGCCCAGGGCCCCTCATGTTACAACGGTGTGTCTGACGTTGGTTGCGCGCCACCACCGCCAGAGACACTTTATTGTACTATGAGGGACCCAGTGGCAGTGCCGTCGACCAAAAGCGGGCACACCCACCTCTTCAGACAAATGGCACTCTAACGGGTGCTTGCGCCAAGTGGCGAGACCAAGGCCCCGTGGGGGGAGTTTTCCCATTTAGGGAGGTGTAAACATGTCGTATGCTGGACAAACAGCTGCTGCAAATTAAGAGATTGGAACACTCAGTAAGACCAGTCCACAAGCAAGACCTTTTTATAGGAAAGCTAGGTGTCAGCCAGGAAAGGTGGGGCAAAATAATTTGAAATCCAGGAGTGGTTCATTTTAATGAAGGTTAGATCATCAACATTTTGGGTAGCCAGACGAGTCCTTTTTTCGGTTAATATTGAACCAGCAGCACTGAATACTCTTTCAGATAGCACACTAGCTGCTGGGCAAACAAGCTCCTGCAATGCATATTCTGCCAATTCAGGCCAGGTGTCTAATTTGGATGCCCAGTAATCAAATGGGAATGACGGTTGAGGGAGAACATCGATACGGGATGAAAAATAGTTGGTAACCATACTGGACAAATGTTGTCTCCTGTCACTTTGAATAGATGCTGCAGTACCTGTCCTGTCTGCGGTCATTGCGAAATCACTCCACAACCTGGTCAGAAAACCCCTCTGTCCAACGCCACTTCTGATTTGTGCACCTCTAACACCTCTGCCCTGTTGCCCCCTGCAGCTCGTGTGAGAACCATCACTGGTGCTGTGTGCTGGGAATGCCTGAATCAAACGTTCTACAAGAGTTGCTTGTTTGGTTGCTAATATTTGTTCGAGGTTCTCATGTGGCATAATATTTTGCAATTTGCCTTTATAGCGAGGATCAAGGAGGCAGGCCAACCAGTAATCGTCATCGGTCATCATTTTAATAATGCGTGGGTCCCTTTTGAGGATACGTAAGGCATAATCCGCCATGTGGGCCAAAGTTCCAGTTGTCAAATCTGCGGTTGTGCTGGTTTGAGGGGCAGTTACAGGCAAATCTACGTCACTTGTCTCCCTCAAAAAAACTGAACCCGGCTTTGCCACGCCACCAATTTCAATTGGCCCCGGAGAAGCTTCCTCATTTAAAAAATACTCATCCCCATCATCCTCCTCGTCCTCCTCCTCTTCGCCCGCTACCTCGTCCTGTAGACTGCCCTGACCAGACAATGGCTGACTGTCATCAAGGCTTTCCTCTTCCTCGGCTGCAGACGCCTGCTCCTTTATGTGCGTCAAACTTTGCATCAGCAGACGCATTAAGGGGATGCTCATGCTTATTATGGCGTTGTCTGCACTAACCAGCTGTGTGCATTCCTCAAAACACTGAAGGACTTGACACAGGTCTTGTACCTTCGACCACTGCACACCTGACAACTCCATGTCTGCCATCAACTGCCTGCCCGTGTATGTGTATCCTCCCAAAAATACATAACAGCACGCCTCTGTTCGCACAGTCTCTGAAGCATGTGCAGTGTTGGGTTCCACCTTGTTGCAACATCGATGATTAAGCGATGCTGGGGAAGGTTCAAAGACCGCTGATAGTTCTGCATACGGCTGGAGTGTACGGGCGAACGGCGGATATGCGAGCAAAGTCTGCGCACTTTGAGGAGCAGGTCGGGTAACCCCAAGTAACTTTTCAGGAAGCACTGCACCACCAGGTTTAAGGTGTGAGCCAGGCAAGGAATGTGTTTCAGTTGGGAAAGGGCTATGGCAGCCATGAAATTCCTTCCGTTATCACTCACTACCTTGCCTGCCTCAAGATGTACAGTGCCCAGCCATGACTGAGTTTCTTTCTGCAAGAACTCGGACAGAACTTCCGCGGTGTGTCTGTTGTCACCCAAACACTTCATTGCCAATACAGCCTGCTGACGCTTGCCACTAGCTGTCCCATAATGGGACACCTGGTGTGCAACAGTGGCAGCTGCGGATGGAGTGGTTGTGCGACTGCGGTCTGTGGACGAGCTCTCACTTCTGCAGGAGGACAAGGAGGAGGAGGAGGGGGGGCGAACGCCTACAGCCAACTGTTTCCTAGACCGTGGGCTAGGCAGAACTGTCCCAATATTGCTGTCCCCTGTGGACCCTGCATCCACCACATTCACCCAGTGTGCTGTGATGGACACGTAATGTCCCTGGCCATGCCTACTGGTCCATGCATCTGTTGTCAGGTGCACCTTTGTAGTCACAGATTGCCTGAGTGCATGGACGATGCGCTCTTTAACATGGTGGTGGAGGGCTGGGATGGCTTTTCTAGAAAGAAGTGCCGACTGGGTAGCTCGTAGCGTGGTACAGCGTAGTCCATCAGCGCTTTGAAAGCTTCGCTTTCAACTAACCGGTAGGGCATCATCTCTAATGAGATTAGTCTAGCAATGTGGGTGTTCAAACCCTGTGTACGCGGATGCGAGGATGAGTACTTCCTTTTCCTAACAAGAGTCTCATGTAGGGTGAGCTGTACTGGAGAGCTGGAGATCGTGTAACTAGCGGTGGTGCCGGTGGACATGGCAGACTGAGAGAGGGTTGGAGATGGTATTCTTGCCGGTGCCCTACATGCAGTGTTTCCTACTACGAACCTGGTGATTCCCTGACTGCTTTGGCCTGGCGACGAAAGCTGCACAGACACTGCAGGTGGTGCGGGAAATGGTGGGCTTACAGTGAGGGAAGGGATGTAGCGTTGCTGACTAGCTTCATTGGCCGAGGGTGCTGCAACCTTTAGGGACGTTTGGTAGTTAGTCCAGGCTTGCAAATGCATGGTGGTTAAATGTCTATGCATGCAACTTGTATTTAGACTTTTAAGATTCTGACCTCTGCTTAAGGTAGTTGAATATTTTTGACAGATGACTTTGCGCTGATCATTTGGATGTTGTTTAAAAAAATGCCAGACTGCACTCTTTCTACTATCGGATACCTTTTCAGGCATTGCAGACTGAGCTTCTTTAACCAGATGGCCACGCTGTCCTCCAACTGGTTTTGGTTTTGCCACGCGTTTTTGGCCAGATACGGGCCCGGCAGATGGAACCTGTTGTGATGTTGATGCCTGCTGCGGCTCCTCCTCCTCCGCTTCAGAACTACTGCCGCCTGCACCCTGTTCACCCAATGGCTGCCAATCGGGGTCAACAACTGGGTCATCTATGACCTCCTCTTCTATCTCGTGTGCAACTTCGTCTGCGTCACCGTGTAAGCCGGTGGTATAGCGGCAGGGCCGGCGTCAGCACCCTGCGTACCCGGGAAAGTGCCGGGGCCCTGGCGAGACAGGGGGGCCCATTCAGGGCCGGCGTTAGGGGCAGGCAGCTGCCAGTGCCTAGGGCCCCCGCTCTTCCAGGGGCCCTCAGCTAGCGGCACATCACACAGATGCTATGGGGCCCCTGTGAGGCAGGGGAGCCCGCCTGTTGCAAGCACCAACTCCCCCGCCGCTTTGAACTGTACCGGCATCTTCCGGTAAAGTTCAAAGCAAATGACGTCATTGCGCACTTGCTGTGTGTCAGGCAGTGCAGCGGCAGCCGCCGAGATCGGAGCAGGGAGGGAGCAGCTCGGCGCGGGAACGTTGAGAAGTGAGGAGTGTTTTTATTTTTTTTGGTAACTATAGCTGAGTACTGGACTATGGGGCCATTCTTGGGGGAGGGGAGCTGTGCTGTATACTACATGTCTGTGCTGTATTCTACATGTCTGTTCTATATACTACATGGCTGTGCTATATACTACGTGGGCCGTGTTATATACTACGTGGGCTGTTATATGCTATGTGGGCTGTGCTATATACTACATGGATGTTCTATATACTACGTGGGCCGTGTTACATACTACGTGGGCTGTTATATGCTACGTGGGCTGTGCTATATACTACATGGCTGTTCTATAAACGTGGACCGTGTTATATACTATGTGGCTGTGCTATATACTATATGGGCTGTTATATGCTACGTGGGCTGTGCTGTATACTACATGGCTGTTCTATATACTACGTGGGCTGTGTTATATAATATGTGGCTGTGCTATATACTATATGGGCTGTTATATGCTACGTGGGCTGTGCTATATACTACGTGGCTGTGCTATATACTACGTGGGCTGTGTTATATACTACATAGATGTGTTATATGCGATCATGAATTGTGGTATGTGTTAAAGGGGGGGCACACTGAGAGTCTTTCGCCCAGGGCCCTCAAAAACCTGGAGCCGGCCCTGTATAGCGGTCATGACGGGGCACCATAGTCTCAGCTGGGTTTGATTCTGGCTCAGTACACTGCGAGGGCAATGTTCTGTTCTGAGTCAAAGGAACAGCATAGTAATCTGGCTGTGGCTGTGCATCTGTGCACTCCATGTCCGATTCAACTTCTAATGGGCATGACCTGTTAACTGTTTCACTGTCTAACCCAGGAACGGTATGTGTAAAGAGCTCCATGGAGTA
This sequence comes from Ranitomeya variabilis, assembly GCF_051348905.1. NCBI lineage: Eukaryota > Metazoa > Chordata > Amphibia > Anura > Dendrobatidae > Ranitomeya > Ranitomeya variabilis. The sequence continues at coordinate 385,821,010 of NC_135236.1, forward strand.
ACCCGTTGTGTCGCCTGACGCATCCTTCTCTCTTGTTCTGGGTGAAGAAGACAAGGAAGCGACTTGTCCCTGACCGTGAACATCCACTAACGACGCGCTGCTTTTACATTTAGCACTTTCAGAAGAGGAGGCAAAAGAGCTAGAGGCTGAGTCAGCAAGGAAAGCCAAAACTTGTTCTTGCTGCTCCGGCTTTAAAAGCGGTTTTCCTACTCCCAGAAAAGGGAGCGTTCGAGGCCTTGTGTAGACAGATGACGAACCTGGCTCAACAACTCGAGACTTAGATGCTGTATTGCTTTTACCACGACCACCTGATGCTCCACCACCACTACCATCATTACCAGCTGACAATGACCGCCCACGGCGAATTTAAAAAAAAAAAAAAAAATTCCCAGTATGACACACTAGGTTTTCTGTGCCCCAATAATTTGAGACAGATGGCACACACAGGACCGGCACTCAAGCAGAAATGCCAATCTTAATCTCCCACTATTTTTTTTTTGTTTTCAGGGAGAATTTAAATAAAAAAAAAAAATTCCCAGTATGACACACTAGGTTTTCTGTGCCCCAATAATTTGAGACAGATGGCACACACAGGACCGGCACTCAAGCAGAAATGCCAATCTTAATCTCCCACTATTTTTTTTGTTTTCAGGGAGAATTAAAAGAAAAAAAAAAAATTCCCAGTATGACACACTAGGTTTTCTGTGCCCCAATAATTTGAGACAGATGGCACACACAGGACCGGCACTCAAGCAGAAATGCCAATCTTAATCTCCCACTATTTTTTTGTTTTTCAGGGAGAATTAAAAAAAAAAAATAAAAAAATCCCAGTATGACACACTAGGTTTTCTGTGCCCCAATAATTTGAGACAGATGGCACACACAGGACCGGCACTCAAGCAGAAATGCCAATCTTAATCTCCCACTTTTTTTTTTGTTTTCAGGGAGAATTAAAAAAAAAAAAAAATTCCCAGTATGACACACTAGGTTTTCTGTGCCCCAATAATTTGAGACAGATGGCACACACAGGACCGGCACTCAAGCAGAAATGCCAATCTTAATCTCCCACTATTTTTTTTTTGTTTTCAGGGAGAATTTAAAAAAAAAAAAAAATTCCCAGTATGACACACTAGGTTTTCTGTGCCCCAATAATTTGAGACAGATGGCACACACAGGACCGGCACTCAAGCAGAAATGCCAATCTTAATCTCCCACTTTTTTTTTTGTTTTCAGGGAGAATTTAAAAAAAAATAAAATTCCCAGTATGACACACTAGGTTTTCTGTGCCCCAATAATTTGAGACAGATGGCACACACAGGACCGGCACTCAAGCAGAAATGCCAATCTTAATCTCCCACAATTTTTTTTTTTTTCAGGGAGAATTTAAAAAAAAAAAAAAAAAAGGGACTGTCCTACAATTACTATCTCCCTGCAGTAATCTCAGAAAGGTATGGCAGGCAGCAATAACAAGCAGTGGACAGCTGCACAAAAAAAAACAAAAGTGTGGACAAACAAACAAGATAGCTGTGCAGAAAGGAAGGAACAACAGGATTTGTGCTTTGAAAAAAGCAGTTGGTTTGCACAGCGGCGTACACACACAGCAACGCAGCTATCAGGGAGCCTTCTAGGGCAGCCCAATGAGCTACAGTGCTGAGGAAAAAAAATGTAGCTTCCACTGTCCCTGCAAACAAAAGGTGGTGTTGGACAGTGGAAATCGCTACAGCACAAGCGGTTTGGGGGTGAATGTACCCTGCCTAACACTATCCCTGCTTCTGACGAAGCATGGCGATGATGGCGGTCGGCGGGAACGCCCCTTTATAGCCCCTGTGACGCCGCAGAAAGCAAGCCAATCACTGCAATGCCCTACTCTAAGATGGTGGGGACTGAGATCTATGTCATCACGCTGCCCACACTCTGCGTCCACCTTCATTGGCTGAGAAATGGCGCTTTTAGCGTCATTGAAACGCGACTTTGGCGCGAAAGTCGCATACCGCGTGGCCGACCCCACACAGGGATCGGGTCGAGTTTCATGAAACCCGACTTTTCAAAAAGTCGGCGACTTATGAAAATGAACGATCCGTTTCGCTCAACCCTACTCCTCATCATTCAACATCTATGATGTAATTACTCCTAACAGGTTCTGATCTCATATGTGTCTTGTTTAAATTATAATAAAGTTGTACCTTTTAGTAGTTGACTGTTTCTCCTCCTTTTTTTTCCCTCTATCCTAAAATGGTATGAAAAATATCATCTTGCCGTGCAAAAAATAAACCTCATACAACTTCATCAACCCAAAACACTTGAAAGATGAGAACACAATGAAAAATGTTTTTTTTTTTTTTTTTTACAAATATCAGAGTTTTTTCACCAATAAAATAAAAAAAACTTGAGAAGTATGGTATCACCGTAATCATACTGATAAGGAGACTCATATTGCAAGTAATTTTTACCAAACAATGCACACTGTAAAAATAATTCTAAAAAAACTCTTTCAGAATTGCATTTTTTTCCGCAAGTTCACCAAAACTTGTTGTAACGAATGGAAATGGAGGCACAGATGTTGCAGTGTATATTTGTTTATTGCAATTTTGTGGAACCATGGGATCACTGTCCGGGGGGCTTCGAAGGGGGTGTGACTATGCAAGCTCCAGACACCCGTAGTAAGATCCCTCAAACAGGGTCAGATTGGAATGCCTGAAGGATACAGATGCCACCTCCAGTTAGACCACGGACACGTGGAAGCTGAACCAGCAGAACAGGTGGACTGGCAGGTAATGCAGGTAGCGAAGCACTTGGCCGACGGCATGCAGGAGAGTCAGGTAGCGGCCTGGAGCCGGTAAGAACTGGTGCAGGAAGTTAAGGCAACGTCCTAGAGAGGCATGGCTGGCACACTGAGGAGACAAACGGAATTAGCAGGATACTGGCAGAATACTGAAACCAAGGTACGGGGATCCCGGGAATAGCAACAGGAAGCACTTGTTGCTCAGGCACCTCCCTAAGGTCAGAGGTGCCAGAAATAGTATGAGACACACAGCCATTGGCTGAAAGCTATTTTGAAACTGGCACGCTGCTTCTTCAAGAGACTGGGAGTGCACGTGTGCTCACCCTTAGAGATTTGCCTGGAGACCTGTAGGGTGCATGCGGAGTCCAGGAAGCAGCAGCAGAAGCAGACAGCATGGAACAAGAGCCCCAGGAGATCGGCGTGCCCACCGGGCACCAAGCAGAAGCGGTGACCCAGAGACCACAGGTGAGGGCCGGGGAGCCCTCACTCTTTCTCAAGTCTGCAAAAAATCTCTCCAGTAAGAGAGGGGTCTGGATATTTTCTTTGGGCTCCCACGACCTCTCCTCAGGCCCGAAGCCCTTCCAATCCACCAAAAAAAATCTTTTCCCCTTACTCTTTTCGTGGCCAAAATATTTTCTACCTCAAAGAAATCCTCCTCGTTAACGGGATCAGTAGTGGTACCCGGATCTTTAAAGAAAGAACTCAAGATTACCAGTTTGAGAAGGGAAACATGAAAAGAATTAGGCACACGCAAGGAAACAGGTAATTTCATCTTGTAAAAGACAGCATAAATTTGTTTTAAGACCTTGAAGGGACCGATGAAGTGAGGACTCAGTTTGCTGGATGGCACCTTCAGACGGATGTACTTGGAGGAGAGCCACACTTTGTCCCCAGGCTGAAAGGTCAGAGAATCCAGGCGTCTCTTATTGGCATGCTTCTTCATACACTGTGACGCTCTCTCTAGAGTTGTTTAGCTGTCTCTCCACACTTTATAAAAATCCCTCGTAAGGGTGTCAGCAGCTGGAATGCCCTACGACCCAGAGATAGGAAGATGGATTCTGGATTGGAGACCGAACGCAATCTGGAAGGGAGATTGAGCAGAGAAGTCACTTACATTATTGTTGTAGGAGAACTCCACCCATTGTAGTAACTTGACCCAGTCATTATGATGGACATTGATGAAGTGACGCAGGAACCCAGAGATGATCTGTTTGGTCCTCTCCACCTGCCTATTGGATTGAGGATGATAAGCAGCAGAAAAATCCAGCTCCACTTTCATTAGACTACAGATCGCCCTCCAAAACTTCGAAGTGAACTGGACACCCCTGTCAGACACAATGTGGAGAGGAAACCCATGAAGGTGGAAAATATGCATAAGGAAGTTGTTGGCCAGTTCAGGAGCAGATGGAAGACCAGACAGAGGAATTAAGTGAGCCATCTTCAAAAAGTGGTCCACCAAAACCCAGATAATGGAGCAGCCAGAGGAGACGGGGAGATCCGTAATGAAGTCCATAGCGACGTGCTGCCAGGGGACTGAAGGAATTGGAAGCGGCAGAAGATGTCCATGAAGCACCCGCCAGGGCTGAGGGGTACTCAGAACTGGGTCGGACAGTCCTTTGGGGAAGTCACGGGGCCGTGACCCTACTCCGTGGCCCTGGCCGTGCTGTAAAATGGGGAATATGTACATGAGATTTAACATGATGCCACCTGTGGTGTTCGGCAATGGATGTCCAACGCTGCTGAAAGAGGCCACTGGGACTTATGGTGATGCAGCTGGGATGTTCTGCTACCCACAGGTGGAGCGGGGACCCAGGGCTACCGGTCCCATTTATGTCAGGCTTTGTGTACCTTGTGGTGCAGGACTCAGGGTGCAAGAGATCACTGAATCACAAAAGGGCTGTAGTTTTCCTTTACTTGGTGGTTGATAGTACAGAACAGGATACTGGTAACATTGTAATGAAGATCCAGCCAGCTTGGAAGCAATTTTTGGATATACCTGGCCAGGTAGGTACGGAGGCCTTCCTTCTGCGCTGTCCTCTCTTTTTTTCTTGTTGCCTAACAGCTCACCCTCCTGTTGCTAACAGTCCCTCTCTGTTTTTTTTTTAAACTCACCATTGACCGCATGGCAGGCAGCTCGAGAATTTCACAGGTGTCGCTCCTTTGTGTCATCTCCAGGCTCTAGTACGCTGCTGTGCCGCTGGGTATTAGATCGGGTCAGGAGACCTGCAGTCGCCTGCCCTCCGGATTTAGCTGCCGGGACTTCAGTACCCATGTAACCATGGACTCCGTTATCCAGTTCCTAGTGCTCAGCTCTGGGGCGAGTTTAATCACAGGTCCACTCCCCAGGTTCTGCTCTCCTTCTCTCCTACTGACACCTGGTAAGGGGACCCCTCCTTGCTTCTAGGCATGACATTATTCCCAGTGAGGGAGGCAATGCCACTGTGGCAACCAGACTCCTGGGGTGCCACATTTGGACAGAAGGTGCTTTGCAGATTTGTTTTGGGCACAGGAGGGGCAAGCTGAGACGTACTCCGAGATGTCTTTTCCCATGGTAAGCCACCAATAGTAATGGGAAATGAGTTGCAACATTTTCTTCTGCCCAGCATGACCGGCCAAGTAGGAAGAGTGACCCCACTGAAGTACTCGCCTTGTGTTGGAAGTGGATACCAAAGTTTTACAGGGAGGAACCTGAGACAGATTGGTGGAGTCTACCGACACCATCCTGCATGGCTCGATGATGTGTTGAGGCTCTTCCTCGAAGTCAGGAGGCAGAAAGGCCCTAGAGAGTGCATAGGCCTTGACGTTCTTGCTGGCAGGATGGAACTGAAGGACAAAGTCGAATCGAGCAAAGAACAAGGACCACTTGGCCTGGCATGGATTCAGCCTCTGTGCAGACTGGAGGTAGGCTAGGGTTTTATGGTCGGTAAATTTGACAACTTGGTGAACTGCTCCCTCGAGTTGATGACACCACTCTTTCAGAGCTAACTTGATTGTCAACAATTCTCGATCCCAATGGAATAGTTTCTCTCGGAAGCGGAAAAGACCTTCGAGAAGAAGCCACAGGAAACTATATGCCCGGAGTGAAACTTCTGAGTGAGAACCGCCCCAGACCCTGTGGAGGACGAATCCACCTTGAGGAAGAATTTTTTATCCGCGACTGGACAATGGAGCACAGGCGCAGAAGAAATGCTTTTTTTCAGCGAAGTAAAGGCCTCCTTAGCCTCAGGAGACCAATCCTTGGAGTTGGTGCCTTTTTGGGTCAGAGCTGAGATGGGAGCCACCCGAGATGAGAAATGTGGGATAAATTGACAGTAATAATTAGCGAACCCCAGGAACCGTTGTATCACCTTACGCCAGATGGGTGAGGCCATTTGAGGATTATAGCTAATTTTCCTGGATCCATCTTCAGACCTGTGGATGAGATGATATAGCCAAGTAATGGCAGAGAGGGTTGCTCGAAGACACACTTCTCAAACTTGGCATACAGTCTTCTCCCTGAGCCTCTGCAAGAACTGGCAGACATTCTTCCGGTGAGTGGCTAAGTCTGGGGAGTAGATCAAGATGTCAGCTCTAACGGCATAACCCGGTATTCATAGTGGCAATCTCTGGTGTTGAAGGCCATCTTCCACTCGTCTCACTGGTGTATGCGAATCAGGTTGTAGGCCCCTCTGCAATCCAGCTTGGTGAAGATCTTGGCTCCTCGGAGATGGTCAAACAGTTCCGATTTAAGAGGCACTGGTACTTGTCTTTTACCGTGATTTAATTTAGTACCCTATAGTCGATACAGGATCATAGAGATCCATCCTTCTTGACAAAAAAGAAACCTGCGCCTGCTGGGGAAGAAGACATCCGAATTAATCCTCTAGCTACATTCTCTTGGATGTATTCCAACAAGGCCTGGGTCTCAGCTAGGGATAGAGGATAGATTTGACCCTGAGGAGGAGACGTCCCTGAGAGCAGATCAATGGGATAATCATGCGACCTCTGAGGAGGCAGCATCTCAGCTTCCTTTTTATCGAAGATGTCAGAGAAAAACCAGTAGCAAGATGGTAGACCCATTAGAGCAGTTGGCGCCACATGGGGATGACCCGGATGGATGGAAGCAAGACATTGGTTGAAACAAAAGTTTCCCCATCGCAGGGCTTCACCAGTCTTCCAGTTTAAAACAGGCTCGTGCTCATAACCACGGTAAACCTAAGAGCAAGGGATGGGACAAACCAGGCAAAACATGAAAACAGATTCTCTCTGAGTGCATCAAACCTACCCGAAGTTCCACAGGCACAGTCTGGAAATGAACAGGCTCAGTCAAGGCTCTGCCATCCACGGAGGTCACCAACACTGGGTTCTGAAGTTGCTGGACAAGAATCTGGTAATGGTCCACCACGGCTTGCTGAATGAAGTTCCCCGCGGACCCGGAATCCAGGTAGCAGACTCAGAAAAACTAATAGTGTCGAAGGGCAAAGACACGGTTGTTAGTAGAGAAGGAGAGGAATAATCCTCACCTAGGGAGACCTCTCCTACCGACCCTAGGCTCTGGAGTTTTCCAGTCTCTCAGTACAAGAGCGGATCTGATGCTCAGAACTGCTGCAGTAGAAACACCTCCCCTCCGAGCTGTGCTCCTCCCGGCATTGTTTAGCCAAGTTCACACGGTCAACTTGCATAGCCTCCGGAGGAGAAGCAGAACTCTGGGAAGCAACTGGCCTGTGAAAACTGAAAGCCAGACGATAAGGTCTCCTCTCTCACTTAGTCTCCTTAGAGCGCTCTTGAAACCGGAGGTCAATCCAGGTCGCCAGGGATACCAGGTCATCCAGAGACGTAGGAACATCTCGTCCCACCAGCTTGTCCTTTATTCTTCCAGACAGACCCTCCCAGAAGGTGGCCACCAAGGCCTCGTCATTCCAGGACAACTCAGAGGAAAGGGTGCAGAACCAAACAGAATACTGAGCAACCGTGAGACCCTCCTGATGAAGACAATGAAAGGAGAAAGCTGTCAAAGTAGTATGGCCAGGCTCATCAAAGGTCCAGCAGAATGCCCCCCAAAAAGACTGGAGGTCATTGACCAAAGGATCCCCTCTCTCTCATAAAGGATTCAGCCAAGCAAGGGCCTCTCCAGCAGGGCGAGACATGATGAAGTCTACCTTGACCCGATCAGATGCAAACAGATGGCCCAGAAGTTCAAAGAGCAGCGTGCACTGATTAATGAACCCCCGACACTGGGCGGGATCGCCGTCAAACCAGGCACGAGCTGCCAGAAGGGTCCTTTACCTGACGCATACCTGGGAACCTGGAAATCTGCAGCGGAGGTGGTTGCAGCCTGGACAGAGGCAGAAGAAGGCATGGATATCACTGAGTCCACGCATGTAGACACATTGCGCAGATAGGTTGTGATCTTTTCCTGCTGGTCTCTTAGGCAGGTGACTTCCTGACATAACTCTGCAGTCAGAGGTGCTTGGGATCCAGCGGATTCCATGTCCTTAGCAATCTGTAATGAATGGAAATGGAGGCACAGATGTTGCAGTGTACATTCGTTTATGGCAATTTTGTGGAACCACGGGACCACTGTCTGGGGGCTCTGAACGGGGCGGAACTATGCGAGCCCCAGACCCCCTCAAACAGGGTCAGATTGGAATGACCGAGGGATGCAAGTGCTACCTCCAGTTAGACCCTGGTCACGTGGAAGCTTACCCAGTGGAACAGGTAGACTGGCAGGTACTGCGGGTATTGAAGAACTCAGATAGTGGCCTGGAGCAGGTAATAACTGGTGCAGGAAGTTCAGGAGACATCCTAGGAGACATAGAGAGGCACAGCTGGCACACTGAGGAGACAAACAGAATTAGCAGGATACTGGCAAAATTCTGACACCAAGGTACGGGGAACCTGGGAATGGCAACAGGAAGCACTTGTTTCTCAGGCACCTCCCTAAGGTCAGAGGTGCCTGAAATAGTACGAGACACACAGCCATTGGCTGAAAGCTATTTTGAAAATGTCGCGCTGTCTCTTTAAGAGACCGGGAGTGCGCGCGCGCCCTTAAAAACATGCCCGGAGACCTGCAGGTTAAGCGCAGAGTCCAGGAAGCAGCAGCAGAAGCTGACAATGCGGGACATGGGACGGGAGCCCCAGGAGACCGGCGTCCCTGCCGGGCATCACGCAGATGCGGTGACCCAGAGACCACAGGTGAGGGCAGGGGACCAGAATGGGATGCAGGTGCTACACTTGTCCAACAAAAATAAAGCCCTCATATGTTTGAGGACAGAAAAATAAAAAAATGTTATGGCTCTGGGAAGAAGTGGGGAATAAAATGAAAACACAAAAATGGAAATTGACCATGTTGGAAAGGAGTTAATTAATAGAACCCTTACTCATCATCAGACTTTGCCATTGGCTTAATGAGGCAAATTTATGTTACAGAAATGTTAGCACATTATTTTTAAATTAGTTTTGCAGTTTTAAAAATATTCTTCAAAAAAGACTTAAAAGGAACCTGTCTGCAGGATTGTGCACTGTAACCAACAGACAGTGTCAGGTTGGCACCATTATACTGATTAAAATGGTACCTGGGTTGATAAAATCCGCCTTGTGGTTGTTGTTTAATCTTTATTTCCAGTTTATGATATGCTCATGCTTTGGGGCAGGCCTGTGCGTGGGGCTTTATGTGGTGCTCTGATTAGCTATTCTTTTGAATAGCTTCAGACAGGTCACTGATCCCTCAGTGACCTGCCCCCTATTTTACATACTGCATAGAATTATGGTTCGAAATAAAAAAAGAATTCACATTCATCAGGTAGACGCCGGCTCTGTAGCATGATACACATGCATACTTTTGTTTTATATAGACATATAGTTTTGTTTAAGAAAAATGTGTTTATTTCTTTTTTAAAACAAAATGGTGACGGTGGCCGCACCTGCGCAATAGCGGCTATTGCATTCTGATAGATGCTACTGCGCAGGATGTGCTGCCGGAGCCATTTTATTTGAAAAAAAATTCTAAAACAAAATTATATGTCTACATATAATAGAAACATGCATTTTATCTTCCGTATCATGCAACAGCGCTGGCGCCTGCTTGCTGAATGTGAATTTTTTTTCAATACATATAATAATCAGTATGTAAAATAGGGTCAATGACGTGTCATAAGCCATCAGTATGGGTACCTAATCAGAGCAGCACATGAAGAACCCCACAAGCCCGCCTCAGAGCATGAGTATATCATTAACTCAAAACTGAAAATAAAGATTAAACAATAACCACAAGATGGATTTCATCACCAGGTATCGTTTTAATCAGTATAATGCTGCCGACTAGGGTTGAGCGAAACGGGTCGTTCATTTTCATAAGTCGCCGACTTTTGGCAAAGTCGGCATCTCATGAAACCCGACCCGATCCCTGTGTGGGGTCGGCCATGCGGTACGCGATCTAGGCGCGAAAGTCGCGTTTCGTATGACGCGTTTAGCGCCATTTTTGCAGCCAATGAAGGAGTGGTAGAGTGCTGACGTAGGTGTTAGGGGGCGTACACAACAACAGGCATTTTGTTTCGCGTGCATTACAGCGATGTGCAAAGTGTAAAATGAGCGTTCTGGGAGCGATGTGGAAAATCAGCGTTTAGGGAGAGAGAGAGAGAGAGAGAGAGAGATTTAAAAAATGATATTTAAAAAATTTCTTCATTGGGTTTCGTGTTTCGGCCGAAACCCGACTTTTCACGGTAGTCGGCCGATTACACTCGACTCAACTTTTAAGACAGTCGGGTTTCACAAAACCCGACTCGACCCTAAAAAACTAAAGGTCGCTCAACCCTACTGCCGACATGACACTGTCTGTAGGTTACTGTGCACAATCCGGCTGACAGGCTCTCTTTAAAGAGTAACCAAAATTTTAATTTTTCTTTAATAAATCAATATTATACAAGAAAATAATAAACTTTCTCATATATTTGATTAAAGCAATTATTTTATTTTTCTAGTTTTGGGTCTTTATTGCCTTTTTTTCATTTGCACCTTTTTCCACTTTTAAGTTGTGGCTTTTTTAAAGTCTGTTTAGTAGCTAGGTCCCAGCTTGTCTCCTTCTATTTTGAGGTCTGCTGACACATAGTGAGGTGAGATACTAGAATTAGGGTCCATCCTGATTGGGTACACTATGTTGTTATGGGATGACTTTTACGCTCTTTTGATCAAAATATTGAACTAAGAACCCTATGTTATGTACATGCACTATTACTATTTACTTACTGCATGTAATTTGTCTGTTGTTTTTATCTTAGGTTTTGTCTGTTAAGTAGCCACAGTGGCATTATCCACCTACTCAACACATTTATACCAACTGGTGTGGCAGCTAATTTTTACAGTTTTGCTTTCATTTCTTGTATTTTGTATATTTAGGGGCGTGGCCCACCTTTTTTGGTTGTGTATCCTGCCTGTATAGCTTTCCATGGGCATGTCTGAAACAGTCGGGGCTAGGTCCTGCTCAGACCCTGTCTATTTTGAGGCCTGCTAGCACATAATAAAGTCAAATACTGGAGTTAGGTACCTCCCTGATTGGGTCCACCTTGTCATGGTGGGATGGCTTTTACACTTTTCTGATTAAAGTAGTGACAACTAAGTACTCTATGTTATAAACATGTATTATTACTATTCATTTACCTACTTACTGCAGGATATTTGCTCATTCTTTTTATTCAAGGTTTTTATCTATTTGATATGTATCTAAATATTTTTCTTTTTATGCTCTTCATTGTTGGTGGGTGTTTGGGATTTCCAGATGATTCAACAACTGCAACTTTTTAAAAAGTTGAACATTTCCTTGCAAATGTATTACATTTCCACCTAGACCTTTAAAAGTCTTTTCATGTGCATTCTGAGGTGTAGCTAGGGTTTTGGTTCAGGGGAGGAAAACTTCTGAGTGGGCCCCTAACCAGGTAACCTTGATTACAACTGGGTGACGCCCCCTAACAGTGGAGAACCTCAGCAAATGCCCGCGCTGTTACTGAAAATAATCTCTATATAAAGACCAATATTGATATTACAGCCATATGGTCAGTGGTAGATACCAGCTGTACAGAACATATAAGAGAGCACAGCACAGTTACAGATAGTGACTTACCGCTGACGTTCTTTCTGATGGAATCATTCATTTTTCCCGTCTTTTCCATCTGGCCCAGACTGACATGATAACTCCTCCCACCACGACTTGGCTGCAGAGATTACAACAAAGACACATTTCACTTCTCACATTCCAGCCATCACAATCTATTCCCAACCTGCACAAACTCCTCATCCTGCTGATACCCCAAATACTGAGCCACTGCTGCCATATGTGTTCCTATTACTGCCCCTGATACCCCAATACTGAGCTGCTGCTGTTGTATGTGTCCCTATTACTGCACCTGCTGTGTGGTACTATGTGCCCTCTAAATTCTAAAGCAACCCTCTATAATATAGTAATGCCGGGTGCAAGTGCCCTAGAAAACAGTGCCCATATTTTGCCCTCTAGAAAGTAATATTGCCCTGTGTGTCCTATTGATAGTCACAGTAACATGAGTTCCCCTATAACAATAAGTGCCCACTTTACATTTAATAATGTCCCGAGTCTCCCCCCTGCACAGCTCCCCTATACACAGAATGATGCTCTCTTATACACAGTATAATGCCCCCTCACTGTGTTGTACTACCTACACAGTATACTGACCCCTTAGTAGCCGTTTGATGGCTCCAAAACTGTATGATGGCCCCCTCACTGTAATCTCCACACTGTATGATGCCCCTCTTGATAGCCTCCATATAGTATAATGCACCAGATAGTCCTTGATATAGTATAATGCACTCCCCATAGGCCTTCATATAGTATAACGCACTCCCCATTGGCCTACTCTATATTGTATAATGCACCCCATAGGCAGACTCTATAGCACAAGGCAGCACCCATAGGCAGACTCCGTAGTATAAAGCGGCAGACCCTGTAGTATAAGTCAGCACCCCATAGGCAGACCCTGTAGTATAAGGCAGCACCCCCATAGGCAGACCCTGTAGTATAAGGCAGCACAACCATAGGCAGACCCTGTAGTATAAGTCAGCACCCCACAGGCAGACCCTGTAGTAAAAAGCAGCACACCCATAGGCAGATCCTGTAGTATAAGGCAGCACCCCACAGGCAGACCCTGAAGTATAAAACAGCACCCCCATAGGCAGACCCTGTAGTATAATGCAGCACCCCATAGGCAGACCCTGCAGTACAAGGCATCACCCCTATAGGCAGACTCTGCAGTATAAAGCAGCACCCCTATAGGCAGACCCTGTAGTATAAAGCAGCACCCCTATAGCTAGACCCTGTAGTATAAGGCAGCACCCCCATAGACATACCCTGTAATATAAGGCAGCACCCAGATAGGCAGACTCTGTAGTATAAGGTAGCACCCCCATAGGCATGCCTTGTAGTATAAGGCAGCACCCACATAGGCAGACCATATAGGCTGACTCTGTATTATAAGGCAGCACCCCCAGAGGCAGACTCTGTAGTATAAAGTAGCACACCCATAGGCAGATCCTGTAGTATAAGGCAGCACCCCACAGGCTGACCCTGCAGTACAAGGCATCACCCCTATAGGCAGACCCTGCAGTATAAAGCAGCACCCCTATAGGCAGACCCTGTAGTATAAAGCTGCACCCCTATAGCTAGACCCTGTAGTATAAGGCAGCACCCCCATAGACAGACCCTGTAGTATAAGGCAGCACCCACATAGGCAGACTCTGTAGTTGTTATGAACTGGTGGCCTAGGAGCAGCATGGACGAGCTCTGGAGTAGGTGGCCTCTATACTGACCGCAGACCCTGAACTTAACACATCAACTAGAAGTAGCCATGAGATGTTCCTGTCACTCCCTAGACACCTCGTCACGGCCGGAGGACTAATTACACCTAAAGGAGGAAACAGGAATACTATCTTGCCTCAGAGAAAATTCCCAAGGAAAGGCAGCCCCCCACAAATATTGACTGTGAGAGGAGAGGGAAATTACAAACGCAGACTGAAAACAGAATTTAGCAAAGGAGGCCACGCTACCTAGAAAGAAAAGACAGGAAAGAGTACTGTGCGGTCAGTATAAAAAATACTACAAAATCCACCACAGAGAATATAAAAATCTCCACACCTAACTAAAGGCATGGAGGGTAACTCTGTGACTCCAGAGCTTCCAACTTGGCTGAGTAAATCTTAACACAGACAAAGCTGGACAAGAAAAAACATAGCAATTCACAGAACTATTAAGTCCACCGCATGTGGACTGCAAAAACAGAGCCAGGACTTATCTTTGATGATTTGGACAATCCAGAAGGAGAAACCAAGCAGAGATGTGGATCCCTAGAAAACAATGGACAACTGGCACTCAATAAAGGAAGGAGCCAGACTAAATAGCCCCGTCCAAAGTGGAAGCAGCTGATGACTGTTGTCAAGGACAAACAGCAGCACTACCACTTACAACCACCGGAGGGAGCCTAAGAGCAGAACCCACAACAGAATTCACAACAGTACCCCCCCTTGAGGAGGGGTCACCGAACCCTCACCAGAGCCCCCAGGCCGATCCGGACGAGCCAAATGGAAGGCACGAACCAAATCGTCAGCATGAACATCGGAGGCAACAACCCAAGAATTATCCTCCTGGCCATAACCCTTCCACTTGACAAGATACTGAAGCCTCCGTCTAGAAAAACGAGAATCCAAGATCTTCTCCACAACATACTCCAACTCCCCATCAATCAACACCGGAGCAGGAGGATCAACAGAGGGAACCACGGGCACCACATATTTCCGCAACAAAGATCTATGAAAAACATTATGGATGGAAAAAGAGGCTGGAAGGGCCAAACGAAAAGACACTGGATTGATAATCTCAGAAATCCTATAAGGACCAATAAACCGAGGCTTGAACTTCGGGGAAGAAACCTTCATAGGAACATGACGAGAAGACAACCAGACCAAATCCCCAACCCGAAGCCGGGAACCCACACGCCGACGACGGTTGGCAAAACGCTGAGCCTCCTCCTGAGACAACACCAAATTGTCCGCAACATGAGCCCAAATCTGCTGCAACCTGTCAACCACAGAGCCCACCCCAGGACAATCAGAAGACTCAACCTGCCCTGAAGAAAAATGAGGATGAAACCCAGAATTACAAAAGAATGGTGACACCAAGGTAGCAGAACTAGCCCGATTATTAAGGGCAAACTCGGCCAATGGCAAGAAAGCCACCCAATCATCCTGATCGGCAGACACAAAGCATCTCAAATAAGTTTCCAAAGTCTGGTTAGTTCGCTCGGTTTGGCCGTTTGTCTGAGGATGAAATGCGGAAGAAAAAGACAAATCAATGCCCAGCTTAGCACAAAAGGACCGCCAAAACCTAGAAACAAACTGGGAACCTCTATCGGACACAATATTCTCCGGAATGCCATGCAAACGAACCACATGCTGAAAAAACAACGGAACCAACTCAGAAGACGAAGGCAACTTAGGCAAAGGTACCAAATGAACCATCTTAGAAAACCGGTCACGGACCACCCAGATAACAGACATCCTCTGGGAAACAGGAAGATCCGAAATAAAATCCAAAGAAATATGCGTCCAAGGCCTCTCAGGGACCGGCAAAGGCAAAAGAAACCCACTGGCGCGGGAGCAGCAAGGTTTGGCCCGCGCACAAGTCCCACAGGACTGCACAAAAAAACGCACATCCCGTGACAAAGAAGGCCACCAAAAGGACCTACTAACAAAATCTCTGGTACCAAAAATCCCAGGATGGCCAGCCAACACAGAGCAGTGAACCTCAGAAATCACTTTACTAGTCCATCTGTCAGGAACAAACAGTTTCCCCGCTGGACAGCGATCAGGTTTATCAGCCTGAAACTCCTGAAGAGCCCGTCACAAATCAGGGGAGATGGCAGAAAGAATCACCCCCTCCTTAAGAATACCAACCGGCTCAAGAATCCCAGGGGAATCAGGCAAGAAACTCCTAGAGAGGGCATCAGCCTAAACATTCTTAGAACCTGGAAGATACGAGACAACAAAATCAAAACGGGAGAAAAACAGGGACCATCGGGCCTGTCTAGGATTCAGCCGTTTGGCAGCCTCGAGGTAAATCAGATTCTTATGATCGGTCAAGACCACAATACGGTGCTTGGCCCCCTCAAGCCAATGTTGCCACTCCTCAAATGCCCACTTCATAGCCAACAACTCACGATTGCCGACATCATAATTGCGTTCCGCAGGCGAAAACTTTCGAGAAAAGAAGGCACACGGTTTCATCAAGGAACCATCAGAATTCCTCTGAGACAAAACGGCCCCTGCCCCAATCTCAGAAGCGTCAACCTCAACCTGAAAAGGAAGAGAAACATCCGGCTGACGCAACACAGGGGCAGAAGTAAATCGGCGCTTAAGCCCCTGAAAGGCAGAAATGGCCTCAGAGGACCAATTAGCTACATCAGCGCCCTTCCTCGTCAAATCGGTCAGGGGTTTAACCACACTGGAGAAGTTGGCAATGAAACGGCGATAAAAATTAGCAAAGCCCAATAATTTCTGAAGGCTCTTCATGGATGTGGGCTGGATCCAATCATGAATGGCCTGAACCTTAGCCGGATTCATTTCTATAGATGATGGAGAAAAAATGAAGCCCAAAAAAGAAACCTTCTGTACACCAAAGAGGCACTTAGACCCCTTCACAAACAAGGCATTGTCACGAAGGACCTCAAATACCATCCTAACTTGTTTCACATGAGACTCCCAATCATCTGAAAAAATCAAAATATCATCTAAATATACAATCATGAATTTATCAAGATAATTCCGAAAAATATCATGCATGAAGGACTGAAACACAGATGGAGCATTAGAGAGTCCGAATGGCATCACAAGGTATTCAAAATGGCCTTCGGGCATATTAAACGCAGTTTTCCATTCGTCACCCTGCTTAATACGAACCAGATTATATGCCCCTCGAAGGTCAATCTTAGTAAACCAACTAGCCCCCTTAATTCTGGCAAACAAATCAGAAAGCAAAGGCAAAGGGTATTGGAATTTGACTGTGATCTTATTCAAGAGGCAATAATCAATACAGGGTCTCAAGGAGCCATCCTTCTTGGCAACAAAAAAACCCCCTGCTCCTAATGGAGAAGAAGATGGCCGAATATGCCCCTTCTCCAAAGACTGCCTTACACAGCTCCGCATGGCGGCATGTTCCGGCACAGACAGGTTGAAAAGTCGGCCCTTAGGAAACTTACAGCCTGGAATCAAATCAATAGCACAATCACAGTCCCTATGCGGTGGAAGGGAACTGGACTTGGGCTCATCGAAAACATCCTGGAAATCTGACAGAAACTCAGGAATTTCAGAAGAGGGGGAGGAGGAAATTGACATCAGAGGAACGTCATCGTGAACTCCCTGACAACCCCAACTAGTCACAGACATAGATTTCCAATCCAACACCGGATTATGTACCTGTAACCATGGAAACCCCAGCACAACAGCATCATGCAAATTATGTAACACCAGGAAGCGACAATCTTCCTGATGGGCTGGCGCCATGCACATGGTTAACTGTGTCCAAAACTGAGGTTTATTTTTAGCCAATGGTGTAGCATCAATCCCCCTCAAAGGGATAGGACTCTGCAAAGGCTGTAAGGAAAAACCACAACGTCTGGCAAATTCTAAGTCCATTAAATTTAAAGCGGCGCCTGAATCCACAAATGCCATGACAGAGAATGACGATAATGAGCAGATCAGGGTCACAGATAACAGAAATTTAGGTTGTACAGTACTGATAGTAACGGAATTAGCGATTCTCTTGGCACGCTTAGGGCAATCAGAAATAACATGAGCAGAATCGCCGCAGTAAAAGCACAACCTATTCTGACGTCTGAATCCTTGGCGTTCCGCTCTAGACACAATCCTATCACACTGCATAGGCTCAGGACTCCGCTCGGAAGACAACGCCATAGTGTACACAACTCTGCGCTCACGCAAGCGCCGATGAGAAAATACCGCCAGATGGTGCACAGGTTTGCGCTCCCGAAAACGCCGATCAATCTGAATGGCCAGAGACATAGAATCACTCAGACCTGCAGGCATGGGGAACCCCACCATAACATCTTTAACAGATTCAGAAAGACCCTTTCTGAAAATTGCCGCCAAAGCATCCTCATTCCACTTAGTAAGCACAGACCATTTTCTGAATTTCTGGTAATATGACTCTGCCGCTTCTTGACCCTGACACAGGGCCAAAAGTGTTTTCTCAGCATGCTCTACAGAGTTAGGTTCATCATACAATAACCCAAGCGCCTGAAAAAAGGTGTCTACATTAAGCAAGGCCGGATTTCCAGATTCCAGGGAAAATGCCCAATCCTGCGGGTCACCACGCAACAGAGAAATGACAATTTTTACCTGCTGGATGGGATCACCAGAGGAACGGGGCTTAAGAGTAAAAAACAGTTTACAGTTATTTTTAAAGCTCAAAAATTTGGACCTGTCCCCGAAGAACAGATCGGGGGTAGGAATTCTAGGCTCTAAAACAGGAGTCTGCACGATATAATCAGAAATACCCTGTACTCTAGCAGCAAGTTGATCCACCCGAGAAGCAAGTCCCTGAACATCCATGTCAACGCCTAACTCCTGAGCCACCCACAAGTGAAGAGGGAAAAAAAAACACAACAGAGTACAGAAAAAAAAAATGGCTCAGCACTTTCTTTCCCTTCTTTTGAGATGCGGTTAACTCATTGTTGGCCAGTTGTACTGTTATGAACTGGTGGCCTAGGAGCAGCATGGACGAGCTCTGGAGTAGGTGGCCTCTATACTGACCGCAGACCCTGAACTTAACACATCAACTAGAAGTAGCCGTGGGATGTTCCTGTCACTCCCTAGACACCTCGTCACGGCCGGAGGACTAATTACACCTAAAGGAAGAAACAGGAATACTATCTTGCCTCAGAGAAAATTCCCAAGGAAAGGCAGCCCCCCACAAATATTGACTGTGAGAGGAGAGGGAAATTACAAACGCAGACTGAAAACAGAATTTAGCAAAGGAGGCCACGCTACCTAGAAAGAAAAGACAGGAAAGAGTACTGTGCGGTCAGTATAAAAAATACTACAAAATCCGCCACAGAGAATATAAAAATCTCCACACCTAACTAAAGGCATGGAGGGTAACTCTGTGACTCCAGAGCTTCCAACTTGGCTGAGTAAATCTTAACACAGACAAAGCTGGACAAGAAAAAACATAGCAATTCACAGAACTATTAAGTCCGCCGCATGTGGACTGCAAAAACAGAGCCAGGACTTATCTTTGATGATTTGGACAATCCAGAAGGAGAAACCAAGCAGAGATGTGGATCCCTAGAAAACAATGGACAACTGGCACTCAATAAAGGAAGGAGCCAGACTAAATAGCCCCGTCCAAAGTGGAAGCAGCTGATGACTGTTGTGAAGGACAAACAGCAGCACTACCACTTATAACCACCGGAGGGAGCCTAAGAGCAGAACCCACAACAGAATTCACAACAGTAGTATAAGGTAGCACCCCCATAGGCATGCCTTGTAGTATAAGCAGCACCCACATAGGTAGACCCTATGGGCTGACTCTGTATTATAAGGCAGCACCCCCAGAGGCAGACTCTGTAGTATAAGGCAGCACACCCATAGGAAGACCCTGTAGTATAAGGCAGCACCCCCATTGACAGACCCTGTAGTATAAGGCAGCACCCCACAGGCAGACCCTGTAGTATAAAGCAACACCACTATAGGTAGACCCTGTAGTATAAGGCAGCACCCCATAGGCAGACCCTGTAGTATAAGGCAGCCCCCATGAAAAAATACTCACCTCTCTTCTTCCTGGTTCCTCTGGTGCTCCCACTCACCTCCGGACCGTAGGCGCCGGGTAGTGACGTGTTGGTGTCAGATGCTGACAGGGGGATGATGGGTGAAGGAGCATAGCGCAGCGCTCCTTTCCTCATCAAGGTGGTCAGCTGTATCAGCTAAATGCCGGTATAGCTGAACTTGCGATGACAGGCGGGGGGCCCACTGCTGACACCGGGGGCCCCCCACCTGCTCAAGGGCCCCATAGCGGCCGGCGGCAGAGCAGGGAGATCGATTCTCCCTGTTCTGCCACAGAATGTAACTGTGTCGTGAGAGACCATTAATAACTCAAAAGATGGCTAAAATGTGTTCAGCTCGAGAGGCAGGAGCGAACAACACTTGTCTGAGCTAGCGCACAGAGCAGAGCACTGACACAAAAGAAAGTCATAGGCTTTCTATTATATCTATATGATGCTGTGTGTGCGCTCAGGCATAAATTGTGTGCATCATGAGCTGTACACTTTTTAGCCATCTTTTGAGTGATCGGTGAGGACCTCAGTTCCTTGACCACCACTGATCTGCAGAAATAGAGATGCCTACAAAATGTAAACAAACTATTAAAGGTTGCTCTTTATCACAATTGTTGGAATCTCAGCACAGTAAAACATATAACTGGTAGTAGTTAAGGATGGGGCTTTTCAAAGAAGATGTATTACGGTTTATAGACCAGTTGGTGGCAGTGTACTGCTTCTTCTGGACACATTTGCAAGTTTGCATTGCTAAATGAATTATTTTGAAACCATATTTTGTTTTAGGGTGAATCTAGGGTTGATACTATTGTGCAGTAAGTTAAAAGATGAATGGAATGATAAGTGATGCAATATAGCATTCTTTATTGCACCATAAGCACAATAATGTTGTTATACTTAAACTTGTGAATGACAAGGGGTTGTTCTACAATATTTTTTTTTTTACATAGGCATGGATCTTTTCAAAAAGCCAAGCAAAGGCATACTGTGTTATAGTCACATCTGTGATCCAGTGCAGGCTCCTCTGGAAGTATGCGCCATCTTCAAAAGCCATGTCTGCACCATACGGCAGTCACACATAGTCTGTTATTGGCTGCAGCAGTTAGGTGACTAAAAGAGCGCACCACCAGAGAAGCATACGATGATGTGCTCTTCTAGTAACCTGGCCTCTGAAGTCAGTCAGCGGCTTCAGTGGTTTTCTGATATCCCCAGTGGTGACCGAAGTTAAGCATGCCAATGTCAGATATTATTATAAAATCCTTTTCCAGTGGGAGAGAACCTCATTTTCATGTAAAATAGCGCAGTGTATAGGACATCACCAGAAAATAGAATATGGTGAAAGCAAAGTCGCAGACATGAAATTGACTACCAAAACTTCCCAACACTGTATTGCTCAAAAGGAAGTTGTAAAATTACACCTGTGGGTCTTAGAAAAATGACAGATGGAATGATTGGTTTTAACTTGAAGTTTGGTTACATGTTTTTCTTAGATGATTACATCTAATAACATTTTGTTTTTGAAAAACAAGAGATGATAGAAAATTTTACTCCAAGAAATGACTCTCAATTGTAATTGGGGAACTTTGTTTTATATAAATAGGGCACTTTCCAGCCACTGTATATTAATTATGTTGTAGAGGCTTAAATTAAGCTTGTATAGAAGAAAGAATTATACATCAGTATAATCATATCATCAACTAGGCCCAATTTTTTTTTTAAATATCTTTTTTAATGATTATGTGAATGGGAAAGTTGAAAGTAAAAGGACAGTAATTACTGGTAATAAAACTTTGTGGGATACTTAAAGGGAACCTGTCACCAGGTTTGGCTGATATGAGGTAAGGTCATAACCTTTCAGGCCTCATATACAGAAATCTATAATGCTGTATATCTGCCCCCAAAATGACCTGAAAAATAATAAAAAAAGCTTCTATTATACTTACCTGCTGGGTGGTCCGGTCAAAGTGCTGTCTATGTTCTTGGTCTGGCACTTTCCAACTTCTTATGATTGCCATCCTCTAGTATACCGATACAGTTGAAAGTGCAATGCAGAGTGGGGAACTCACCTAGCACAACTGGCCATGGCATCATGGGCCATGGCGTCACAGGCTGTATATGTTCACACTGCCGGCTAGATTTAGCCCACGTGCCAGAGTTTGACATGTGTGACATTGGTCATGTGGGCAAAAAAGTTGACAGGTTGAATTCAATTTTGATAAATGGAAAAGAATGCACCTAGATCACAATAATCATAATACTGCATATACATTAAATGAAAAGAAACTAGGGCTAACTAAACAAGAGAAGGACTTAGTTATTCTGATTATAAGTAGGATAGTTAGTATTACTCAGCATCAAACTGTAGCTGCAAAACGCTTATATTTTAGAGTTTAGAATTTAAAAAAGCCACCTTGATCATAACATGAGGATTTTAACTCTCAATCTTAAGACATATTTGTACAGGCGCTTTCATGATGATTAAATTCATACCATGATTATGGAAATCCGTATTGCCGTTTTTGAAAAAAATCGAACATTTAAATCATATGCAAAAGAGTCACAAGTACTTTGGAGCAGGACATTGTGCTTGCACCTTTCCTACCCTTTATTCATCGCACATTACCTGCCTCCTGTGTATGACCAACATGTCGCTCTTGTTTCCGACACCTACTTTCCCAAGCTGAGATTTTACGTAGGTACCATTAATGCCTGGCTAGTGCATGCACAGTTTGATTCTCATAACGATCTGTGCATGTACTGCCCCATCTGTGGCATTCACATAAGAAAATACAAAGTGAGCAAAAAGTTGTTATCTTCATGGTCAACAGACCTAAGAGCTGTGTAAAACCTGGATGGCCTATTGTTTTCAGGGGCTTTGCTACTAGCTTAAAGATCAGAAGAACAAGTCCCAAAATGTATGTCTCCTCATATGACCCCCCCAAGTCACTTATTATTATTATTATTTATTATTATTATTATACATTTTTATAGCACCATTTATTCCATGGCGCTTTACATGTGAAAAAGGGGGCACATTTAAACAAATATATTAAACATGAGCAAAAAACAAGGCACACAGGTACATAAGGAGGGACGACCCTGCCCGCGAGGGCTCACAGTCTGCAGGGGATGGGTAAGGATACACTAGGAGAGGGTAGAACTGGTTGTTTGGTGGTTCAGTAGGTTGAGGATCGCTGTAGGCTTGTTGGAAGAGGTGAGTCTTCAGGTTCTTTTTGAAGGTTTCTATGGTAGGTGAGAGTCTGATGTGTTGGGGTAGAGAGTTCCAGAGTATGGGGGAAGCACGGGAGAAGTCTTGGATGCGGTTGTGGGAAGAAAAGATGAGAGGGGAGTAGAGAAGGAGATCTTGAGAGGATCGGAGGTTTTGTGTAGGTGAGTACCGGGAGACCATGTCACAGATGTATGGAGGAGAGAGTTTGTGGATGGCTTTGTATGTCATTCTAAGGGTTTGAACTGGAGTCTCTGTTCAATAGGAAGCCAGTGAAGGGCTTGGCATAGGGGAGAGGCTTGGGAATAGTGGGGAGACAGGTAGATTAGTCGGGCAGCAGAGTGTAGGATGGACTGGAGTGGTACCAGAGTGCTAGAGGGCAGGCCAGGGAGTGGGAGGTTGCAGTAGCCAAGGCAGGAGATTATAAGGGCATGCACTAGTGCTTTTGTGGTGTTGTGGTCAAGGAATGCGCGGATTGGGAAATATTTTTGAGTTTGAGACAGCAGAAGGAGGCAAGGGCTTGGATATGTGGCTTGAAAGAGAGGGCAGAGTCGAAGATCACCCCAAGGCACCGGGTGTGTGGGATTGGGAAAGTTGTGCAGCCACTTACATTGATGGATAGGTCTGGTGGAGGGGTAGAGTGAGATGGGGGAAAGATGATGAATTCTGTTTTGTCCATGTTCAGTTTTTGAAAGCGAGCAAAAAAGAAGGCCGAGATAGCAGACAGACAGTGTGGAATTTTGGTAAGTAAGGAGGTGAGGTCAGGTCCGGATAGGTAGATCTGCATGTCATCGGCGTAGAGATGATACTGCATACCGTGGGATTCTATGAGCTGTCCCAGGCCAAAGGTGTAGATGGAGAAGAGTAGGGGTCCTAGAACGGAGCCTTGAGGAACACTGACAGACAAGGGGCGAAGTGAGGAGGTGGCGTGGGGGAGGGAGACACTAAATGTTCGGTCTGTCAGCTATGACGAGATCCAGAATAGGGCCAAGTCTGTGATGCCAAGAGGTGAGAGGATCTGTAGCAGAAGGGAGTGGTCCACAGTGTCAAAGGCAGAAGACAGGTCCAGGAGAAGGAGGACAGAGTAGTGTTGCTTTCTCTTGGCAGTGACTAGGTCATTGGTGACTTTAGTTAGGGCAGTTTCAGGTGAGTGATGGGGTCGGAAGTCATATTGTAACCGGTCAAAGAGGGAGCAGGCGGAGAGGTGGGAGGACAGTTCAAGATGAACGTGTTGTTCCAGTAATTTTGAGGTGTAAGGGAGAAGAGATATTGGGCGATAGCTAGACACAGAGGATGGGTTGAGGGAGGGCTTTTTAAGGATGGTTGTGATCTTGGCATGTTTAAAGGCTGAGGGTAAGACACCTGTTGTGAATGAGAGGTTGAAGAGGTGTGTTAGGATTGGGATGAAGACAGTGGGAAGGTTAGGGATGAGGTGGGATGGGAGCGGGTCAAGCGTGCAGGTGGTGAGGTGTGATCTTGACAGGAGGGTGGAGAGCTGATCTTCTGCCATGGTGGAGAAGCTGGTTATGGAGGAACAGGGTTGAGCAGCTAAGAGGAGCGTTGGGCACTGTGGGTCAAAGCTTTCTCTGATCGTATTGATCTTCTGTTTAACAAAAGAGGCAAAGTCTTCAGCAGAAATAAGAGGGGAGGGAGGGGGTGCGAGGGGATGGAGTAGAGAATTGAAAGTGTTGAAAAGCTGTTTAGGGTTGTGAGAGAGGGAAGATATGAGAGATGAGAAGTTTGTTTTGTGGCAGTGAGCGTGGACTTGAAGCTGGCAAGGGACTGCTTATATGCAGTGAAGTGGTTGGTAGAGCGGGATCGCTTCCATCTCTGCTCAGTGATCCTGGAAGCCTGTCTCAGTTCTTTGGTCAGGCTGGTCAGCCAGGGCTGCCTGTTGAGAGTACGAGTTTTGCTATGTTCGAGAGCGGTGGCCGAATCGAGTTTTGCTGTTATTGTGGTGTTATAAAAAGTGGCAGCAGCATCTGTGTCATGAAGGGAGGCTATGTCTGTAAGAGGGAGAAGGGACTCAGAGAGTGATTGTAAGTTGACATGTTTGAGATTTCTGCGAGGGTGAGTGAGTTTGTGGAGTGGAGGTTGCACACTAGGAGAGGAGTGGGAAGAGAATGTCAGTAGGTTGTGGTCAGACAGGGGGAGGGGTGAGTTAGTGAAATTAGTAAGGGAACAGAGGCAGGTGAAGATGAGGTCCAGCGTGTGGCCATCTTTGTGAGTGGCCTCAGAGGACCATTGAGTGAGGCTGAAGGAGGCAGTAAGTGATAAAAGTTTAGAGGCAGCTGAGGTGGAAGTGTCAATGGGGATATTGAAGTCACCCATGATGAGTGGGGATGTCAGCAGAGAGAAAATTAATTAGCCAGGTGGTGAGGTGGTCTAGAAAGGTGGAGATCGCTAGTTCTGGGGTGCGGTAGATGACAGCCAGCTGGAGGTTGGACAGAGAGTACCTCGAACGAGGGAAGAGTAGCGGAGGGTGGTAGCGGGATTGGAGTAAAGGAGCAGGTGTTGGACAGGAGCAAGCCAAACCCTCCACCACGTTTGTTGCTGGGACGAGGGGTGTGAGAGAGGTGGAATCCACCACAGGAAAGCGCAACTGGAGAGGCTGAGTCAGAGGGGGTGAGCCAGGTTTTAGTGACGCCAAGGAAGGAGAGTTTGTTGGTGATGAAGAGGTCATGGATAAATGACACTTTGTTGCAGACAAAGCATGCATTCCATAGTGCTCCAGGTAGGGGGGCCGGGGGAGTGGGGGCTGGATGAATGGGTATGAGGTTATCATAGTTGGGAAAACATGCAGAGGATCGTGGCAGGGGGTAAGAAATGAGTGTGGGGATGTGTTGAGGAGGGCCGGTATTTGGGGATACATCACCAGAGATGAGGAGTAGCAGACAGAGCGTTCAAAGGTGGGAGCAAGATAGGACATGATGCGGCCGTGTGTGTCTGGAGAAAAAGGAATGTATGTGGAGGAACAGTTCTGAGGAGAAGGTGAGATGACTGGGGAGGATGGAGGGAGAAATGACTAGTTCTTTACTAGGTGGAGGGATTGCAGGACATTGTAAGAAGGAAAGTAGTATGGGAGTGAAAGAGAAAAGAAACTGAAACATTTGAATATATATGTTGAGGGGGCACTACGGCCTATAGAGTGGGATCACCCTGACCTACAGCATATGCATAACCAAAGAACACAAGAGAAAAGTGAAGGTCATACAAATGGAGATCACCACATCAAGGATTCAGCTAGGATATAAACAATTTTTATTAGTATACTACAGTACACATGAAAACAGGTAATAATTAAGTGAACACACACTTAAAAACAATTAACCCCTTTCTGACATCAGAATCCCGTCGAGGTGGGGTGGGCCCGTATGACCACCGACGGGATAGTACGTCATACGCGATCGGCCGCGCTCACGGGGGGAGCGCGGCCGATCGCGGCCGGGTGTCAGCTGCATATCGCAGCTGACATCCGGCACTATGTGCCAGGAGCGCCCCCGGCACATTAACCCCCGGCACACCGCGATCAAACATGATCGCGGTGTACCGGCGGTATAGGGAAGCATCGCGCAGGGAGGGGGCTCCCTGCGGGCTTCCCTGAGACCCCCGGAGCAACGCGATGTGATCGCGTTGCTCCGAGGGTCTCCTACCTCCCTCCTCGCCGCAGGTCCCGGATCCAAGATGGCCGCGGCATCCGGGTCCTGCAGGGAGGGAGGTGGCTTACCGAGTGCCTGCTCAGAGCAGGCGCTGGTAAGCCTGCAGCCCTGCACAGCAGATCGTCGATCTGACAGAGTGCTGTGCACACTGTCAGATCAATGATCTGTAATGTCCCCCCCTGGGACAAAGTAAAAAAGTAAAAAAAAAAATTCCCCACATGTGTGTAAAAAAATAAATAAAAAAAATATCCTAAATAAAGAAAAAAAATATGTATATTATTCCCATAAATATATTTCCTTAGCTAAATAAAAAAAAAAAAAAATAAAAGTACACATATTTAGTATCGCCGCGTCCGTAACTACCCAACCTATAAAACTGCCCTACTAGTTAACCCCTTCAGTAAACACCCTAAGAAAAAAAAAAAAAAAACGAGGCAAAAAACAACGCTTTATTATCATACCGCCGAACAAAAAGTGGAATAACACGCGATCAAAAAGACTGATATAAATAACCATGGTACCACTGGAAACGTCATCTTGTCCCGCAAAAAACGAGCTGCCATACAGCATCATCAGCAAAAAAATAAAAAGTTATAGTCCTGAGAATAAAGCGATACCAAAATAATTATTTTTTCTATAAAATAGTTTTTATCGTATAAAAGCGCCAAAACATAAAAAAATGATATAAATGAGATATCGCTGTAATCGTACTGACCCGACGAATAAAACTGCTTTATCAATTTTACCAAACGCGGAACGGTATAAACGCCTCCCCCAAAAGAAATTCATGAATAGCTGGTTTTTGATCACTCTGCCTCACAAAAATCGGAATAAAAAGCGATCAAAAAATGTCACGTGTCCAAAAATGTTACCAGTAAAAACGTCAACTCGTCCCGCAAAAAACAAGATCTCACATGACTCTGTGGACTCAAATATGGAAAAATTACAGCTCTCAAAATGTGGTAACGCAAAAAATATTTTTTGCAATGAAAAGCGTCTTTCAGTGTGTGATGGCTGCCAATCATAAAAATCCGCTAAAAAAGCCGCTATAAAAGTAAATCAAACCCCCCTTCATCACCCCCTTAGTTAGGGAAAAATAAAAAAATTAAAAAATGTATTTATTTCCATTTTCCCATTAGGGTTAGGGTTAGTGTTAGGGCTAGAGTTAGGACTAGAGTTAGGGCTAGGGTTAGGGTTAGGCCAGGGTTAGGGCTAGGGTTAGGGTTAGGGTTAGGGCTAGGGTTGGGGCTAGGGTTAGGGCTAGGGTTAGGGTTAGGGCTAGGGTTGGGGCTAGGGTTAGGGTTAGGGCTTGGGTTGGGGCTAGAGTTGGGGCTAGGGTTAGGGCTAGGGTTAGGGCTAGGGTTAGGGCTAGTGTTACGGCTAGTGTTAGGGCTAGTGATAGGGCTAGGGTTATTGCTAGGGTTGGGGCTAGGGTTGGGGCTAGGGTTGGGGCTACAGTTAGGGTTGGGGCTAAAGATAGGGTTAGGGTTTGGATTACATTTACGGTTGGGAATAGGGTTGGGTGTGTCTGGGTTAGAGGAGTGGTTAGGGTTACTGTTGGGATTAGGGTAAGGGGTGTGTTTGGATTAGGGTTTCAGTTATAATTGGGGGGTTTCCACTGTTTAGGCACATCAGGGGCTCTCCAAACGGGACATGGCATCCGATCTGAATTCCAGCCAATTCTGCGTTGAAAAAGGAAAACAGTGCTCCTTCCCTTCAGAGCTCTCTTGTGTGCCCAAACAGGGGTTTACCCCAACATATGGGGTATCAGCGTACTCAGGACAAATTGGACATCATATTTTGGGGTCCAATTTCTCCTGCTACCCTTGAGAAAATACAAAACTGGGGGCCAAAAAATAAGTTTTGTGGGAAAAAAAGGATTTTTTATTTTCACGGCTCTGCGTTGTAAACTGTAGTGAAACACTTGGGCGTTCAAAGTTCTCACAACACATCTAGATAAGTTCCTTGGTGGGTCTAGTTTCCGATATGGGGTCACTTGTGGGGGGTTTGTACTGTTTGGGTACATCAGGGGCTCTGCAAATGCAACGTGACGCCTGCAGACCAATCCATTTAAGTCTGCATTCCAAATGGCGCTCCTTCCCTTCCGAGCTCTGTCATGCGCCCAAACAGTGGTTCCCCCCCACATATGGGGTATCAGCGTACTCAGGACAAATTGGACAACAACTTTTGGGGTCCAATTTATCCTGATACCCTTGTGAAAATACAAAACTGGGGGCTAAAAAATCATTTTTTGTGAAAAAAAAAAGAATTTTTATTTTCACGGCTCTGCGTTATAAACTGTAGTGAAACACTTGGGGGTTCAAAGTTCTCACAACACATCTAGACAAGTTCCTTGGGGGGTCTAGTTTCCAATATGGGGTCACTTGTGGGGGGTTTGTACTGTTTGGGTACATCAGGGGCTCTGCAAATGCAACGTGACGCCTGCAGACCAATCCATTTAAGTCTGCATTCCAAATGGCGCTCCTTCCCTTCCGAGCTCTGTCATGCGCCCAAACAGTGGTTCCCCCCCACATATGGGGTATCAGCGTACTCAGGACAAATTGGACAATATCTTTTGGGGTCCAATTTATCCTGATACCCTTGTGAAAATACAAAACTGGGGGCTAAAAAATCATTTTTGTGAAAAAAAAAGAATTTTTATTTTCACGGCTCTGCGTTATAAACTGTAGTGAAACACTTGGGGGTTCAAAGCTCTCAAAACACATCTAGATAAGTTCCTTAGGGGGTCTACTTTCCAAAATGGTGTCACTTGTGAGGGTTTTTAATGTTTAGGCACATCAGGGGCTCTCCAAATGCAACATGGCATCCCATCTTAATTCCAGTCAATTTTGCATTGAAAAGTAAAATAGCGCTCCTTCCCTTCCGAGCTCTGCTATGCGCCCACACAGTGGTTTACCCCCACATATGGGGTATCGTCGTACTCAGGACAAATTGCACAACAACTTTTTTGGTCTAATTTCTTCTTTTACCCTTGGGGAAATAAAAAACTGGGGCGGAAAGATCATTTTTGTGAAAAAATATGATTTTTTATTTTTACGGCTCTGCATTATAAACTTCTGTGAAGCACTTGTTGGGTCAAAGTGCTCACCACTAGTGTTGAGCATTCCGATACCGCAAGTATCGGGTATCGGCCGATACTTGCGGGTATCGGAATTCCGATACCGAGATCCGATACTTTTGTGGTATCGGGTATCGGTATCGAAACAACATTAATGTAATAATGTGTAAAAGAAAGAATTAAAATAAAAAATATTGCTATACTCACCTCTCCGACGCAGCCTGGACCTCAGCGAGGGAACCGGCAGCGTTGTTTGCTTAAAATTCGCGCGTTTATTTCCTTACTTGAAGTCCCGGCTTGTGATTGGTCGCGTGCCGCCCATGTGGCCGCGACGCGACCAATCACAGCAAGCCGTGACGTAATTTTAGGTCCTTCAGTATTTTAAAATTACGTTCCGGCTTTGTGATTGGTCGCGTCGCGGTCACATGGGCGACGCGACCAATCACAAGCCGTGACGTCACGGGAGGCTGGACACGCGCGCAAGTGCGCGCGTGTCCAGCCTCCCGTGACGTCACGGCTTGTGATTGGTCGCGTCGCCCATGTGACCGCGACGCGACCAATCACAAAGCCGGAACGTAATTTTAAAATACTGAAGGACCTAAAATTACGTCACGGCTTGCTGTGATTGGTCGCGTCGCGGCCACATGGGCGACGCGACCAATCACAAGCCGGGACGTCACGGGAGGCAGGACAAGCGCGCATTTTAAAATGCGCGCGTGTCCAGCCTCCCGTGACGTCACGGCTTGTGATTGGTCGCGTCGCCCATGATGCGCGCTTGTCCTGCCTCCCATGACGTCCCGGCTTGTGATTGGTCGCGTCGCCCATGTGGCCGCGACGCGACCAATCACAAAGCCGGAACGTAATTTTAAAATCCTGAAGGACCTAAAATTACGTCACGGCTTGCTGTGATTGGTCGCGTCGCGGCCACATGGGCGGCACGCGACCAATCACAAGCCGGGACTTCAAGTAAGGAAATAAACGCGCGAATTTTAAGCAAACAACGCTGCCGGTTCCCTCGCTGAGGTCCAGGCTGCGTCGGAGAGGTGAGTATAGCAATATTTTTTATTTTAATTCTTTATTTTACACATTAATATGGTTCCCAGGGCCTGAAGGAGAGTTTCCTCTCCTTCAGACCCTGGGAACCATCAGGAATACCGTCCGATACATGAGTCCCATTGACTTGTATTGGTATCGGGTATCGGTATCGGATTAGATCCGATACTTTGCCGGTATCGGCCGATACTTTCCGATACCGATACTTTCAAGTATCGGACGGTATCGCTCAACACTACTCACCACACATCTAGATAAGTTCCTTAAGGGGTCTACTTTCCAAAATGGTGTCACTTGTGGGGGGTTTCAATGTTTAGGCACATCAGGGGCTCTCCAAACGCAACATGGCGTCCCATCTCAATTCCAGTCAATTTTGCATTGAAAAGTCAAATGGCGCTCCTTCCCTTCCGAGCTCTGCCCTGCGCCCAAACAATGGTTTACACCCACGTATGGGGTATCAGCGTACTCAGGACAAATTGCACAACAATTTTTGGGGTCCATTTTCTTCTCTTACCCTTGGGAAAATAAAAAATTGGGGGCGAATAGATCATTTTTGTGAAAAAATATGATTTTTTATTTTTATGGCTCTGCAGTATAAACTTCTGTGAAGCACTTGTTGGGTCAAAGTGCTCAACACACATCTAGATAAGTTCCTTAAGGGGTCTACTTTCCAAAATGGTGTCAATTGTGGGGGGTTTCAATGTTTAGGCACATCAGGGGCTCTCCAAATGCAACATGGCGTCCCATCTCAATTCCAGTCAATTTTGCATTGAAAAGTCAAATGGCGCTCCTTCCCTTCCGTGGTCTGCCCTGCGCCCAAACAATGGTTTACACCCACACATGGGGTATCAGCGTACTCAGGACAAATTGCACAACAATTTTTGGGGTCCAATTTCTTCTCTTACCCTTGGGAAAATAAAAAATTGGGGGCGAAAAGATCATTTTTGTGAAAAAATATGATTTTTTATTTTTACGGCTCTGCATTATAAACTTCTGTGAAGCACTTGTTGGGTCAAAGTGCTGACCACACATCTAGATAAGATCCTTAGGGGGTCTACTTTCCAAAATGGTGTCACTTGTGGGGGGTTTCAATGTTTAGGCACATCAGGGGCTCTCCAAATGCAACATGGCGTCCCATCTCAATTCCAGTCAATTTTGCATTGAAAAGTCAAATGGCGCTCCTTTCCTTCCGAGCTCTGCCATGCGCCCAAACAGTGGTTTACCCCCACATATGGGGTATCAGCGTACTCAGGACAAATTGTACAGCAAATCTTGTGGTCTATTTTCTCCTGTTACCCTTGGTAAAATAAAACAAATTGGAGCTGAAGTAAATTTTTTGTGAAAAAAAGTTAAATGTTCATTTTTATTTAAACATTCCAAAAATTCCTGTGAAACACCTGAAGGGTTAATAAACTTCCTGAAAGTGGTTTTGAGTACCTTAAGGGGTGCAGTTTTTAGAATGGTGTCACACTTGGGTATTTTCTATCATATAGACCCCTCAAAATGACTTCAAATGAGATGTGGTCCCTAAAAAAAAATGGTGTTGTAAAAATGAGAAATTGCTGGTCAACTTTTAACCCTTATAACTCAGTCACAAAAAAAAATTTTGGTTCCAAAATTGTGCTGATGTAAAGTAGACATGTGGGAAATGTTACTTATTAAGTATTTTGCGTGACATATGTCTGTGATTTAAGGGCATAAAAATTCAAAGTTGGAAAATTGCAAAATTTTCAAAATTTTCACCAAATATTCGTTTTTTTTCACAAATAAACGCAAATTATATCGAAGAAATTTTACCACTGTCATGAAGTACAATATGTCACGAGAAAACAATGTCAGAATCGCCAAGATCCGTTGAAGCGTTCCAGAGTTATAACCTCATAAAGGGACAGTGGTCAGAATTGTAAAAATTGGCCCGGTCATTAACGTGCAAACCACCCTTGGGGGTGAAAGGGTTAAAAAAGGCAACATTCTTGTCCCTTGAAAATTCAGCCCAAAATAGGGCTAACACCTGCGCCATAGACCATAGGTCAATACCTAATAGGGCAATACCTATATGGACATCACCAAAAAAATATACACACAGTTTAATAAAACAAGCTTGTTATATGTATGACAGAAGACAGAGTAAAGGGCAATTTAACCAAATTATCACATAATACAATAAATACAGTCACTAATGCAGCCGTAAAAGACTGCCCCTTAATAAAGACAAATCCCTGTCCGGCATAGCACAAAAGCAATAATGCTAACTTGCATCACCACAAGGGGTTAAATGCAAGTAAGATACCACGGAGCCCCATACACAGCCCTGCAAATACAATACCATGAGCTAGAAGTGTGTGACATGGTCAAAAAAGTGGCACAGGTGAAGCGGAGACCCAACGTGTGTCGCCCCACTCAGGAGGCTTCGTCAGGGGCCAGCTCAGCTCAGTCTCCATCCCTCAAACCTTCCATAGTCCCATCGCCCACTCTTGGAAAAAATCCACTTCTGCACTGCGTCCTCACCAATCACACATTAACAGTTCACATCACTAGAACATAAACATAGCCAACAGCTTTTGAACACTCTTTTGGCCGGGCTCTACTCTACAGTAACTTATTAACCCCTTCCCGACCTTTGACGCTTACGCTGCGTCATGAAAGTCTGTGCCAATCCGACCTATGACGCAGCGTATGCGTCATGGAATGATCGCGTCCCTGCAAATCGGATGAAGGGGTTAACTCCAATCTCACCCGATCTGCAGAGACAGGGGGAGTGGTGCTTCAGCCCAGGGGGGGGTGGCTTCACCCCCCGTGGCTACGATCGCTCTGATTGGCTGTTGAAAGTGAAACTGCCAATCAGAGCGATTTGTAATATTTCACCTAAAAAACTGGTGAAATATTACAATCCAGCCATGGCCGATACTGCAATATCATCGGCCATGGCTGGAAATACTGAAGTGACCCCCCCCACACCCACCGATCGCCCCCCCAGTCCTCCGTTGTGGGGTCCGGTCCCCTCCGTCCACCTGCCGGCTCCCCTGTCCTCCTGTCCACTCCCTCCTTGTTTGGATTCACCCCCCCTGTGGTCCGATTACCCCCCCTGTGCTCCGATCCACCCCCCCACCACCCCTTCATACTTACCGATCCTCCCGGTGTCCGTACATCTCCTCGCTGGGCGCCGCCATCTTCCAAAATGGCGGGCGCATGCTCAGTGCGCCCGCCGAATCTGCCAGCCGGCAGATTCCTTACAAGTACATTTTGATCGCTGTGGTAGGTTCTATCACAGCGATCAAAATAAAAAAAATAATAAATAAACCCCCCCCTTTATCACCCCCATAGGTAGGGACAATAATAAAATTAAGAAAATATATATATATTTTTTTTCGTTTTCCACTAGGGTTAGGGTTAGGGGTAGGGTTAGGGTTACGGGTAGGGTTAGGGTTAGGGGTAGGGTTAGGGTTATGGCATGTGCACACAGTGCGGATTTGGCTGCGGATCCGCAGCGGATTGCCGCGGATCCGCAGCGGATTGGCCGCGGATACGCAGCGGATTGGCCGCGGATCCGCAGCGGATTGGCCGCGGATCCGCAGCGGATTGGCCGCTGCGAATTCGTAGCAATTTCCATCAGGTTTACAGTACCATGTACACCTATGGAAAACCAAATCCACTGTGCCCATGGTGCGGAAAATTCCGTGCAGAAACGCTGTGTTGTATTTTCCGCAGCATGTCAATTCTTTGTGCGGATTCCGCAGCGTTTTACACCTGTTCCTCAATAGGAATCCGCAGGTGAAATCCGCACAAAAAAACACTGGAAATCTGCTGTAAATCTGCAGGTAAAACGCAGTGCCTTTTACCTGCAGATTTTTCAAAAATCAGGCGGAAAAATCTCACACGAATCCGCAACGTGGGCACATAGCCTTAGGGTTGGAATTAGAGTTAGGGTTGGAATTAGGGCTAGGGTTTGAAATAGGGTTAAGATTAGGCTTGTGGTTAGGGTTACAGATAGGGTTAGGGGTGTGTTGGGGTTACAGTTGTGGTTAGTGTTGGGATTAGGGTTAGGGTTGGGATTAGGGTTAGGGTTAGGGTTGGAATTAGGGTTACGGGTGTGTTGCGGTTAGTGTTCTGGTTAGGGGTGTGTTGGGGTTAGGGTTGTGATTAGGGTTATGGCTACAGTTGGGATTAGGATTAGGGGTGTGTTGGAGTTAGTGTTGAAGTTAGAATTGAGGGGTTTCCACTGTTTAGGCACATCAGGGGTCTCCAAACGCAACATGGCACCACCATTGATTCCAGCCAATCTTGCGTTCAAAAAGTCAAATAGTGCTCCCTCCCTTCCAAGCCCCAACGTGCGCCCAAACAGTGGTTTACCCCCACATTTGGGGTACCAGCGTACTCAGGACAAACTGGGCAACAACTGATGGGGTCCAATTTCTCCTGTTACCCTTGCAAAAATAAAAAATTACTTGCTAAAACATAATTTTTGAGGAAAGAACAATTATTTTTTATTTTCACGGCTCTGCGTTATAAACTTCTGTGAAGCACTTGGGGGTTGAACGTGCTCACCACACATCTAGATAAGTTCCTTAGGGGGTCTAGTTTCCAAAACGGGGTCACTTGTGGGGTGTTTCTACTGTTTAGGCACATCAGGGGCTCTGCAAATGCAACGTGACGCCCACAGACCATTCCATCAAAGTCTGCATTTCAAATGCCACTACTTCCCTTCCGAGCCCTGACGTGCGCCCAAACAGTGGTCTACCCCCACATATGGGGTATCAGCGTACTCACAACAAACTGGGCAACAAATATTGGGGTCCAATTTCTCCTGTTACCCTTGTGAAAATAAAAAATTGCTTGCTAAAACATCTTTTTTGAGGAAAGAAAAATGATTTTTTATTTTCACGGCTCTGCGTTGTAAACTTCTGTGAAGCACTTGGGGGTTGAACGTGCTCATCACACATCTAGATAAGTTCCTTGGGGGGTCTAGTTTCCAAAATGGGGTCACTTGTGGGGTGTTTCTACTGTTTAGGCACATCAGGGGCTCTGCAAATTCAATGTGACGCCCGCAGACCATTCCATCAAAGTCTGCATTCCAAAACGTCACTACTTCCATTCTGAGCCCCGGCATATGCCCAAACAGTGGTTTACCCCCACATATGGGGTATCAGCGTACTAAGGAGAAACTGGACAACAACTTTTGGGGTCCAATTTCTCCTGTTACTCTTGCAAAAATAAAAAATTCTGGGCTAAAAAATATTTTTGAGGAAAGGAAACACATTTATTATTTTCATGTCTCTGCGTTATAAACTTCTGTGAAGCACTTGGGGGTTCAAAGTGCTCACCACACATCTAGATAAGTTCCCTTGGGGGTCTAGTTTCCAAAGTGGAGTCACTTTTGGGGAGTTCCTACTGTTTAGGCACATCAGGGGATCTGCAAACGCAACCTGACGCCCGCAGAGCATTCCATCAAAGTCTGCATTTCAAAACGTCACTACTTCCCTTCCGAACCCCGACGTGTGCCAAAACAGTGGTTTACCCCCACATATGGGGTATCAGCATACTCAGGAGAAACTGGACAACAACTTTTGGGGTCCAATTTCTCCTGTTACCCTTGGAAAAATAAAAAATTGTGGGCTAAAAAATCATTTTTGAGAAAAGAAAAATTATTTTTTATTTTCATGGCTCTGCGTTATAAACTTCTGTGAAGCACTTGGGGGATCAAAGTGCTCACCACACATCTAGATTAGTTCCTTGGGAGGTCTAGTTTCCAAAATGGGGTCACTTGTGCGGGAGCTCCAATGTTTAGGCACACAGGGGCTCTCCAAACGCGACATGGTGTCCGCTAATGATTGGAGCTAATTTTCCATTCAAAAAGCCAAATGGCGTGCCTTCCCTTCCGAGCCCTGCCGTGCGCCCAAACAGTGGTTTACCCCCACATATGGGGTATCAGCGTACTCAGGACAAACTGGACAACAACATTTGGGGTCCAATTTCTCCTATTACCCTTGGGAAAATAAAAAATTCTGGGCTAAAAATCATTTTTGAGGAAAGAAAATTTATTTTTTATTTTCACGGCTCTGCGTTATAAACTTCTGTGAAGCACCTGGGGGTTATAAGTGCTCATTATGCATCTAGATAAGTTCCTTGGGGGGTCTAGTTTCCAAAATGGGGTCACTTGTAGGGGAGCTCCAATGTTTAGGCACACAGGGGCTCTCCAAACGCGACATGGTGTCCGCTAACGATTGGAGCTAATTTTCCATTCAAAAAGTCAAATGGCACGCCTCCCCTTCCGAGCCTTGCCGTGCACCCAAACAGTGGTTTACCCCCACATATGAGGTATCGGCGTACTCAGGAGAAATTGTCCAACAAATTTTAGGATCCATTTTATCCTGTTGCCAATGTGAAAATGAAAGAATTGAGGCTAAAAAAAATTTGTGTGAAAAAAAAGTACTTTTTCATTTTTGCGGATCAATTTGTGAAGTACCTGGGGGTTTAAAGTGCTCACTATGCCTCTAGATAAGTTCCTTGGGGGGTCTAGTTTCCAAAATGGGGTCACTTGTGGAGGAGCTCCAATGTTTAGGCACATGGGGGCTTTCCAAACGCGACATGGTGTCCGCTAACGATGGAGATAATTTTTCATTCAAAAAGTCAAATGGCGCTCCTTCCCTTCTGAGCCTTACCATGTGCCCAAACAGTGGTTTACCCCCACATGTGAGGTATTGGTGTACTCAGGAGAAATTGTCCAACAAATTTTAGGATCCATTTTATCCTGTTGCCCATGTGAAAATGAAAAAATTGAGGCTAAAATAATTTTTTTGTGAAAAAAAAGTACTTTTTCATTTTTACGGAACAATTTGTGAAGCACCTGGGGGTTTAAAGTGCTCACTATGCTTCTAGATAAGTTCCTTGGGGGGTCTAGTTTCCAAAATGTGGTCACTTGTGGGGGAGCTCCAATGTTTAGGCACACGGGGGCTCTCCAAACGCGACATGGTGTCCGCTAAAGATTGGAGCCAATTTTTCATTCAAAAAGTCAAATGGCGCTCCTTCCCTTCCGAGCCCTGCCGTGCGCCCAAACAGTGGTTTACCCCCACATATGAGGTATCAGCGTACTCAGGACAAATTGGACAACAACGTCCATGGTCCAGTTTCTCCTTTTACCCTTGGGAAAATAAAAAAATTGTTGCTAAAAGATCATTTTTGTGACTAAAAAGTTAAATGTTCATTTTTTACTTCCATGTTGCTTCTGCTGCTGTGAAACACCTGAAGGGTTAATAAACTTCTTGAATGTGGTTTTGAGCACCTTTAGGGGTGCAGTTTTTAGAATGGTGTCACTTTTGGGTATTTTCAGCCATATAGTACCCTCAAACTGACTTCAAATGTGAGGTGGTCCCTAAAAAAAATGGTTTTGTAAATTTTGTTGTAAAAATGAGAAATCACTGGTCCAATTTTAACCCTTATAACTTCCTAGCAAAAAAAAATGTTGTTTCCAAAATTGTGCTGATGTAAAGTAGACATGTGGGAAATGTTATTTATTAACTATTTTGTGTCACATAACTCTCTG
Organism: Ranitomeya variabilis; assembly: GCF_051348905.1. Lineage (NCBI taxonomy): Eukaryota > Metazoa > Chordata > Amphibia > Anura > Dendrobatidae > Ranitomeya > Ranitomeya variabilis. The sequence continues at coordinate 385,859,193 of NC_135236.1, forward strand.
GTTTAACAGAATAAAAATTCAAAATGTGAAAATTGCGAAATTTTCAAAATTTTCGCCAAATTTCCATTTTTTTCACAAATAAACTCAGAAATTATCGACCTAAATTTACCACTAACATGAAGCCCAATATGTCACGAAAAAACAGTCTCAGAATCGCTAGGATCCGTTGAAGCGTTCCGGAGTTATTACCTCATAAAGGGACACTGGTCAGAATTGCAAAAAACGGCAAGGTCATTAAGGCCAAAATAGGCTGGGTCATGAAGGGGTTAAACATTTGTTAAAATATCCAATACAATTTAGGTATACAGTACAGACCAAAAGTTTGGACACGCCTTCTCATTTAAAGATTTTTCTGTATTTTCATGACTATGAAAATTGTACATTCACACTGAAGGCATCAAAACTATGAATTAACACATGTGGAATTATATACTTAACAAAAAAGTGTGAAACAAGTGAAAATATATGTCTTATATTCTAGGTTCTTCAAAGTAGAAAAAAAAAATCACAGAAAAAAAACAGAGATGATTACCTGCTGAAGCCTCCAAACAAATGCACCAGCAGGGCGCGTCGGACCCGATTAATGATGGCAAAAACACAGGTGCAAAAAATACCGATGAAACAACCACTTTCAATCCAGTATTAGTTGTTCGGCATTAGTGCACAAACAGATAAGCGATAATAGTCTGTATGTGGCATTGTTCACACACGCAATGCAGAGCATCTGGTCTACGGCCTATTACTAACGCACATACAGGCGGGCTGCCCAGTGCTACAAAATGCATGCTGTGTGAATAGAGGCCTACAGTTTACAGAGCCATCTTGGTCCGACTGCACCCTGCAAGATAAAGTGCAAAAAAAACAACAAACCACATATCAATGTATGTAAGGTATTAGTTTATATTGGGGCCTCAATACGTAAGCCGGCAACCCACGGCAAGGGTCCTTACATTTTTGCCGGTCCTAACGCTAAACATTGAGTAAAAGCTCACAGACGCACAAAGAGGACTTAAAAATCCTCCAGAAATTGACAAAAAAAATCACAGAAAAAAAAACAGAGATGGTTACCTGCTGAAGCCTCCAAACAAATGCACCAGCAGGACACATCAGACCCGATTAATGATGGCAAAAACACAGGTGCAAAAAATACCGATGAAACAACCACTTTCAATCCAGTATTGGTTGTTTGGCATTAGTGGTGTTCTTCAAAGTAGCCACCTTTTGCTTTGATGACTGCTTTGCACACTCTTGGCGTTCTCTTGATGAGCTTCAAGAGGTAGTCACCAGAAATGGTTTTCACTTCACAGGTGTGCCCTGTCAGGTTTAATAAGTGGGATTTCTTGCCTTATAAATGGTGTTGGCACCATCAGTTATGTTGTGCAGAAGTCTGGTGGATACACAGCTGATAGTCCTACTGAATAGACTGTTAGAGTTTGTATTATGGCAAGAAAAAAGCAGCTAAGTAAAGAAAAATGAGTGGCCATCATTACTTTAAGAAATTAAAGTCAGTCAGTCCGAAAAATTGGGAAAACTTTGAAAGTCTCCCCAAGTGCAGTTGCAAAAACCTTCAAGTGCTAGAAAGAAACTGGCTCACATGACCACCGCCCCAGGAAAGGAAGATCTCTGCTTCTGAGGATAAGTTTATCCAAGTCACCAGCCTCAGAATTCGCAGGTTAACAGCAGCTCAGATTAGAGACCAGGTCAATGCCACACAGAGTTCTAGCAGCAGACACATCTCTACAACAACTGTTAAGAGGAGACTTTGTGCAGCAGGCCTTCATGGTAAAATAGCTGCTAGGAAACCACTGCTAAGGACAGGCAACAAGCAGAAGAGACTTGTTTGGGCTAAAGAACACAAGGAATGGACATTAGTCCAGTGGAAATCTGTGCTTTGGTCTGATGAGTCCAAATTTGAGATCTTTGGTTCCAACCACTGTGTCTTTGTGCGATGCAGAAAAGGTGAACGGATGGACTCTACATGCCTGGTTCCCACCGTGAAGCATGGAGGAGGGGGTGTGATGGTGTGGGGGTGCTTTGCTGGTGACACTGTTGGGGATTTATTCAAAATTGAAGGCATACTGAACCAGCATGGCTACCACAGCATCTTGCAGCGGCATGCTATTCCATCCGGTTTGCGTTTAGTTGGACCATCATCTATTTTTCAACAGGACAATGACCCCAAACACACCTCCAGGCTGTGTAAGGGCTATTTGACCAAGAAGGAGAGTGATGGGGTGCTACGCCAGACCTGAACCCAATTGAAATGGTTTGGGGTTAGCTGGACCGCAGAGTGAAGGCAAAAGAGCCAACAAGTGCTAAGCATCTCTGGGAACTCCTTCAAAATTGTTGGAAGATCATTTCCGGTGACTACCTCTTGAAGCTCATCAAGAGAATGCCAAGGGTGTGCAAAGCAGTCATCAAAGCAAAAGGTGGCTACTTTGAAGAACCTAGAATATAAGACATATTTTCAGTTGTTTCACACTTTTTTGTTAAGTATATAATTCCACATGTGTTAATTCATAGTTTTGATGCCTTCAGTGTGAATGTACAATTTTCATAGTCATGAAAATACAGAAAAATCTTTAAATGAGAAGGTGTGTCCAAACTTTTGGTCTGTACTGTACATTGATTTATTTTTCAATTTTTAAAATGACCAATAATATCATATACAAGGGACAAATACCACCACACCATGACCAGACCACATGTTACCACCACAGTGACCGAATAATAGCACATATATAAGAAGGTGGCACGGGGTGGTAGTCATAGCCGAGACCACTAGATCACAGTCAGTGAGCACCCCAGCCCCTTGCACATGAAAAAGACAGGTGCAGTCCCAATCTTACAGCACAGTCAGTTACCTTCTTTCCACGCTCACTGCAGCCACTGAGGGTGAAGGTCCTGGAACAATACACGTCAGGCACAGCTCCGATCCAACAGGGAAATCTTTTCTGTACATGAAATAGGGGTTCCTGTTCTGTCCCTGCATCTGCTTTAGGCCAGTCAGCATCAATGGCTCCCTTCAAACTGGAGCTCCACGCAGTCTTTTGGAAGACGGACCTACGGTCCCAGGGTCTGTCCACCTTGCCTGGGCAGCAGTCTGCGGTAACCTTTACTCTCCAGCCGGGGCCCTTCCTGTCCCAGATGGGGACACACATCCTGCCTCAGGTATTCCTGTCCAGGCTCTCCACAGAAGCAGAAACTTCCTGCTCCTTACACACTGGCCAGACTGGCACTTTTTATTAACTTTTTCAACCCCTATATTGACAATACAAGAGAGTGGATATACAATACAGGTTACACATTAGGAGAACATGTTATGACAATACAAATATAGCACATGAATTCAATACAGACTGATGACAAAAAATATTACTGGCAAACCACCTGAGGAGGGGAGGCAAATGAGGATCCCCGCCACCTCCTTACACATACAAGGAACAAATATCGCCACACCAAGACCAGATCACATACCACCACCACATAGTGACTGATTACTACAATACTTATCATCAACAAAAAAAACCCACAATACTAATATCACCATAAGTGCCATTATACACAGGAGATCTGTACATAGTATAACGTGTCCGTGTGTTGGTAATACAGTAATCACCGGTGAAATTATACACATGAGATCTGTATATAGTATATAGCATACAGGTAATACAGTTATCACCAGGGACATGATACACAGGAGCTCTGTATATAGTGTCAGTGAATAGGTAATACAGTGATCACCAGTGACATTACATACAGGAGCTTTGTATATAGTGTTAGTGTATATCATACCGCTGCTGCCGCCTCCTCGCTCGCTCCCGGCCTCTGCTTCTCGTGCGCACTTGGAGTGCCCCCACTGTCGCAGGGCCGAGGGGTACCCGGTACCGGGCCTCTCTGTCTCGGTTCTGGGATTGTCACGGTGGCTAGAACCGGTCCGTGACCCTGCTGAGGGGCGTCCATTGAAAGTTGAGAGGGATGATGTGTGGTGCAGGGTGCGATGAATAACGAGGACACAGGGATGCAGTCTCTTTACCTCTTTACTGAAGGCTTCAGGATCCTCAATCCAGAGTACGGTTAACAGGGCTGTCTGAGACCGGCCGGTCCGATGGCACCTCCAGAGTTCCCTTTGCAGGTGGAAATCTGTGCCTTCCTTCTAGCGCTTGTGTGTTGTAGTCCTTCCCTGCTGAGCACCACGGGATAGTCCTCACAACTGTTGTGTCTGTTTCTGAAGTTCCCTCACAACTGATTCTGATGTTCTTCTCCGTCCCCCAGATGATATGGCTAGGACGCACCCATATGACGGGCAGGCCTGGAGTTCTTCCGGGACCCTAGAGTCGCCCCTCTCCAACTGTTGCCCCCTATGTCTGCTTAGGTGATTTAGGTAAGACAGCCCGCCTATAACTGACTGTCCTGCCGTAGGTTTGAAGTAAGGCCTGGAGCTCAATACTTCCTCGGCGTTTCCGGCCACCAGCTACGCGCCTCAGTAGGATGTTGCCTCGATCTTACAGCACGACTCCTACTGGTGTTATCTCCTTGTTGCGTTGATCTCATTTCTCACTCTTCACAATAAACCTCGCTTCTTGTCCTTTCTTGGGGTACCGCCGCAAAGAAGTGCAGGCGCGGTCCCGTAACGTTCTTTCTGTTCACTAGGCCTCTGTCAGGATCCCACCCCGGAGAAAGGCCTGGCTATTCATTGCTTGCGTTGAGAAACACGTGATGGTGTCTCCGCAGCTTACTTTACATGCGTTTGCATATTTCCCATAAGGGATGGGGGCAGTGTTCTGGATCACTGCGTTGAGAAACACGTGATGGTGTCTCCGCAGTGTTGGATGTTTTGGTCTCCCCGAGGTCATTCATCTGTTCCTTCAGGATCCCACCCCTGACAGGGACCCCCCTGAATCTTCCCCTGCAACACCCTCTGCCACAGGATGTTGCCTGGTTCCAACCCAGTCAGCTTTCTGTCTAACTTCCTATCTAACCCCCAGTTTTACCAGATTGTGAGGAGTGGCCTAATACATAGCACCCTTAGCTCCCCCTGGAGGCCAGACTGTGAAGTGTATTGGTGTCTGTGATACCTGGTCAGGTGAACTCCTTCAGTGCCATCAGACGTACCAACACTCCCCTTAGCGGCGGAGCATCAGTACTGCAATGACCAGGACTCTGGGGCGCTGCACTCCCCCCCGGTTAAATCCAGTACTCCTGGACTGGGAAGAAAACAACAATACATGTCAGCAAAAAGACATACAATTTTTAGAAATGCAAAAACAAGTAAATGTTAACAGCGCTTCCCTTTATGGGAGGTGAGAACACTTGAATGTTACAAACATGGTTAAATACTTTAAATAACATACCATAAATAACTTCTATTACCCAACCGGGTATTCTACTTAGTGCAATCACTGAACAATAATTTAACTTTGCCTCTAAGGACGTAGAAGCGGAATCCACTAAAGGCTTACTCATAAAACACTACAATGTTAATCAACTTTTCTTTACTTTTCCAACTTTACATTCGCAGGACCGCCTGTCTATCTGCCCCAAGTCTACTGCCTCTCGCTCTCTTGCAGGACCGCCCCGTTCCTCGTCTGGACCTACTGCCTTTCTCTTTCTATACACAGTATAGGACTTATCAACCTTCTCTGAGCACAAGATCACTGAGCCATCTATGTATGGCTCCTAGGAGGACTCACCAATTAACCCCGTACGGGTTCACTTCCTGTCCTCATTCTCTAACACATTATTAAACATTTCCTACAATCAACTAACTGACTACATATAACTTTTACATATAAGCATTATTACTACTTCTTTTAAGGCATCATTATACTTTAAGTGCTATTGGTGAACGTTACCTTTAAGAGAGAACCAAGTCTCTTGGAGGTAGTGCAACTTCTCAAGCTGCAAGTTTGTGTAAGGCAAGGGCTCCTGTACTGTTTCCAGGAACAGTTTTCTTCGCAAAGAGTCCTTTTTCTTGTAAAACCAGTAGGGGGGGCACCTTTAAGAAGGTGCAAACTATTTACAATAAGTTTGTAATCATGCAGTGTTCATGATCCAGCAGTTCTTTCCACAGTGATAAACAGGAAATGAAACAAAAAGAGCAAAAATAGGGATGCCGGGTAAACTAGGGGATCCCTTTAAGAGTTAACCCTAGCCGGGTTGTAGCAGCAGAGAAACACATGGAAAGACAAACAGTTAACTATATACATTTTGCAGATAACAGAGATTTCACTCGGATTCTGGCGGCCTTTCTGCAGGCAGTAGTGGGCGGGGCCACCCGCCCGGGTACCTGCGGCCTCCCGGCATTGTGCCAGATGCCCCTTCACTCCAGGCAGGGGTCTGGGTACCCACGGTCTTAGATCCCAATCCGATCCGGGTACTGGTCATCACTGTGGCCGGACTTCCAGCTACCACAGTGGTAACAACGGTGCAAGTTGGTGTAGCTGCCGTGGTCTTGGTGTTAACAGTGGGCTGATCACAGGAGGGTGTCTCCGCCGCAGGGAGCTGCTTGACTGGCACCTTGGTTGGGGGTGTCACGGGGTCGCACCGCTTGCGGATATTCAATGCGAACCACCCCTTCTCCCAAAAGTGCCGGGTGTAGGTAACTTGGTCCCCTGGGTAGAGGTCTCGGTCCAGATGACCTTCCCTCAGATGGGACTCAACATCTCTCCGGTTGACGAATACCTCGGCGTACAAGCCCGGCTCTTTGATGAAGCCCCAGCCTCCACGGAGCTTAAAGGCAATAACGATGCCCTGCCTGTGCGGGGCCTGGTGAGTGGTGGGGTCCTTACAGGCCTGGTCCTTTACCTCCCGGTCCCGCTGATGGTAGGCTCTCCACCTGGCCTGGGTCTTCTGCTCCTGTTCCTCCCACTGCTGGCCTAGCTGGACGCGATACTCCTCCCAGCTGAGGGCCTCCACCATCTCCCCGTCCTGGGTCGCCACACCGGGGAACCCCATAAAGTTGGACCCAGGGTTCACCCAGCGGCACACCGTACGTTCAGCGTAGACTGCACTCGGCAGAGTGACTGGTGCGATCGGGGCCTTCAGAAGGTGCTCCATGCCGGTGGCCTGGTCCCAGGGGAGGAGGCGCTGGAGCCGGTGGGCCCCAGGGGGAGGTGGCGCTGGAACTGGGCCCACTAGTAGATCCTCCGCTAACGGGGCAGGGTCGGTGGGCTTACCGGCCGGTGCAGTGTCTTCTCTCGTGACCGGTCCCACCGACGGCGTCATCAATGGCGGTGTCGGCAGCAACTCCAACCGCGATGCAGGGACCGGGGCCAGGAACCCCTCTGCTGGAACCTCCTGGGGTGCGGTCTTGGCTTCTACCCGCAGCTGAAGGAGCTGTCCGACCAGATCGTCGATCCTGAGCTGCCGGAGGTCCATATCGGCCGTGGAGGTTTGGCCTCCATACTCCTCCGGGTAGCTGGGGGAGCTTCCGACTTCAACCCCACACTCTGGATCGGAACGGTCAGCCATTCCATCCTCCACGTGGGTCACCTCTGGGCCCTTTTCCCGCTCTCTCCTTCGTGGGCGGTTTCTTTTTCGCTGTCTCCGCCCTCCATTGAGGATTAGGAGGCAGATCTCGGCCGCTGACGGACACGTCCTTGGAGCGCCCCCACACCGCCGCAGGGCCGAGGGGTACCCGGAGCCGGGCCTCTGGGTCTCAGTCTCGGGGTTGTCACGGTGGCTAGACCCGGTCCGTGGCCCTGTCCGTCAGTGGGGGACGTCCGGTGAAATAGGTGGTAGTAATGATAGAGGTGGAACGGTGCAGTTGTGGGGTGTAAGTCGCGGTAAATAACGAGGACACCAGGTTGCAGTCTCTTTACCTCTTTACTGGAGATCTCTGAGTCCTCAGTCCGGAACACGGTTCACCAGGCTACGCAAGTCCGGCCGGTCCAATGGCACCTCCAGAGTTCTCCTCTCAGGTGGAAATCTGTGCCTTCCTTCTAGCGCTATGTGTTGTAGTCCTTCCCTGCTGTGCTTACGGAAAGTAACCCCACAACGGTTGTGTCTGTTTCTTAAGTTCCCTCACAACTCGATTTGATGTTCCTCTGCAATCCACCCCTTCCCTGTATTCAGGTTGGAATGGCACCCGTTTGTCAGGTAGGCCTGGAGTTCTTCCGGGACCCTAGAGTCGCCCCTCTCCCGCAATTGCCCCCCAAGACTTCATAGGTGATATGTGGTAGACAGCCCGCCTGAGACCGACTGTCCTGCCGCTGTTTGGAGTATGGCTTGAAGCTGTATTCTAATCCACTCCCTCGGCGTTCCGGCCACCGGTATTGCGCCTCAGCAGGGTGCTGCCTCTTTCAACAAAACCCCTGCTGGTATTCTCCTTCTGCTTGATCTCGTTTCTCACTCAGCACAATCTATCTCGCTTCTAGTCCTTTCCTGAGTCCCGCCGCTTCCAGGAGCCTGCGCGGACCCGTTACGTTCTTTCAATGCCAAGCCTCTGCCAGGATCCCACCCCTGGCAGAGACCCTACAGTCTCTCCCTTCACAACACCCCCTGCCACAGGGTGTTGCTCCGTTCAATCCCGTCAGCGTTCTCTCTAACTTTCTGCCTGACCCCCAGTTTACCCACTATGGTGGGGAGTGGCCTAATGAATAGCACCCTTAGCTCCCCCCGGAGGCCCAGCTGTGAAATATATTGGTGTCTGTGATACCTGATTGGAGGAACTCCTTCGGTGCCATCGAACGTACCATGGCTCCCCTTAGCGGCGAAGCCACAGTACTGCAACGACCAGAACTCTGGGGCGCTGCACTCCCCCCTGGTTAAACACAGTACTCCAGGACTGGGAAGAAAAACAACAATACAGATTAGTAAACAGACATACAATTTTGTTGAGTGCAAAACAATAAGTATACTTGAACAGGCTTCCCTTTATGGGAGGTGAGGACACTTTTAACGTTACAAACATGGTCAACATTATAAATTACAGGCTATGCATAACTCCTGTTACCCAACCGGGTATTCTACTTAGTGCAAATTCTGGAACAATAAATTAACATTGCCTTTAAGAAACATACACTCTTAGTTTACCAAAGGCCTTCCTATAATCACATTACAGGGTAAGGTAACTTCACATTCTCCTACTTTGAACCTGCAGGACCGCCTGTCCCTATGGCACCAGACCTACTGCCTCTCCTTTCTTTTACAGGACCGCCCTGTTCATCCAGGGCCTACTGCCTTTCTCTACTATACATGGTATAGACATAACATTCCTTTCGTTTAAAGAACTCTGAGCCAGCTCTACTCGGCTCCTTTAAGGACTCACTCTCTAACCCCTACGGGTTCACTCTCTGTCCTTAGTAACAAAGTAACTTTCAATGGGGACGCGGGGTTTACCTTCTATCCTCACCTTCATTATTACTTTGCTTACTTTCAACTATGCAGACCTCAATCTCTACCCCTACGGGCTCTCTGCATCTTTTCTTTCTGCAAACATTATTTAGACATTTCAACAAATTCAACACATATAACTTAGCATGTAAAACAGTTACATTTCTTTTCAAGGCATCATTATGGCATTACTGTTCTGCAACAGTATCTCTCTCAAGTTCAGTTTCTCACATCCCCTTTAAGAGGAGACCAAGTCTTTCTAAGGTAGCTCGTCTTCTCAGCCTACCAGCCCATGCAAAGGTTCCAGCATGGTATCTTCGCAAAGTGTCTTTAACTAGAACCGGTAGGAAAGGTATCTTCACAAAGTGTCTTTGGCTCAAACAAATAGGGCAAATATCTTCGCAAAGTGTCTTTGGCTAAAACCAGTAGGGAGCACCTTTAAGAAGGTGCAAACTATTTACAAGGGAAGTTCGAATCATGCACAGTCCATGATTTCTGCAGTTCTTTAAACTTGTGCAAAAATTTTAGAAAAACTCAGAACAAACACAGGGATCCCGGGTCAACAAAGGGATCCGTTAACCCTGGGCGGGTTTAGCAGCAACAGGAACAAAAGAACAAACAGTAACTATTTACATTTTCAGGTTTCCGAGGTTTACTCTTTTTCAGGCGGCTCGGGCTCCTGAACCCTGGCCACTGTAGCACGGACACCAGCGGCAAGCTCCGCAGGGACCACCTGGTCGCCTGCTGTTTGAATTTGAAGCCTAACTCTGTCGGCAAGTTCAGGAGCTGCCACAAAGCGTACAGTAGAAACAGTAACAAGATCTGGCAGCCCTGGATTGACCACAGTTGGGGCCGCAGGTGCCATTCTCTCAGACTCGCATCGCTGAACTTTCCGGGCACGCCATCCTTGTGTGTTCCAGTGGCGGGTATATGTCACCTGATCCCCCTCCCGGAGTGGTTCACCTTCTCGATCACAGCAGGGGGTCTCCACATCGTAGCCGGCAACGAAGATGCCAGTAGGTAGACCCGACTCCCAAATGGAACCCCACCCCTTCTTTGGGTGGAATGCCGCCACCGTCCCTCGCCTGACAGCATCCGTCCCATCATAGATCATTTTTTTACTCTGCAGTTCCCGTTTTTCAACTTCAGTGCGCTGCCCCCAATGCTGGAGCACGCATTGTTTGTATTGGTCCCAGGTAAGTATCGCAATAGTGAGACCTTCCATTGGAATCCCATCCTGCTCGACCCAGGGAACATCCCATCGGAACATCACCCCTCCTGGGTCCATTTCTATGGGCTCTCCCCACCTGGTTGGCAATGGTGGTAACAACTTCCCCAACGCACCGGGGGTGAGAACCGCTCGGTCGATTGTAAACGCGGGGTTACTGTTGTGGGGAGGATCGGTCGGGAGAGCAGAACCGTCCAGGGGAGTAGGGGCGCCGCCCATACCTGCGCCTGATGTGGTTCCATCGGTGCCGCTCCGGTCCGTTAACAAAGACGCTGGAATCTGCTGCAGCCCGGACCGGGGCTCCTCCAATGGGATGCTCGGATTCGGCTCCGCTGGCTGTGGTTCCTCCTCCTCTAACTCCGAGGTCGGGATTGGTGGACGTAACTCCGCTGTTGGGTCCGCAGGCTTCCGGTCCATCTCCGGTGAAGAAGGGCAGGCCGGAACTGCTTCTTCCTCGCTCAGGCACTCGCCGTTCATCATCGCTGCCTGATAATCGGTGGCAGTGCATGCACCTAACTCCGCCATTTCTCCGAGGTTGGGCTTCTCCGTCACCCGCTTCTCGCCGTTGCATATCAAGGGGTGTTTCTCTTCTGCTTTGGGGCAGGTCATTCCTCTGCAGCCAGAAGTGCAGGGGGCGGTAGCCATTTCTCGCGCCACACTGGGAGTCTCCGCCCATAACACGCCCTCCTTCCCCTTGGGTGTAGCAATGGCGGCGCCTTTTGGCGGGAACTTTTGGCGGCTAATGGCGCAGCACAGTCTTACAATAAAGTACAGTCCAAGCACAGTAAATCACAGTCTCTAGGCACACATGACCTGATTCTTCAGGCTTAAGTAGATCCTGTTCGTGACGCCAAGTTTGGAGCGCCCCCACACCGCCGCAGGGCCGAGGGGTACCCGGAGCCGGGCCTCTGGGTCTCAGTCTCGGGGTTGTCACGGTGGCTAGACCCGGTCCGTGGCCCTGTCCGTCAGTGGGGGACGTCCGGTGAAATAGGTGGTAGTAATGATAGAGGTGGAACGGTGCAGTTGTGGGGTGTAAGTCGCGGTAAATAACGAGGACACCAGGTTGCAGTCTCTTTACCTCTTTACTGGAGATCTCTGAGTCCTCAGTCCGGAACACGGTTCACCAGGCTACGCAAGTCCGGCCGGTCCAATGGCACCTCCAGAGTTCTCCTCTCAGGTGGAAATCTGTGCCTTCCTTCTAGCGCTATGTGTTGTAGTCCTTCCCTGCTGTGCTTACGGAAAGTAACCCCACAACGGTTGTGTCTGTTTCTTAAGTTCCCTCACAACTCGATTTGATGTTCCTCTGCAATCCACCCCTTCCCTGTATTCAGGTTGGAATGGCACCTGTTTGTCAGGTAGGCCTGGAGTTCTTCCGGGACCCTAGAGTCGCCCCTCTCCCGCAATTGCCCCCCAAGACTTCATAGGTGATATGTGGTAGACAGCCCGCCTGAGACCGACTGTCCTGCCGCTGTTTGGAGTATGGCTTGAAGCTGTATTCTAATCCACTCCCTCGGCGTTCCGGCCACCGGTATTGCGCCTCAGCAGGGTGCTGCCTCTTTCAACAAAACCCCTGCTGGTATTCTCCTTCTGCTTGATCTCGTTTCTCACTCAGCACAATCTATCTCGCTTCTAGTCCTTTCCTGAGTCCCGCCGCTTCCAGGAGCCTGCGCGGACCCGTTACGTTCTTTCAATGCCAAGCCTCTGCCAGGATCCCACCCCTGGCAGAGACCCTACAGTCTCTCCCTTCACAACACCCCCTGCCACAGGGTGTTGCTCCGTTCAATCCCGTCAGCGTTCTCTCTAACTTTCTGACTGACCCCCAGTTTACCCACTATGGTGGGGAGTGGCCTAATGAATAGCACCCTTAGCTCCCCCCGGAGGCCCAGCTGTGAAATATATTGGTGTCTGTGATACCTGATTGGAGGAACTCCTTCGGTGCCATCGAACGTACCATGGCTCCCCTTAGCGGCGAAGCCACAGTACTGCAACGACCAGAACTCTGGGGCGCTGCACCCTCATGGTACAAAAATATTTAGACTGGGCGGCCATTGTCTTTCGCGCTCTCCAGCGTGTCTACGCCCACTCCACGCCCTTCTCTTCTCCTGCGCTCTCTTTAGCGCTGTAAAGGCGGCGGTTTTGACGGGAGCTTCTGGCGGCAAGTGGCAATACACAGTCTTTGCAATAAGTCACAGTTCAAGCACAATAAATCACAGTTCCAAGGCACACATGACCTGATTCTTCAGGCTTAAGAAGATCCTGTTCGTGATGCCTAGTTGGAGCGCCCCCACTGTCACAGGGCCGAGGGGTACCCGGTACCGGGCCTCTCTGTCTCAGTTCTGGGATTGTCATGATGGCTAGACCCGGTCCGTGACCCTGCTGAGGGGCGTCCAGTGAAAGTTGAGAGGGATGATGTGTGGTGCAGGGTGCGATGAATAACGAGGACACAGGGTTGCAGTCTCTTTACCTCTTTACTGAAGGCTTCAGGATCCTCAATCCAGAGTACGGTTAACAGGGCTGTCTGAAACCGGCCGGTCCGATGGCACCTCCAGAGTTCCCTTTGCAGGTGGAAATCTGTGCCTTCCTTCTAGCGCTTGTGTGTTGTAGTCCTTCCCTGCTGAGTACCACGGGATAGTCCTCACAACTAGGGTTGAGCGAAACGGGTCGATCATTTTCAAAAGTCGCCGACTTTTGGCTAAGTCGGCGTCTCATGAAACCCGATCCGACCCCTGTGCTTGTCGGCCATGCGGTACGCGACTTTCGCGCCAAAGTCGCGTTTCAATGACGCGAAAAGCGCCATTTCTCAGCCAATGAAGGTGAACGCAGAGTGTGGGCAGCGTGATGACATAGATCCTGGTCCCCACCATCTTAGAGAAGGGCATTTCAGTGATTGGCTTGCTGTCTGCGGCGTCACAGGGGCTATAAAGGGGCGTTCCCGCCGACCGCCATCTTACTGCTGCTGATCTGAGCTTAGGGACAGGTTGCTGCCGCTTCGTCAGAAGCAGGGAGAGCGTTAGGCAGGGTCCACTAACCACCAAACCGCTTGTGCTGCAGCGATTTCCACTGTCCAACACCACCTTCGGTGTGCAGGGACTGTGGAAGCTATTTTTTTTTTTTTTCCCCTCAGCGCTGTAGCTCATTGGGCTGCCCTAGAAGGCTCCGTGATAGCTGTATTGCTGTGTGTACGCCACTGTGGAAACCAACTGCTTTTTTCAAAGCACATATCCTCTTGTTCCTTCCTTTCTGCACAGCTATCTTTTTTGTTTGTCCACACTTTTTATTTAATTTGTGCATCAGTCCACTCCTATTGCTGCCTGCCATACCTGGCTTACATTACTGCAGGGAGATAGTAATTGTAGGACAGTTTTTTGTTTTTTTTTGTTTTTTTTTGTGGGAGATTAAGATTGGCATTTCTGCTACAGTGCCATCCCTGTGTGTGCCATCTCTCACTGAGTGGGCCATAGAAAGCCTATTTATTTTTTCCGTGATTTGTGTTCTAAAATCTACCTCAACACAAAAACACTACATCAATCAGTGGGAGAAAAATATTGGCCTCAGTCAGGGCTTGTGTGCCACTGCTGTGTGTGCTATCTCTCATTCAGTGGGCTATAGCAAGCCTATTTTTTTTTTTTTTTTTTTTTTTAATATTATTTGGTTTCTAAAGTCTCCCTGAAAAAAAAAAAAAAAACATACAAAAAACAGTGGGAGAGTAATATTGCCCTTTCAGCTTGTGTGCCAGTCTTGACTCCTGGGTGTGCCACCTCTCTCCCTCTCATTCAGTGGGCCATAGAAAGCCTATTTATTTTTTTTTTTAAATATTATTGGGTTTCTAAAGTCTCCCTTAAAAAACAAAAAATACATAAAAAAACAGTGGGAGAGTAATATTGCCCTTTCAGCTTGTGTGCCAGTCTTGACTCCTGGGTGTGCCACCTCTCTCTCTCATTCAGTGGGCCATAGAAAGGCTATTTTTTTTTTGGTTTTTTTAATATTATTTGGTTTCTAAAGTCTCCCTGAAAAACAAAACAAAACCTAAAAAAACAGTGGGAGAGTAATATTGCCCTTTCAGCTTGTGTGCCAGTCTTGACTCCTGGGTGTGCCACCTCTCTCCCTCTCATTCAGTGGGCCATAGAAAGCCTATTTATTTATTTTTTTAAATATTATTGGGTTTCTAAAGTCTCCCTTAAAAAACAAAAAATACATAAAAAAACAGTGGGAGAGTAATATTGCCCTTTCAGCTTGTGTGCCAGTCTTGACTCCTGGGTGTGCCACCTCTCTCCCTTTCATTCAGTGGGCCATAGAAAGCCTATTTATTTTTTCCGTGATTTGTGTTCTAAATTCTACCTCAACACAAAAACACTACATCAATCAGTGGGAGAAAAATATTGGCCTCAGTCAGGGCTTGTGTGCCACTGCTGTGTGTGCTATCTCTCATTCAGTGGGCTATAGAAAGCCTATTTATTTTTTTATTTTTTTTAATATTATTTGGTTTCTAAAGTCTCCCTGAAAAAAAAAACAAAACCTAAAAAAACAGTGGGAGAGTAATATTGCCCTTTCAGCTTGTGTGCCAGTCTTGACTCCTGGGTGTGCCACCTCTCTCCCTCTCATTCAGTGGGCCATAGAAAGCCTATTTATTTTTTTTTTTAAATATTATTGGGTTTCTAAAGTCTCCCTTAAAAAACAAAAAATACATAAAAAAACAGTGGGAGAGTAATATTGCCCTTTCAGCTTGTGTGCCAGTCTTGACTCCTGGGTGTGCCACCTCTCTCTCTCATTCAGTGGGCCATAGAAAGGCTATTTTTTTTTTGGTTTTTTTAATATTATTTGGTTTCTAAAGTCTCCCTGAAAAAAAAAAAAAAAAATACAAAAAACAGTGGGAGAGTAATATTGCCCTTTCAGCTTGTGTGCCAGTCTTGACTCCTGGGTGTGCCACCTCTCTCATTCAGTGGGCCATAGAAAGCTTTTTTTTTTTTTTTCCTTGATTTGTGTTCTAAAATCTACCTCAACACAAAAACACTACATCAATCAGTGGGAGAAAAATATTGGCCTCAGTCAGGGCTTGTGTGCCACTGCTGTGTGTGCTATCTCTCATTCAGTGGGCTATAGAAAGCCTATTTATTTATTTATTTTTTTTCTTATTATTTGGTTTCTAAAGTCTCCCTGAAAAAAAAAAATACATAAATTAGGTGGGAGATTAATATTGACATTAGTGCTTGAGTGACAGTCCTGCGTGTGTGTCATCTCTGTGATTTTGTGCCACAGAAAACAGAGTGTGTAACATTGTGCCTGATTTTCCTTGTGGTCTCACCAACCTGTTAAGGGATATTGAAATCATACTGAAGTTATAGCTCACCGTGTAAGTTGTTTGACAGCAACAAATAAAGTTACTTTGGTTAAGATTTTAAAACAATGAGGAAGTCTGGTGCAAGAGGTCGTCGTGGGCGTTCATTGTCAGCTGGTAATGATGGTAGTGGTAGTGGAGCATCAGGTGGTCGTGGGGATAAAAATATTCCACCTAAGTCTGGAGCTGTGGAGCCAGTTTCGTCGTCAGGCTACACAAGGCCTCGAACGCTCTCTTTTCTGGGAGTAGGAAAACCGCTTTTAAAGGCGGAGCAGCAACAGCAAGTTTTGGCTTACATTGCAGACTCAGCCTCTAGCTCTTTTGCCTCCTCTTCCGAAACTGGTAAATGTAAAAGCAGCGCGTCGCTTGTGGATGTTCACGGTCAGGGACAAGTCGCTTCCTTGTCCTCCTCAGCAAAAACTACAACAAGAGAGAAGGATGCAGCAGGCGACACAACGGGTCACTCCATGGAGCTCTTTACACATACCGTCCCTGGCTTAGAAAGTGAAACATTTAACAGGCCATGCCCATTACAAGTATATTCTGACATGGAGTGCACTGATGCACAGCCACAGCCAGAGTACTATGCTGCTCCTTTGACTCAGACCACCACATTGCCCTCTCAGGGTACAGATCCACAATCAGACCCTGATGAGACTATGTTGCCCCGCCACGAACGCTATACCACCGACCGACACAGTGACACAGACGAAGTTGCACACGAGCTCGAAGAGGAGGTAATAGATGACCCAGTTATTGACCCCGATTGGCAGCCATTGGGGGAACAGGGGGCAGGCGGCAGTAGTTCAGAAGCGGAGGTGGAGGAGGGGCCGCAGCAGGCATCAACATCGCAACAGGTTCCATCTGCCGGGCCCGTATCTGGCCCAAAACGCGTGTCAAAGCCAAAACCTGTTGGAGCACAGCGTTGCCATCCGGTTAAAGCTCAGTCTGCAATCCCTGAAAAGGGATCCGAGTCTAGGAAGAGTGCAGTCTGGCATTTTTTTAAACAACATGCAACTGATCAGCGCAAAGTCATCTGTCAAAAATGTTCAACTAGCTTAAGCAGAGGTCAGAATCTGAAAAGTCTAAATACTAGTTGCATGCATAGACACTTAACCACCATGCATTTTCAAGCCTGGACTAACTACCAAACGTCCCTCAAGGTTGTAGCACCCTCGGCCAATGAAGCTAGTCAGCAACGCAACATCCCTTCCGTCACTGTAAGGCCACCATTTTCCGCACCACCGGCAGTATCTGTGCAGGTTTCTTTGCCAGCCAAAAGCAGTCAGGGTCAGGGAATCACCAGTTTTGTAGGAGGAAATATTGCATCTAGGGCACCGGCGGAAACAATACCGTCTCCAACCGTCTCTCAGTCTGCCATGTACACCGGCACACCCGAAAGTTCCACGATCTCCAGCTCTCCAGTCCAGCTCACCCTACATGAGACTCTGGTTAGAAAAAGGAAGTACTTATCCTCGCATCCGCGTACACAGGGTTTTAACGCCCACATAGCTAGACTAATCTCGTTAGAGATGATGCCCTACCGGTTAGTTGAAAGCGAAGCTTTCAAAGCCCTGATGGAGTACGCTGAACCACGATACGAGCTACCCAGTCGACACTTTTTTTCCAGAAAAGCCATCCCAGCCCTGCACCAGCATGTTAAACAGCGCATCGTCCATGCACTCAGGCAATCTGTGAGTACAAAGGTGCACCTGACTACAGATGCATGGACCAGTAGGCATGGCCAGGGACGTTATGTGTCCATCACGGCACACTGGGTGAATGTGGTGGATGCAGGGTCCACAGGCGACATCAATTTAGGGACAGTTGTGCCTAGCCCACGGTCTAGGAAACAGTTGGCTGTAGGCGTTCGCACCCCCTCCTCCTCCTCGTCCTCCTGCAGAAGCTACAGCTCTTCCACAGAACGCAGTCTGCCAACCACTCCATCGGCAGATGACACTGTTGCACACCAGTTGTCCCATTATGGGCCAGCTACTGCCAAGCGTCAGCAGGCTGTATTGGCTATGAAGTGCTTGGGCGACAACAGACACACCGCGGAAGTTCTGTCCGAGTTCTTGCAACAAGAAACACAGTCGTGGCTGGGCACAGTAGATCTTGAGGCAGGCAAGGTAGTGAGTGATAACGGAAGGAATTTCATGGCTGCCATCTCCCTTTCCCAACTGAAACACATTCCTTGCCTGGCTCACACCTTAAACCTGGTGGTACAGTGCTTATTGAAAACTTATCCTGGGTTCTCCGACCTGCTCCTCAAAGTGCGTGCACTTTGCTCACATATCCGACGTTCGCCTGTACACGCCAGCCGTATGCAGACCTATCAGCGGTCTTTGAACCTTCCCCAGCATCGCCTAATCATAGACGTTGCAACAAGGTGGAACTCAACACTGCACATGCTTCAGAGACTGTGCGAACAGAGGCGTGCTGTTATTTATTTGTGGGAGGATACACGGGCAGGCAGTAGGATGGCAGACATGGAGTTGTCAGGTGTGCAGTGGTCTAAGATACAAGACATGTGTCAAGTCCTTCAGTGTTTTGAGGAATGCACACGGCTGGTTAGTGCAGACAACGCCGTAATAAGCATGAGCATCCCCCTAATGCGTCTGCTGATGCAAAGTTTGACGCACATAAAGGAGCAGGCGTCTGCACCAGAGGAAGAGGAAAGCCTTGATGACAGTCAGCCATTGTCTGGTCAGGGCAGTGTACAGGACGAGGTAGCGGGCGAAGAGGAGGTGGAGGACGAGGAGGATGATGGGGATGAGTATATTTTTAATGCCGAACCTTTCCCGGGGGCACAGGAAATTGGTTGCGTGTCACGGCCGGGTTCTGGTTTTTTGAGGGACACAAGTGACGTAGATTTGCCTGCAACTGCCCCTCAACCAATCACAACCGGAGATTTGACAACTGGAACTTTGGCCCACATGGCGGATTATGCCTTACGTATCCTAAAAAGGGACACACGCATTACGAAAATGATGAACGATGACGATTACTGGTTGGCCTGCCTCCTTGATCCACGCTATAAAGGCAAATTGCAAAATATTATGCCACATGAGAACTTGGAACTAATATTAGCAACCAAACAATCAACTCTTGTTGACCGTTTGCTTCAGGCATTCCCAGCACACAGCGCACGTGATCGTTCTCACACGAGCTCCAGGGGGCAGCAGACTAGGAGTGTTAGGGGTGCACACATCAGAAGTGGCGTTGGACAGAGGGGTTTTCTGACCAGGTTGTGGAGTGATTTTGCTATGACCGCAGACAGGACAGGTACTGCTGCATCAATTGAAAGTGACAGGAGACAACATTTGTCCAGTATGGTTACTAACTATTTTTCATCCCTTATCGATGTTCTCCCTCAACCGTCATTCCCATTTGATTACTGGGCCTCCAAATTAGACACCTGGCCAGAATTGGCAGAATATGCATTGCAGGAGCTTGCTTGCCCGGCAGCAAGTGTCCTATCAGAAAGAGTATTCAGTGCTGCAGGTTCAATATTAACCGAAAAAAGGACTCGTCTGGCTACCCAAAATGTTGACGATCTAACATTCATTAAAATGAACCACAACTGGATTTCGAAATCTTTTGCCCCACCTTGCCCGGCCGACACCTAGCTTTCCTATGAAAAGCTCTTGCCTGTGAATTACTTTTCTAATGTCTAATTTGCTGCAGCTGATTGTACAGCATACGACATGTTTACACCTCCCTAAATGGCAAAACTCCCCACACGGGGCCGTGGTATCGCGACTTGGCGCAAGCACCCGTGAGACTGCTGTTTGTCTGAAGAGGTGGGTGTGCTCGCTTTTGGTTGACGGCATTGCTACTGGGTCCCTCATAGTACAATGTAGTGTCTCTGGCGGTGGTGGTGCGCACCCAACGTCAGACACACCGTTGTAACATGAGGGGCCCTGGGGCGGTCCCGCCGGCCTCAAGAGAGTTCCCCCCTACCCCAGCTCAAAATGTGCTCTACCACGTCCAAAATTATGTCGCACAGCTCCACCAATCTTTAGTCTATTCGCTGACATCATTCAATGTCTGGCACTGACAATACAAATTTGTAGACATCTATGATGCAACTTAAAGTAGTCTGTGTCTGTGTCCTATATTGGCACCATTAAATAGTTACTGCCAAATTACTATGTCAGAAACTCAGTAGATGAGCCCACCCCTGTACCTAAGTATGCCACCTTTTTTTTTGTTGTGGTTGTTTTGCGAGACATTAACATCTATTTATATTTTGGGAGTACTGGGACAGACACTCCTTGCACTACTCCTCCACTCACCACCAAGCTGCCTGTGTATCCATGTAACCGCTGTAAAGCTGCCATGAGCCTATTGTTTGTTATTTTAGGCCTTTGATAGCCTGTCTGCGGTCCCTACTTTAAATACTCCTCCACTGACCACCAAGCTGCCTGCCCGTGTATCCATGTAACCGCTGTAAAACTGCCATAAGCCTATTGTTTGTTATTTTAGGCCTTTGATAGCCTGTCTGCGGTCCCTACTTTAAATACTCCTCCACTCACCACCACCAAGCTGCCTGCCCGTGTATCCATGTAACCGCTGTAAAACTGCCATGAGCCTATTGTTTGTTATGTTAGGCCTTTGATAGCCTGTCTGCGGTCCCTACTTTAAATACTCCTCCACTGACCACCAAGCTGCCTGCCCGTGTATCCATGTAACCGCTGTAAAACTGCCATAAGCCTATTGTTTGTTATTTTAGACCTTTGATAGCCTGTCTGCGGTCCCTACTTTAAATACTCCTCCACTGACCACCAAGCTGCCTGCCCGTGTATCCATGTAACCGCTGTAAAACTGCCATAAGCCTATTGTTTGTTATTTTAGGCCTTTGATAGCCTGTCTGCGGTCCCTACTTTAAATACTCCTCCACTCACCACCACCAAGCTGCCTGCCCGTGTATCCATGTAACCGCTGTAAAACTGCCATGAGCCTATTGTTTGTTATTTTAGGCCTTTGATAGCCTGTCTGCGGTCCCTACTTTAAATACTCCTCCACTCACCACCACCAAGTTGCCTGCCCGTGTATCCATGTAACCGCTGTAAAACTGCCATGAGCCTATTGTTTGTTATGTTAGGCCTTTGATAGCCTGTCTGCGGTCCCTACTTTAAATACTCCTCCACTCACCACCAAGCTGCCTGCCCGTGTATCCATGTAACCGCTGTAAAACTGCCATAAGCCTATTGTTTGTTATTTTAGGCCTTTGATAGCCTGTCTGCGGTCCCTACTTTAAATACTCCTCCACTGACCAGACCACTGCTGCCCGTGTACCCCTGGAACCAATTATAAAGTGCCTACAGCCAGCCCATTTTCTTATGTTAGGCCTTTGAAGCCTGTCTGCGGTCCCTACTTTAAATACTCCTCCACTGACCACCAAGCTGCCTGCCCGTGTATCCATGTAACCGCTGTAAAACTGCCATGAGCCTATTGTTTGTTATTTTAGGCCTTTGAAGCCTGTCTGCGGTCCCTCCTTCCACTAGTCCTCCACTGACCAGACCACTGCTGCCCGTGTACCCCTGGAACCAATTATAAAGTGCCTACAGCCAGCCCATTTTCTTATGTTAGGCCTTTGAAGCCTGTCTGCGGTCCCTACTTTAAATACTCCTCCACTGACCACCAAGCTGCCTGCCCGTGTATCCATGTAACCGCTGTAAAACTGCCATGAGCCTATTGTTTGTTATGTTAGGCCTTTGATAGCCTGTCTGCGGTCCCTACTTTAAATACTCCTCCACTGACCACCAAGCTGCCTGCCCGTGTATCCATGTAACCGCTGTAAAACTGCCATAAGCCTATTGTTTGTTATTTTAGGCCTTTGATAGCCTGTCTGCGGTCCCTACTTTAAATACTCCTCCACTCACCACCACCAAGCTGCCTGCCCGTGTATCCATGTAACCGCTGTAAAACTGCCATGAGCCTATTGTTTGTTATTTTAGGCCTTTGATAGCCTGTCTGCGGTCCCTACTTTAAATACTCCTCCACTCACCACCACCAAGTTGCCTGCCCGTGTATCCATGTAACCGCTGTAAAACTGCCATGAGCCTATTGTTTGTTATGTTAGGCCTTTGATAGCCTGTCTGCGGTCCCTACTTTAAATACTCCTCCACTCACCACCAAGCTGCCTGCCCGTGTATCCATGTAACCGCTGTAAAACTGCCATAAGCCTATTGTTTGTTATTTTAGGCCTTTGATAGCCTGTCTGCGGTCCCTACTTTAAATACTCCTCCACTGACCAGACCACTGCTGCCCGTGTACCCCTGGAACCAATTATAAAGTGCCTACAGCCAGCCCATTTTCTTATGTTAGGCCTTTGAAGCCTGTCTGCGGTCCCTACTTTAAATACTCCTCCACTGACCACCAAGCTGCCTGCCCGTGTATCCATGTAACCGCTGTAAAACTGCCATGAGCCTATTGTTTGTTATTTTAGGCCTTTGAAGCCTGTCTGCGGTCCCTCCTTCCACTAGTCCTCCACTGACCAGACCACTGCTGCCCGTGTACCCCTGGAACCAATTATAAAGTGCCTACAGCCAGCCCATTTTCTTATGTTAGGCCTTTGAAGCCTGTCTGCGGTCCCTACTTTAAATACTCCTCCACTGACCACCAAGCTGCCTGCCCGTGTATCCATGTAACCGCTGTAAAACTGCCATGAGCCTATTGTTTGTTATGTTAGGCCTTTGATAGCCTGTCTGCGGTCCCTACTTTAAATACTCCTCCACTCACCACCAAGCTGCCTGCCCGTCTATCCATGTAACCGCTGTAAAACTGCAATGAGCCTATTGTTTGTTATTTTAGGCCTTTGATAGCCTGTCTGCGGCCCCTACTTGCAATACTCCTCCACTGACCACAATGCTGCCTGGAGTGCCTGCCTGTGTATCCATGTAACCGATGTAAAACTGCCATGACTGCCTACTGTTTGTTATTTTAGGCCTTTGATAGCCTGTCTGCAGCCCCTACTTGCAATACTCCTCCACTGACCACACCAATGCTGCCCGTGTACCCCTGGAACCTATTTAAAAGTTCATAGAGCCTAGTTATATATTTTATTTACTATTAATAAGGCCATGATGGACTACGCTGTACCACGCTACAAGCTAACCAGTCGACACTTCTTTTGCGAGAAAAGCCATCCCAACCCTCCACCAGCATGTAGAAGACCGCATTGTCCATGCACTCTGGCAATCTGTGAGTACAAAGGTGCACCTGACAACAGACGCATGGACCTGTAGGCATGGCCACGGAAGATTACGTGTCCATTACGGCGCAATGGGTTAATGTGGTGGATGCATGGTCCACAGGGGACAGCCTACTAAGTCTGTCTGCAGTCCCTAATTCAAATTGTCCTCCACTGTCTAAATCGGAGCTTCCACCTTCTGGCTTTCGGCCTATAGTATCAGAAATTAAACTGCATTTGGCCTTCAACTTTGGTTAGGGCCTACTAACGGCTTCTGCCCCTCCCTGGTGTTGCCCTCAACTAAATAAAGCTGAGCTTCAACCTTCTGCTCCAAATTACCATTTTGAAAAATGCAATAGGCTTTTCCGGCCTACTAAAGGTGTCTGTCTGTGTGCCCCTGCCTGGTGTTGTCCTCAACTAAATAAAGCTGAGCTTCAACCTTCCGGCTCTCATTAAGTGGTTTTAAAAAAAAAAATGGTGGTTAGGGCCTACTAACGGCTTCTGCCCCTCCCTGGTGTTGTCCTCAACTAAATAAAGCTGAGCTTCAACCTTCCGGCTCTCATTAAGTGGTTTTAAAAAAAAAAATGGTGGTTAGGGCCTACTAACGGCTTCTGCCCCTCCCTGGTGTTGTCCTCAACTAAATAAAGCTGAGCTTCAACCTTCCGGCTCTCATTAAGTGGTTTTAAAAAAAAAAAATGGTGGTTAGGGCCTACTAACGGCTTCTGCCCCTCCCTGGTGTTGCCCTCAACTAAATAAAGCTGAGCTTCAACCTTCTGCTCCAAATTACCATTTTGAAAAATGCAATAGGCTTTTCCGGCCTACTAAAGGTGTCTGTCTGTGTGCCCCTGCCTGGTGTTGTCCTCAACTAAATAAAGCTGAGCTTCAACCTTCCGGCTCTCATTAAGTGGTTTTAAAAAAAAAAAATGGTGGTTAGGGCCTACTAACGGCTTCTGCCCCTCCCTGGTGTTGCCCTCAACTAAATAAAGCTGAGCTTCAACCTTCTGCTCCAAATTACCATTTTGAAAAATGCAATAGGCTTTTCCGGCCTACTAAAGGTGTCTGTCTGTGTGCCCCTGCCTGGTGTTGCCCTCAACTAAATAAAGCTGAGCTTCAACCTTCTGCTCCAAATTACCATTTTGAAAAATGCAATAGGCTTTTCCGGCCTACTAAAGGTGTCTGTCTGTGTGCCCCTGCCTGGTGTTGTCCTCAACTAAATAAAGCTGAGCTTCAACCTTCCGGCTCTCATTAAGTGGTTTTAAAAAAAAAAATGGTGGTTAGGGCCTACTAACGGCTTCTGCCCCTCCCTGGTGTTGTCCTCAACTAAATAAAGCTGAGCTTCAACCTTCCGGCTCTCATTAAGTGGTTTTAAAAAAAAAAATGGTGGTTAGGGCCTACTAACGGCTTCTGCCCCTCCCTGGTGTTGCCCTCAACTAAATAAAGCTGAGCTTCAACCTTCTGCTCCAAATTACCATTTTAAAAAATGCAATAGGCTTTTCCGGCCTACTAAAGGTGTCTGCCCCTCCCTGGTGTTGTCCTCAACTGAACAAAGCTGAGCTTCCACATTCTGGCTTTCGCCCTATACTATCAGATATTAAACTGCATTTGGCCTACTAGTGTGGTTAGGCCCTTGAAACAGTGTCTGCTGCTCTTGGGTTTGCTACTCCACTGAACAAAGCAATGCCGCCTGTTTAGTCCTGTTACCAATTTTGAACTGCATGTAGCCTACTTTATTCTTTGGCCCTATATCTGTTTCCTCCTCATCCTGCCCATTGCCCAGCCACTGCTAAATGAGTCTGCTGGTACATTGACCTAGACCACTACATTCCCCTTGTACTCTACACAGCCAGAATCTGTCCCTGCTGAAAGTAAGGTTCCCCTTCCCGCATGTTATACCACCTTACACAGGGACAAAGAGGAAGGTGCAGATGAAAGTGCAGGTTCCTTCATCAGGTGGGGGGGCATACTCGTTGGCGACGTCACTGGCACAGGGCCCCTCAGAGTACGCAAAAGTGTCGCTGCTGGTGGGAGGCGCCCCCGCCATGCAAACACACCGCCGTACTTTGAGGGGCCCTGTGCCAGTGGCAATGCGAACGAGTGGGCCCCCCCCTGCTTGCTCAGGATCACAGCACTTGCAACTTTTAAATACTTACCTTTCCCTGCAACACCGCCGTGACGTAGTCCGCATTTCCTGGGCCCATGAAAAACTTGAGCCAGCCCTACTCCCCCCACAACTTTCCCCCAATTCCCTATGCCCAACTATTATTATACAGTTAATTAAGATTGGCAAGCTTCAGAAACAAGAATGGATGTTTTTGGCATTAAAATGGGCACTGTAGGTGTTTTCCTGGCCTCCACTCACTGCCGACTATGCTTCCCCATTGACTTGCATTGGGTTTCGTGTTTCGGTCGATCCCCGACTTTTAGCGATAATCGGCCGACTGCACTCGACTCGACTCTGGACAAAATCGGGTTTCCCAAAACCCTACTCGATCTTAAAAAAATGAAAGTCGCTCAACCCTACTCACAACTGTTGTGTCTGTTTCTGAAGTTCCCTTACAACTGATTCTGATGTTCTTCCCCGTCCCCCAGATGATATGGCTAGGACGCACCCGTATGATGGGTAGGCCTGGAGTTCTTCCAGGACCCTAGAGTCGCCCCTCTCCAACTGTTGCCCCCTATGTCTGCTTAGGTGATTTAGGTGAGACAGCCCGCCTATAACTGACTGTCCTGCCGTAGGTTTGAAGTAAGGCCTGGAGCTCAATACTTCCTCGGCGTTTCCGGCCACCGGCTACGCGCCTCAGTAGGATGTTGCCTCGATCTTACAGCACGACTCCTACTGGTGTCATCTCCTTGTTGCGTTGATCTCGTTTCTCACTCTTCACAATAAACCTCGCTTCTTGTCCTTTCTTGGGGTACCGCCGCAAAGAAGTGCAGGCGCGGTCCCATAACGTTCTTTCTGTTCGCTAGGCCTCTGTCAGGATCCCACCCCTGACAGGGACCCCCCTGAATCTTCCCCTGCAACACCCTCTGCCACAGGATGTTGCCAGGTTCCAACCCAGTAAGCTTTCTGTCTAACTTCCTATCTAACCCCCAGTTTTACCAGATTGTGAGGAGTGGCCTAATACATAGCACCCTTAGCTCCCCCTGGAGGCCAGATTGTGAAGTGTATTGGTGATACCTGGTCAGGTGAACTCCTTCAGTGCCATCAGACGTACCAACACTCCCCTTAGCGGCGGAGCATTAGTACTGCAATGACCAGGACTCTGGGGCGCTGCACACGCGCATACCAGGTTCAGTGCTGCGCGTGTGCACTTCTGATCTTCTGTCGGCACTCCTCTTCATCTCCTCTATGGTCCTGGAGGACTAGTACCCAGAAGTCAGTCCTCCTTATTGTCCTCTCTATGGTTCTGGAGGTCTGTTACCCGGAAGTGCTACCCTGCCTTTAGGTATTTAAACTGCTTCCTGCCGTCCCTCTGTGCCTGGTTACCATTTGTTCCTTCAGGTGTTCCTGGCCGCTCTTAGTCTCTGTGAAGTTCGTTTTCCCTCTGACTTTGGGTTTATCCTGTCTTTCCCGTATCCTTCTAGCCTCTGTGTTCCCTCAGTTCCTCCTCCAGTCCCTGCACTGCTGCAGTTTACCCACCAGTCCTGTGTCTCTGCAGTACTCACCTATCCTGTGGCCCTACTATCTCCGCCTCTTCTTGGTCTTCTCCCATCCTGGTCCTCCAGCTTCTGTGGCGATAGTCCCTCACGGGCCTGCCCCTAACTCTCCCTGTATAAGGGGCGGTCTATCTGGTCAGCTCGTCCGTGAGGGGTTCGTCGTCATGGTCTAGAGGGTCCACTTTCCGTTTTTCCTCTTTGAATCATCACACTCACAATAGGACTGCACTCGGATGACATCTGAGTGCAGCCTCATTCTTACAGCATAACAGTATAACCAGGCCATGGACCCCGCTGGTGTCTCTGCCACTCAAAAGGAGTTGCTTTTTTTGCGGGAGAACCAGACTAGAATCATGTCCTTTCTCAAGAACATGGAGTCTCGTCTCGCGACGTTACAGTCTACCGACCCTGGTAACGCTACTCAGTTGGTGGCTCTTCAGCAAGAGTTAAGTCAACAACGGGACACTCAGTCCCATATTTTGAATTTTATGGCCTCTGTCGATAATCGACTTCTCTCTCTTCAGACTGCCGCTTCTGCTCCTGTACAGGCGTCCGCTCCACAGCCCTCACCCCGTCTTGCCAGGCCACCTCGGTATGGTGGGGATCCTAAATTATGTTGCGGGTTTCTCAACCAGTGTCAACTACACTTTGAATTATCCCCGCTACTGTACCCAACTGACCGAGCTATGGTGGATTTTGTGATGTCCCATTTGGAGGGCGAGGCTTTGGCTTGGGTGAACCCTCTTTGGGAGCAAGATGATCCATTAGTTTCTCAACTTGCTCTCTTTTTAGACACCTTCCGCAAGGTGTTTGATGAACCTGGTCATCTGGTATCGACTACTGAGTCTCTTTTCAACCTTAGTAAGGGGACCCTTTCTGTAGCTCAATATGCCATCCTTTTCCGGATGCTGTCCTCTGATTTAGGTTGGAATAATGAGGCTTTGGTGGGAGCATTTTGGCGAGGTTTGTCTTCTCGTATTAAGGATGAGCTGGCAGGGCGGGATACTCCTTCTGCTTTAGATGACCTTATCTCTTTGGCGACTCGCATTGATTTGCGGTTCCAGGAGCGTTCTCGTGAGGTTGTCAGAGAGAGGAGATCTCCTTGTTTATCCTCCGTTACACGTGGTACTTCTCTTTCCCAAACTACTGCAGCTTCTTCCTCTTCTTCCCCTGAGCCTATTCAGGTTGATCGCCTCAAGCCTGCCGAGCAGCGCTGAAAGGAGAGACTCGCACAGGGCTTATGCTTTTATTGTGGCAGCGCTTCTCATCTTCTGCGTTCTTGTCCCCAGAAGCTGGGAAACGCCTCCGCCTAGGTCAGGTAAGAGAGGACTCCCTAGGTATCCATGATTCCTCTCCACCTTTGATTTTGCCTGTTATTTTACACATGGGTTCCAGTCGCTTCTCTCTTGAGGCTTATGTAGATTCTGGTGCGGCTGGGAATTTTGTTCAACTTGAGCTGGTCGAGAGGCTTGGGATTCCTGTCAGATCCTTGGAGGTTCCTAGGCAAATAGCTTCTGTCAACGGTCAGCCTTTGCGGGACGTCGTTTCTTCTGTCACTGAGGAGATTGAGATTCAAATTGGAGCTTTACATCGAGAAAAGTTGGCATTTTATGTTTTACCATCTTTATCCCATGCATTTCTTTTAGGACTCCCCTGGCTAAGAAACCATGAGCCTACTCTGAATTGGCGTACTGGGGACATCCTATCCTGGGGACAGTTTTGTCAAAACAGATGCCTGCTTCCCGTCAAGCCTGCTAGTTTCTCTCCCTCGGCTCCAGAACTAGCGAATCTACCCGCAGCTTATCACCCTTTTTCGGACGTTTTCAACAAAAAGGAAGCAGAGGTCTTACCTCCGCATCGCCCATATGACTGTCCGATAGATCTTGTATCCGGCTCTACTCCTCCTAGAGGTCGTATTTATCCTCTGTCACCCTCCGAGACTCAAGCCATGTCTGAATACGTTGAAGAGAATCTGGCCAGAGGCTTTATACGGAAGTCCTCCTCACCTGCAGTCGCTGGTTTTTTCTTCGTCAAGAAGAAGGACGATTCCCTTCGTCCCTGCATTGATTACCGTGGCCTCAATAACATCACCACTAAAAACAAGTATCCACTTCCTCTCATCCCAGAACTTTTTGATCATCTGCGTGGAGCACGAATCTTCACTAAACTGGATCTCAGAGGAGCTTACAACTTGATCCGGATTCGTTCGGGAGATGAATGGAAGACTGCGTTTAACACCAGAGACGGTCATTATGAGTATTTGGTGATGCCTTTCGGCTTATGTAATGCTCCTGCAGTTTTTCAAGAGTTGGTGAATTATGTTTTCCGGGACCTACTTTACACCTGTGTAGTGGTGTACTTGGACGACATCCTTGTGTTTTCACCGGATCTGCTTTCTCGTAGAAGACATGTGCGGCAAGTTCTTCTCCGTCTGAGGGAGAATCGTCTGTATGCTAAACTTGAGAAGTGTGCCTTCGAACAGTCGTCCCTGCCATTCCTGGGCTTCATCATCTCTGATTCTGGTCTGTGTATGGATCCGGCTAAAGTTTCTGCCGTACTCAACTGGCCACGTCCGCTTGGGGATAAGGCGATTCAGCGTTTTCTAGGATTCGCGAATTACTATCGGCAATTTATTTCTCATTTCTCCTCCTTGTCGGCTTCCATCTTTTCTTTGATAAAGAAGGGTGCCAATCCTCGTCTTTGGCCAGCAGAGGCTGAAAAGGCTTTTCATTCTCTCAAAGAAGCATTCGCCTTTGCTCCTTTACTCGATTGCCCTGAACCTAATAAACCCTTCTTCCTAGAGGTTGACGCCTCTGCTGTCGGTGCCGGAGCTGTGCTTTCTCAGATGTCTTCTACTGGTCGTCTTGTGCCCTGTGGTTTCTTCTCCAAGAGTTTCTCTTCTTCTGAAAGAAATTATTCCATTGGCGACAGAGAACTTTTGGCCATTGAATTGGCCTTGGAGGAGTGGAGATATCTGTTGGAAGGAGCCTTACATCCCTTTGTCATCTTTACGGATCATAAGAATTTGGCATACATCCGTTCAGCACACCGACTGAATCCACGACAGGCCAGGTGGGCCTTGTTCTTTGCCCGATTTGACTTTGAACTTCGCTTCCTGCCTGGAGTAAAGAACTTCAAAGCTGACGCTCTATCCAGGTCCTTCTTGTCGGTGGACACTGAGGAGGAGTCCTCACACATCATTGACCCCGCTAGAATCATCACACTTGCTCCAGTATCTATGACCTCTTTACCTCCGGGTAAGACTTTCATTTCTGAGAGGAACAGGAGACATGTGTTACTCTGGGGACATGCTTCCAAGCTAGCGGGACATGTCGGTTTCAAGAAAACTCTTGATCTAATATCTCGTTACTACTGGTGGCCGACTCTTTTGAAGGATGTCCAAGCTTTTGTGGTCTCTTGACCTTCCTGTGCCAAGAACAAAGTACCCAAGCGGCTTCCTTCTGGGCTTCTTCTTCCTCTTCCGCTGCCTACCACTCCGTGGCAACATATCGCAATGGATTTCTTAACTGATCTGCCTCGTTCCTGTGGTTGTACCATCATCCTCGTGGTTGTGGACCGTTTTTCTAAAATGGCACATTTCATTGCTCTTCCTGGTCTGCCTTCGGCTCCTGAACTGGCGAAGATTTTTGTTCAACATATTTTTCGCATTCATGGTCTTCCACAGCACATTTTTTCTGACCGGGGAGTTCAGTTCACCGCTCGTTTCTGGAGATCTCTCTGTAAGTCATTGAACATTTTGCTTGATTTTACTTCGGCCTATCATCCACAGTACAACGGCCAAGTGGAGCATACCAATCAGATCCTGGTTACTTATCTCCGGCATTTCTCCAACGCTCATCAAAATGATTGGTCTGACTTACTACCATGGGCCGAGTTTTCTTATAATAACTAGCGTTGAGCATTCCGATACCGCAAGTATCGGGTATCGGCCGATACTTGCGGGTATCGGAATTCCGATACCGAGATCCGATACTTTTGTGGTATCGGGAATCGGTATCGGGATTAATATCAATGTGTAAAATAAAGAATTAAAATAAAAAATAGGGATATACTCACCTCTCCGGCGGCTCCTGGACTTTACCGCCGTAACCGGGAGCCGTTGTACCTAAGAATGCGCGCTTGCAGGGCCTTAGATGAGGTCACTGCGCTCTGATTGGTCTGTAGCGGTCGCGTGACCGCTACGCGACCAATCACAAAGCAGTGACGTCACCTAAGGTCTTTCAAGCGCTTGAAATACCTTAGAAGACATCACTGCTTTGTGATTGGTCGCGTAGCGGTCACGCGACCGCTACGTGACCAATCAGAAGCCGCGGACGTCTTCTAAGGTATTTCAAGCGCTTGAAAGACCTTAGGTGACGTCACTGCTTTGTGATTGGTCGCGTAGCGGTCACGCGACAGCTACGGACCAATCAGAGCGCAGTGACCTCATCTAAAGCCCTGCAAGCGCGCATTCTTAGGTACAACGGCTCCGGGTTACGGCGGTAAAGTCCAGGCTGCGTCGGAGGGTGAGTATATCCCTATTTTTTATTTTAATTCTTTCTTTTACACATTGATATGGATCCCAGGGCCTGAAGGAGAGTTTACTCTCCTTCAGACCCTGGGAACCATCAGGGATACCGTCCGATACTTGAGTCCCATTGACTTGTATTGGTATCGGGTATCGGTATCGGATTAGATCCGATACTTTGCCGGTATCGGCCGATACTTTCCGATACCGATACTTTCAAGTATCGGACGGTATCGCTCAACACTAATAATAACCACACCAGCGAAGCTTCTACCAAATCTCCATTTTTTGTCGTCTGCGGACAACACCCTGGTCTTCCTCTACCAGTTCTTCCTGTCTTTACTGTGCCGGCGGCAGATCTTCTGTCTAGAGAATTCTCCAGGGTTTGGCAGGAGACCAAGTCTGCTCTCGAACTAGCTCAGCATAGGATGAAGAGGCATGCAGATAAAAGGCTTCTCGATTCTCCTGTGTTCCATCCTGGGGAAAAGGTCTGGGTTTCTTCTAGATTTATTCGCCTTAAAATCCCTTCACATAAACTGGGTCCCCGTTATATTGGTCCTTTCGAGGTTTTGGCACGTATTAACAATGTTTCTTACAAACTTAAGTTACCTGTCTCTCTTCGTATCCCTAATTCCTTTCATGTATCTCTCCTTAAGCCTGTAGTTTTTAATCGGTTTCATACCTCGACTCTTTCTTCACCTTCGCCTGTTTCTGCAGACAATGTTTTTGAGGTTAAGGACATTTTGGCCATGAAAAAAATTAGAGGTAGAACTTTGTTTTTGGTTGAGTGGAAGGGTTTCGGTCCTGAGGAGAGATCCTGGGAGCCTCGGGAGAATATTCAGGCTCCTCGAATTTTAGCTAAGTTTCTTTCTGGCCTAAAGAGGAGGGAGGGATGTAAAGACGGGGGTACTATCATACGGCTGCTGCCGCCTCCTTGCTCGCTCCCGGCCTCTGTTTCTCGTGCGCGCGTGCATACCAGGTTCAGTGCTGTGCATGTGCACTTCTGATCTTCTGTTGGCACTCCTCTTCGTCTCCTCTATGGTCCTGGAGGACTAGTACCCGGAAGTCGGTCCTCCTTATTGTCCTCTCTATGGTTCTGGAGGTCTGTTACCTGGAAGTGTTACCCTGCCTTTAGGTATTTAAACTGCTTTCTGCTGTCCCTCTGTTCCTGGTTACCATTTGTTCCTTCAGGTGTTCCTGGCCGCTCTTAGTCTCT
The DNA here is from genome assembly GCF_051348905.1 of Ranitomeya variabilis. Lineage (NCBI taxonomy): Eukaryota > Metazoa > Chordata > Amphibia > Anura > Dendrobatidae > Ranitomeya > Ranitomeya variabilis. The sequence continues at coordinate 385,891,691 of NC_135236.1, forward strand.
GTGAAGTTCGTTTTCCCTCTGACTTTGGGTTTATCCTGCATTCCCTCAGTTCCTCCGCCAGTCCCTGCACTGCTGCAGTTTACCCACCAGTCCTGTGTCTCTGCAGTACTCAGTCACCTATCCTGTGGCAATACTATCTCCGCCTCTTCTTGGTTTTCTCCCGTCCTGGTCCTCCAGCTTCCATGGCGATAGTCCCTCACGGGCCTGCCCCTAACTCTCCCTGTATAGGGGGCGGTCTATCTGGTCAGCTCGTCCATGAGGGTTCGTCGTCGCAGTCTAGAGGGTCCACTTTCCGTTTTCCCTCTTTGAATCGTCGCACTCACAATAGGACTGCATTTGGATGACATCTGAGTGCAGCCTGATTCTTACAGCATAACAGTGTACAAGTAATACAGGGGTCACCAGTGACATTATACATAGGAGCTCTGTATATAGTATACAGTATACAAGTAATACAGTGATCACCAGTGACATTATACACTGGTGCTCTGTGTATAGTGTCAGTGTACAGATAATACAGTGATCACCATTGACAACATACACAGGAGCTATGTATATAATTTCAGTGTACAGGTAATACAGTGATCACCAGTGACATTATACACAGGTGCTCTGTATATAGTGTATAGTGTACAGGTAATACAGTGATCACCTGTGACATTATACACAGGAGCTTTGCATATAGTATATAGTGTACAGGTAATACAGTGATCACCAGTTACATTATACACAGGAACTCTGAATATAGTGTCAGTGTACAGGTAATACAGTGATCACCAGTGACATTATACACAGGTGCTCTGTATATAGTGTGTAGTGTACAGGTAATACAGTGATCACCTGTGACATTATATACATCAGCGCTGTATATAGGGTACAGGTAATACAGTGATCACCAATGACATTATACACAGGAGCTCTGTATATAGTGTCAGTGTACAGGTAATACAGTGATCACCAGTTACATTACACACAGGAGCTCTGTATATAGTGTATAGTGTACAGGTAATACAGTGAAAAAAGGCCAAGAAAGCAAAAATTCTGCAGGGGTATGTAAACTTTTGAGCACAACTGTATAATATGCAGTGTATACTGTACATGTCCATGTTATACACTGACTCACCAGTGACGTCTCTAGGTGACGTCTTCCATCTTCGCTTTTCCTCTTCATCCAGCACAGTCCGCCATAATTTCTTCCAGCTAGGACTCATCTCTGCAGGAAATAACACAGTTTTTTAGAGCACCTCTTGCAGAGCACATTACTTAATTTTTCCCAACTTCTACAGTACACCAGATGAAGAAAAAAAGGCAACAAAGTGTCATCTGTACAGGAACAGGACCATGCCATTGAAAACAGTATCCTCCAAAAATAAAATACATCACTGCAGTAATAATATCTCTTAATTAGCCTCTACAGTAATATTTCCCATCCTGGCCCCCTTGTGTCTCATTCCTGGCTCCAGCCATATGTTCTCCCATCTTGCGCCCATATGAGCTCCCATCCTGCCCCCATATGAGCTCACATCCTGCCCCATATGGGCTCCCATTGTGCCCCACATGAGTTCCCATCCTGCCCCATATGAGCTCCCATTCTGCCCCATATGAGCTCCCATCCTGCCCCCTTATGACCTCCCATCCTGCCCCATATGAGCTCCCATTGTGCCCCACATGAGCTCCCATCCTGCCCCATATGAGCTCCCATCCTGCCCCATATGAGCTCCCATCCTGCCCCCATATGAGCTACCATCCTGCCACATATAAGCTCCCATCCTGCCCCATATGAGCTCCCATTCTGACCCCCGTATGTGCTCCAATCCTGCCCCATATGAGCTCCCATCCTGCCTCATATGAGCTCCCATCCTGTGGCTTTCAGTACAAAAAGAAAATTAAAAAAAAATTCTTCTTACCTGGCTACGGCCCAGCGGCGCCCCTTCCCTCATTTTTTTGAGGTGCAGACGCGGTGGCACATGACAGTGATGTCATACGCCAGCAGCGTTCGGGCTGATGTCAGCTGCCGTCCTGTGATTGGCTGGCAGCTGTTAACAATTGCTGTGCAGAAAACCCGTGGCTTTCTATACCGCAATATATTGCAACTGAATATGTGTCCTCAGATGCATATTTAGTTGAAAATTGCGGGCCAGGAAACTGGATTGTGGCACCCCTTCTCGACGGTTTGCGCAACCACCTGCTATTTTTTACAAGCAGTGTCACTGAACTGGTGAGAGCCCCCTAAATACCATCACTGCAGCCAGTGACATACAGCTCTGGCAAAAATGAAGAGACCACTGCAAAAAGTTCAGTTGTCTGATTTTTCTTTTTATAGGTATATTTTTGAGTAAAATGTAAATTGTTCTTTTATTCTATTAACGTCTGACAACATGTCTCCGAATTTCCAAGCAATACATTTTGTATTTTTTTCCCAAAAAGAAGAAATGGTCAAAATAAAAAAAAAATAACCAGTGCTTTCAGACCTCAAATAATGCAAAAAAAAGAAGTTCATAATCATTTAGAAACAACAATGCTAATGTTTTAACTCAGGAAGAGTTCAGAAATCAATATTTTGTGGAATAACCATGATTTTTAATCGCAGCTTTCATGCGTCTTGGCATGCTTGCCTCCAGTCTTTTATACTGCTCCTGGTGCAAAAATGTAAGCAGTTCTTCTTTGTTTGGTGGCTTGCGACTATCCATCATCCTCTTGATTACATTCCAGAGGTTTTCAATGGGGTTCAGGTCTGGAGATTGGGCTGCCCATGACGTTTTTAAGTGGTGGTCTCTTAATTTTTTCAAGAGCTGTATATATAACCTTCTCACCTGTGTCTTGCATCTGTATTGTGTTATCTGTTTCTCTTATCACTTCCTCCATCCTTTCTCTCTCCCCCTCTTTTTTATTTTTTGTTCTGCCTCCCTCTCTCTGGTTGTCTGTGGCTCCACCCCGACCATTTATCCACGCACCTCCATGCCTCTCCACACACTGATGGCTGTGACACAGCTGGAGAGGAAGGATTGGATGCTCAGCTCCTGGCTCTGCTGCTGGCTGCAGGAGCTGGGGGGTGAGTATTGTCACAGTGTGTGTAACTGCGCATCCCTGCTACACTCCAGCCAGCAACTTTCTGCAAGGCCACGCGCACCACCCACCCTCTGCTCTTCACTATACAGAGTGTGAATGAGCAGAGAACGAGTGCACGCTGCCACGCTGCTACCCGGCATCCCAACACACCGGCTTAGTACCAGGTGAGCAGAAGCAAATAGTGAGGTGCCCACTGCGGGCCCCTCGCTGCTCACCAGGCCCCATACGCCAGTAAGGGCAGTAATGCCCTGATGGCAGCCCTGGCTGTGAGTAAATCCCTGGCTCCAGATGTGCACAAACTAAGGGGCATTTAATCTCAACACTGCTTCAGTACAACTGTTGTAAATATGTAAATTACTTTTTTTTCAGTTTAGAATGACTATACCATGCAGTGCAGAGAGACCACCATGGGCTTGAATATGGTCCCTCTGTATACAAACATCCACAGAGCATTGGGGTGAATATATACCTCCTCTTTATGGTATACATCCACAGCTAGCTATGTTACAAAGAAAAGTGTATTTATAAATAGTCATGGACATGAAACAGTGGCAAATAACTGTGAACTAAGTGATCTGTTTTCACAGTATACCAGAACTGACATTTTTTTCCAGGAGTCATAATTGCCTAAAGTTTTGTTTCTCAGAAGCATACATAGAAAATAGTATTACTACTTTGGGTGATACTGATTCTGAAATTCGTAGCCGGCATTCCCATCTCAGTTTTCACCATCCTCTCCAGCTATAGAAGATACTGATACTGTTGCCAATTATACAGTTGTCAATATCAAAATGTTAGTTGATTAGGAAACTCCCAGTTTACAGCTTTACACAAATGGGGAGGTTTCCAGCAAAAACTATGTGGAAATAATTGGATGATGATTTCAGTGGTAGAGTTTGATATGGTAGATGTAGTTTGTGGCAATAAAAATAGCAATGTAATCAGAAGTGATAGCTGTTGTGGTGCAGCAAACTTAAATTTAAGAGGCGTTGGGATTGGGACTCTGGTTTGGAAAGAAGAGGTAGATTCGGAGAAAAAAAAACTTAATAATAATCCTCAGTGAATGAAAGAAACAATATTTTCTGGTGTAGGGAATAATAATGTCCACTGCCAGTCAGGAAATGTGTTTGCGTAAATACATGGACAATGGCCATTTTACTTACAAGATCTTCATCACAATGTTACAGAGATGTAAAAACAAATATTCAGGCTCCTCCAGTTAATCAACAATTTAGCTAGCTGTGGAGTGAAAAGTGGTGCATGATGTCACCATACATTGGTAGTTACCAGATCTGAGAAGTGAATAGTGTTCACTTAAATCTCATGGGTGATATCTTTTCTGACTGTAGACAATCTCTTTTCCTTCCTTCTCCTTCTTACCATGACTGTTACAAGAACTTTTCCTGATGACCTTAGAGTTTATTAACAAGACTTACTTGGCCCACCGCTTCAGCAATCATTTACAGCCTCTGTGGTAGCCTAAATAAATTCATACCCCAAACTAAATGCCCTCTGTCCTTCTTTTACTCGGTTAGTAATATCATGTGCCAATATAAACACTCATATTAATCTGGCCAAAATATAACCCTCATAGACTAGTGATAGCCTGGGCGACTGAAACATGCATAAATAGTAGGCTGTGTATAGGGTGGGCATCGATCATATAGATATACACCAGAATGAGAAACACACTCATGTAGATATTACACATACCAGGCTGAATATCAGAAGGGCAGATATACAGCAGATTGTTTTAAAGGAGTTACCCACTACTGGAAAACTGGTTCTTAAGGGAACCTTGCACTTTTGCATTTAAAGAGAATCTGTCACATGAAAAAACACTATTAATCTTCAAATTTCTGCAGATTAGGGCTCAGTAGAAAAACTAATACCATAAAAAATGGAAGTTTATTATTAAATGCAAACAAAAAACAAACAAAACACTGAATAATTTAAAATAACACCAGGCCACTCAAAAAGTTGACCTACTTTACCTAGCCAGGCAGGGATACAGGATAGGGTATGGGTGTATATACTTCACCCTAGTTTCCCCTATTTAACCCTACCTGCCAACGGAGGTTGGCACCCTCTTGAATGCAATATGGTGGCCCCGCTCCTTGGGTTTTATTATTATATTTGTTGACCTACTTTTGGGCATAGTGCAAGAGTGTTTACCTTTTATGGATTTAGGATATTTTCTTTGTTAAGGGCATGTTGCAATACTTGTTTATCTTGGATGTGCTAGTGCTTCAATAAGATTGCAATCATATAGGAATGCTGCTAAACCCTAATTGATTATATTCTGGTTTTGGGGGTCACAATTGGGGACCTCTTTGTGATAATCACATTTTTTCTAAATATGTTGCACAATGATTTTCTACTTTCTGGCTGGTCTAAAGTTCCCAAGAACATCAGTTATTTTTAGTGGTCACTTATATTTGACAACAGGGCTTGTTGGTGGCTGATACTGGTAACAAATTGCCCGCATTTCATAGTCCCCTAATTGCTGGTATTTTTTCTGTAGTGTCTATTTATGACAGTGTTATTAGGGGATTTTTAGGGCTACTAGGGTTAGCCGCCGAGAAGCGGGGGCGCCACATTGCGTCCAAGAGGCTGCCAACCTCCGCTAGTAGGTAGGGACTTCTCTAGGGACATATGAGGATGAGCATTAGTTATCAAAATATGATTACCCCATTAACCCCCTAGGAGTGCCAGACTATCAAGATTGGTGATTTGCACCTGTCAGTGATTTGTGTTGCCCGCGGACATTGATAAGAGTTGGCCAATTGTTCCAGCTTATAATCCCCAGTTGTTGGACGGCTCTCTAGACCGGTTTATATATACTAGCTGAGTAGAGTTGATTTCTTGCAGAGGTGTTGGTTTGAGATTGAGTACAATACCACGAGCAAGTAAGGGACTTCTAGGGCCATCAGGGTTAGCCTCCAAAGAGTGGGGGCATCATATTGCGTTCAAGAGGGTGCCAACCTCTGCTGGCAGGTAGGGTTAAATAGGGGAAACTAGGGTGAAGTATATACACCCATACCCTATCCTGTATCACTGCTTGGCTAGGTAAAGTAGGTCAACTTTTTGAGTGGCCTGGTGTTATTTTATATTATTCAGTGTTTTGTTTGATTTTTGTTTGCATTTAATAATAAACTTCAATTTTCTATGGTATTAGTTTTTCTAGTGAGCCCTTGTCTATACTAATCCTGTTAATCTAATCTACAGATTAATAGCTTTCTGAATCTGCCCAGCACCTGCACTTAGATTCCAGCTGCCGATAGGAAATTACCTTTATTCCTTCCCGGTAGTGTTTGGGTTTCAGTCAAGGGGTTGGTGCTGGTGTGGGTTCAGTCACCGCTCAGTGTATAAAGACCATCAGCTGTATCCACGCCCCCGGCACTAACTGACATTCAACTCTAAAGCTGAGCTACTGTCAGTCTGGGCTGGAGGTGCGGTTATGGTCGCCGCTTTCTATACACAGAGCGGTGACTGAACTTGTGCTGGCGCTACCCCTATGACTGAAACTCAAATGCCACTGGGGGAAATAAGTTAATTTCTTTCTGGCAGAGGGGGTTTCAGTGCGGGTGACGAGCAGGTTCAGAATGCTATAAATCTGCAGCTTAACCCCATTTCTGGAGGTTATTAGTGTTTTTTTCACGGGTCAGGTTCCCATTTAATTGCAAAAGTGCCCCATGGAAAGTAAAAAACACATAAACCCTGATTAGCACCCATCCAGCAATGTCAACGCTGTGTCTTACAGGGTTCACATGACATAAGCATGTCAGCCTACAAGTGGCCGCAGCAGTTTTCAGTTCTGAGAAAGTTTAGAAACTTGCAGGAAAGTAATTTTTCAAATGGATTAAGACAAGCAGTCGTCATATGCAGCATGAATGTGCAGTGCCCCAGAGTCCTGGTCATTGCAGTACTGTCGCTCCGCCACCAAGGGGAGTGATGGTATGTCTAATGGCACTTAAGGAGTTCACCTGACCAGGTATCACAGACACACATTACACTTCACACTCCGGCCGCCAGGGGGAGCAAAAGGCCCTATCCACTAGGCCACTCCTCACACTTGGGTAAAACTGGGGGTTGGATAGGAAGTTAGGGAGAAAGTAGCTGAAAAGAGCTTGAGAGAGGATCTGTCAGGGGTGGGTGTCATGTTCCCAATGGCAGGGAATTAAACACATAACACGGGCAAAAAGAGGACGAGCTCTAGGGTGATGGAACCTGAGCTGACCGCGATCCTGAACCTCAACACTCAACTAACAGCAGCCGGGGAACGTTCCTGGGGGGACTCTAGACGTCTCGCGCCAGCCGGAGATCTAGCTACCCCTATCAGAAGAATCACAGACCTATCTTGCCTCCAGAGAAATATTTCCACAGAAATAGCAGCCCCCCACATATAATGACGGTGAAATGAGAGGAAGGCACAAACGTAGTTATAAAAACAGATTCAGCAAAATGAGGCCCGCTTAAGCTAGATAGCAGAGGATACAAAAGGTGAACTGCGCGGTCAGCTTAAAACCCTTCAAAATACCATCCTGAAATTACTTGAACTCATGTGCCAACTCATGGTACATGAGTGGTAATTTCAGCCCACTAGAGCAACCAGCAGCAGAGAATTACATATCTGCAAGCTGGACTAAAAACATGAAAGCAAACATGAAACAGGGAAATCCAGACTTAGCTTGTCTTGAAGGCCTAGGAGCAGGTAGCAAAGGTAACAGAGACACACTGATACATTGATAGCCGGCAAGGGAATGACAGGAAAGCCAGGTTAAATAGGAAACACCCAGCCTCTGATGGACAGGTGGAAACCAGAGACCGCAACCCACCAAAGTCACCCAGTACCAGCTGTAACCACCAGAGGGAGCCCAAAAACAGAATCCACAACAGTACCCCCCCCTTGAGGAGGGGTCACCGAACCCTCACGAGAACCCCCAGGGTGATCAGGATGAGCTCTATGGAAGGCGCGGACCAAATCAGTCGCATGAACATCAGAGGCGACCACCCAGGAATTATCCTCCTGACCATAACCCTTCCACTTAACCAAATACTGGAGTTTACGTCTGGAAACACGAGAATCCAAGATCTTCTCAACAACATACTCCAATTCTCCCTCCACCAGCACCGGAGCAGGAGGCTCAACCGAAGGAACAACGGGCACCTCATACCTCCGCAATAACGACCGATGGAACACATTATGAATAGCAAACGATGCTGGGAGATCCAAACGAAAAGATACAGGGTTAAGAATCTCCAAGATCTTATAAGGACCGATGAACCGAGGCTTGAACTTAGGAGAAGAGACCTTCATAGGGACAAAACGAGAAGACAACCACACCAAGTCCCCAACAAGAAGTCGGGGACCCACGCGGCGACGGCGATTAGCAAACTGCTGAGTCTTCTCCTGAGACAACTTCAAATTGTCCACCACCTGATTCCAAATCTGATGTAGCCTGTCCACCACCACGTCCACTCCAGGACAATCCGAAGGCTCCACCTGACCAGAGGAAAAACGAGGATGAAACCCCGAATTACAAAAGAAAGGAGAAACCAAAGTAGCAGAACTAGCCCGATTATTAAGGCCAAATTCGGCCAGTGGCAAAAAGGCAACCCAGTCATCTTGATCAGCAGAAACAAAACACCTTAAATAAGTTTCCAAGGTCTGATTAGTTCGCTCCGTCTGGCCATTCGTCTGAGGATGGAATGCAGACGAGAAAGACAAATCAATGCCCATCTTAGCACAAAACGTCCGCCAAAATCTAGACACAAACTGGGATCCCCTGTCAGAAACGATATTCTCCGGAATCCCATGCCAACGAGCCACGTTCTGAAAAAATAAAGGGACCAACTCAGAGGAGGAAGACAACTTAGGCAAGGGTACCAAATGAACCATCTTAGAAAAGCGGTCACACACAACCCAGATAACGGACATTTTCTGTGAGACAGGGAGATCTGAAATAAAATCCATGGAAATGTGCGTCCAAGGCCTCTTCGGGATAGGCAAGGATAACAACAACCCACTGGCCCGAGAACAGCAAGGCTTAGCCCGAGCACACACTTCACAAGACTGCACAAAGGTGCACACATCCCTTGACAAGGAAGGCCACCAAAAAGACCTGGCCACCAAGTCTCTAGTACCAAATATTCCAGGATGACCAGCCAACACAGAAGAATGGACCTCGGAGATGACTCTACTGGTCCAATCATCCGGAACAAACAGTCTTTCTGGTGGACAACGATCAGGTTTATCCGCCTGAAACTCCTGCAATGCACGTCGCAAGTCTGGGGAGACGGCGGACAATATTACCCCATCCCTAAGGATACCAGTAGGCCCAGAGTCTCCAGGAGAGTCAGGCACAAAACTCCTGGAAAGAGCATCTGCCTTCACATTCTTTGAACCTGGCAGGTATGAAACCACAAAATTGAAACGAGAAAAAAACAACGACCAACGAGCCTGTCTAGGATTCAGACGCCTGGCAGACTCAAGGTAAATCAGATTTTTGTGATCAGTCAAGACCACCACACGATGTCTAGCACCCTCAAGCCAATGACGCCACTCCTCAAATGCCCACTTCATAGCCAAAAGCTCCCGATTACCCACATCATAATTGCGCTCGGCGGGCGAGAATTTTCTAGAAAAGAACGCACATGGCTTCATCACCGAGCCATCGGAACTTCTCTGTGACAAAACCGCCCCCGCTCCAATCTCGGAAGCATCAACCTCAACCTGAAAAGGAAGTGAAACATCTGGTTGACATAACACAGGAGCAGAAGAAAACCGGCGCTTAAGTTCCTGAAAGGCCTCCACAGCCGTAGGAGACCAATTAGCAACATCAGCACCCTTTTTAGTCAAATCAGTCAAAGGTTTAACAACACTGGAAAAATTAGTAATGAACCGACGATAAAAATTAGTAAAACCCAAGAACTTCTGAAGACTCTTAACAGATGTAGGTTGTGTCCAGTCACAAATCGCCTGAACCTTGACGGGATCCATCTCAATAGTAGAAGGAGAAAAAATGTACCCCAAAAAAGAAATCTTCTGGACTCCGAAGAGACATTTTGAGCCCTTCACAAACAGAGAATTGGCCCGCAGGACTTGAAACACCTTCCTGACCTGTAGAACATGAGACTCCCAGTCATCAGAAAACACCAAAATATCATCCAAATACACAATCATAAACTTATCCAGATATTCACGGAAAATATTGTGCATAAAGGACTGAAAGACTGAAGGAGCATTAGAAAGTCCAAAAGGCATTACCAAATACTCAAAATGGCCCTCAGGCGTATTAAATGCGGTTTTCCACTCATCACCCTGCTTTATCCGCACAAGATTATACGCACCGCGAAGATCTATCTTAGTGAACCACCTAGCCCCCTTAATGCGAGCAAACAAATCAGTCAATAATGGCAATGGATACTGATATTTGACTGTAAACTTATTCAGAAGGCGATAATCTATACAAGGCCTCAGGGAACCATCTTTTTTTGCCACGAAAAAAAAACCTGCTCCCAGAGGGGACGAAGATGGACGAATATGTCCCTTTTCCAAGGACTCCTTAATATAATTCCGCATAGCAGTATGCTCTGGCACTGACAAATTAAATAAACGACCCTTAGGGAACTTACTGCCAGGAATTAATTCTATAGCACAGTCACAATCCCTATGAGGAGGGAGCGAATTGAGCTTAGGCTCCTCAAAAACATCCCGATAGTCAGACAAAAACGCAGGGACCTCAGAAGGAGTAGATGAAGCGATTGAAATCAGAGGTGCATCATCATGAACCCCCTGACATCCCCAGCTTAACACAGACATTGTTTTCCAATCCAGGACTGGATTATGAGTTTGTAACCATGGCAGACCAAGCACTAGTACATCATGTAAATTATACAGTACAAGGAAGCGAATCACCTCCTGATGAACGGGAGTCATGCGCATGGTCACTTGTGTCCAGTACTGCGGTTTATTCATAGCCAATGGTGTAGAGTCAATTCCCTTCAAAGGAATAGGAACTTCCAGAGGCTCCAGACTAAAACCGCAGCGTTTGGCAAATGACCAATCCATAAGACTCAGGGCAGCGCCTGAATCCACATAGGCATCGACGGAAATGGATGACAGTGAACAAATCAGAGTTACAGACAAAATGAACTTAGACTGCAGAGTACTAATGGCAAAAGATTTATCAACCTCTTTTGTGCGTTTAGAGCATGCTGATATAACATGAGCTGAATCACCACAATAAAAACACAATCCATTTTTCCGCCTATAATTTTGCCGTTCACTTCTGGACTGAATTCTATCACATTGCATAGTCTCAGGTGCCTGTTCAGAAGACACCGCCAACTGGTGCACAGGTTTGCGCTCCCGTAAACGCCGATCAATCTGAATGGCCAAAGCCATAGACTCATTCAGACCTGTAGGCGCAGGGAACCCCACCATAATATCCTTAATGGCCTCAGAAAGACCATCTCTGAAGTTTGCAGCCAGGGCGCACTCATTCCACTGAGTAAGCACCGACCATTTCCGAAATTTTTGACAATATACTTCCGCTTCATCATGCCCCTGAGAGAGGGCTAATAAAGCCTTTTCAGCCTGAATCTCCAGGTTAGGTTCCTCATAGAGCAATCCCAGTGCCAGAAAAAACGCATCCACACTGAGCAATGCAGGATCCCCTGGTGCCAATGCAAATGCCCAATTCTGAGGGTCGCCCCGCAGGAAAGATATTACAATCTTGACCTGCTGAGCAGGGTCTCCAGAGGAGCGAGATTTCAAAGAAAGAAACAATTTGCAATTGTTCCTGAAATTCAGGAAGGTAGATCTATCTCCAGAAAAAAACTCTGGAATAGGAATTCTAGGTTCAGACATAGGAGTGTGAACAACAAAATCCTGTATGTTTTGAACTTTTGCAGCAAGATTATTCAGGCTGGAAGCCAAACTCTGGACATCCATGTTAAACAGCTAAGGTCAGAGCCATTCAAGGGTTAAGAGGAGGTAAGAAGCAGCTAGACAGCAATTAAGGGCTAGGCAGCAAAACTCTGAGGGGGAAAAAAAAAAAAATTTCCCTTCAACACTTCTTTTTCTCCTGCTTCAGCCCAAACAATTAACACTTTGTGGGCCGGCTATACTGTCATGTTCCCAATGGCAGGGAATTAAACACATAACACGAGCAAAAAGAGGACGAGCTCTAGGGTGATGGAACCTGAGCTGACCGCGATCCTGAACCTCAACACTCAACTAACAGCAGCCGGGGAACGTTCCTGGGGGGACTCTAGACGTCTCGCGCCAGCCGGAGATCTAGCTACCCCTATCAGAAGAATCACAGACCTATCTTGCCTCCAGAGAAATATTTCCACAGAAATAGCAGCCCCCCACATATAATGACGGTGAAATGAGAGGAAGGCACAAACGTAGTTATGAAAACAGATTCAGCAAAATGAGGCCCGCTTAAGCTAGATAGCAGAGGATACAAAAGGTGAACTGCGCGGTCAGCTTAAAACCCTTCAAAATACCATCCTGAAATTACTTGAACTCATGTGCCAACTCATGGTACATGAGTGGTAATTTCAGCCCACTAGAGCAACCAGCAGCAGAGAATTACATATCTGCAAGCTGGACTAAAAACATGAAAGCAAACATGAAACAGGGAAATCCAGACTTAGCTTGTCTTGAAGGCCTAGGAGCAGGTAGCAAAGGTAACAGAGACACACTGATACATTGATAGCCGGCAAGGGAATGACAGGAAAGCCAGGTTAAATAGGAAACACCCAGCCTCTGATGGACAGGTGGAAACCAGAGACCGCAACCCACCAAAGTCACCCAGTACCAGCTGTAACCACCAGAGGGAGCCCAAAAACAGAATCCACAACAGGTGGGATCCTGACAGAAGCCTAGAAAAGGACAGATCGTTACGGAGCCATGCCTGTGCCTTATAGCGGCAGAATCCTAAGAGAGGATAAGAAGCGAGGTTTAGTGTGGAGAAGTGAGAAACGGGAACACAGCACAAAGGAGATAGAACCAGAAGGAGTCGTCCCTCAAGATCAGCAACATCCTTCTGAGGCGCGTAGCCGGTGGCCGGAACGCCGAGAAAGTAAGAGACTCGACGCATTACTTTAAACTACAGCCGGGCAGTTAATTATACGTTGGCTGCCTCACCATTACACCTAATGAAGACAACGGAGGCAATGGTGGGAGAGGGGCGTCTCTAGGGTCCCTATAAAATAGCTCCAGGCCTACCCCATCATACTGGTGCGTCCCTTCCATATCATCTGGGGGACGGAAAGAAAGAACAGAAACATACACGACAGTTGTGAGGACTATCCTGTGGTGCTCAGCAGGGATGTACTACAACACACAGGCGCTAGAAGGTAGGCACTGATTTCCACCTGTAAAGGGAACTCTGGATGTGCCTTCGGACCAGCCGGTCTCAGCCAGCCCTGTTAGCAGTGCTCTGGATTGCGGATCCCGAAGCCTTCAGTAAAGAGGTAAAGAGACTGCAACCCTGTGTCCTCGTTATTCATCGCACCTTGCACCATGCACCATCATCACACTTTTCATTGGACGCCCCTTAGCAGGGTCACAGACCGGGTCTAGCCACAGTGACAACCCCAGGACCGAGACAGAGAGGCCCGGTATCGAGTACCCCTGCGTCTGGGGGCGCTCCAAATGGAACTGTAAAAAGTAAATATATTAATTGATACTTTATTAGTAACCACATTCGTAACAGAACATATTTGCAATCTTTTTCAGTTTCAAGAGGGACTATATATAATACATTTTATTTGATCTGTATGCAGCACTTGCCAAAGCTCTCAAGAAGGATACAGTAGTATATACACCTTTCTAGTAAAACGAAAAATCATATTATCCAGAAACTCTAATTTTTTGTTCAAATAAATAAAAGGAAAGCAAACATTTTCCATGTAAATCTGTCTTCTTCTAGATGTCATATTTGGAAACAAGCTAAACTTTTAGTTTATTAGGCTTTAGACAGTCGTCAAGTTATGTTACTTTGCATTAAAAACAAGAACTTTTCATAGAACTTTGCCTGAGTTTACAATATTATTATTTTTCTTCTTTGCATTGTTCCTTCTGATTCATGTTCTATCTCTGGCGGCAAAGCAAACTAAACCATTATGGTTCGTTGTTTGCTTGTATGTAATATTTTTAACAGCTAGACAGATATTTCAGAGAACGCTCTGTTCATTATTTAATCCTTAGCATCTGATTCCGAAAGCTACAATACAGAAAACAACCTATAACAGAGAATACTTTAATGTCTGTACTGTAATGTTTCTGTTTTGTCTATGTATTTTCTGTTGGTTTTCATCTTTCATCAAACGTGAAGTTTCTCAGAGTACATAATTGAAGTTTTGCAAGAGAGCATCAACTGTTTGATTTATTTGTGCTATTGGAACTATTATTCTCAAGGTTTTTATAATAGAAATATTCAGTGTATTGCAAATGCATACATTCCATATCATTATGTTTTGTTCATTACTTCTAACTATGTACTCAATTTCTAAGCTGCTTGTGAGGGTCGGAAACTGAATAGAGTGCATTTTTCTAGCTGTCACTTGTTCCTATTTTGAGTGTTTGTTTCTACTTTAATGAGGATCTGAACTTTTATCCATATAGAAACATGGTACACTTTGTTAGTGAGATTGCATTCTCTTTGGCGCCAAAGCAGCTGGAAATTTTTGACTTTTAACTGAAACATATTTGACAGCAATTGTCTTTCTTTTTGACATATTTTAATGTACTGTACATGCACACTGAGAGGAAGAGTGGGTGAGCAGAAAACATAAACCCAGCAGTCACCTTTTGAGGATCAAAAATGTCAACGTTCTTCTTGTCTTTGTACTTAATACCAGCAGACTAGTAAATGTCTTACCTTATGATAACAAAGTAAGCTAAACCTCCACCCCCAAAAACACGATTGTTAACTGAATGCCAACTGTTTCGTCTCCTGTGATTTTTAGTTTGTGTTCTAGTATGTATTTTACAACAACCATAAATGGCTGAAATAGCCTCTGTTTTTCTCATTTGATGCTAAAGGAATATTTTAACCTGTAATCTCTAATGACGTAATGAGTTTTATTGTTCTTGAGTGACATGTGCTGTGTTTTTATTTTTTTATGTGTTGGTATTTTTAAAAAAATGTGTTGAAACACTAATAAACTAAAGATTAGAAATAAATAGGATGTGGATGGGGCTTTAAAAACTAATCAGAGAAGTGTAGCAGGCTTCCCAATTGCCTACAGTTTTTGCTGACAGACACATTTGAATATTTCACAGTCTCCAGAAAAATAAGGCAAATAGCTTTTTTTTCCCAATTTTTAATTTATAGATATCTAAATGTCTGTACCAATTTTGATATATTTCTGTTCAGTCAATTCAAAATACATTTAGATATGGATTTGTATCACTATTAGAATTTAGTAAGATTTAGAAAAAAAAATGCACAAAAAGTTTCTAGCCCTGTTCTCTCCTCAATCTAACAAGCTATAACTAAGGACCTAGGCCAACTCCTAAATAACTTGATAGCATTACCCCTCCTTAATCAAACATCAAATTTGGCGCATTTTTGTCAGGTAGGTAATCATCTACTAGCATTCGCCAAACCCAAACTTATCCAGACTGCCAGAGAGAGAACCATGAACCATCTTTCCCCAAAACCTACTTGCAGTGCTCAAGAGTCCAGTGATGGAGTGCTTTATGCCATATCATCTGATGTTTGGCATTGTCCTTAGTGATGTAAGGCTTTCATGAAGCTGCTCGGCTATGGAAACCCATGCCTTGAAGCTCCTAGTACAAAGTTTTTGTGCTGATGTTAATGCAATAGGAGATTTGGACCCCTTCAATTACCGAGCAGAGTGTTGGCAACTTTGATGTAGTATAAGCTCACCACTTATCCACCCTGCTATATAAACTTATGTGGAGGAGCTACTGTGGTTCCTAGGGCTGCAAGGTGGCTCTGTGTTTTGTACTATTGCTTTGCAAATCCCACTAAGAACAACATCTGTAAAGAGTTTATATGTTCTATATGTGTTTGTGTGGGTTTCCTTCCAAAGTCCAAAGATGTACTGATTGGAAATGTAGATTGTGAGCCCCAATGGGAAAAGCGATGATGTCTGAAAAGCACTATGAAATTAATGGCGCTAAATAAATAAATAATACTTTGTAGAAAATTTGAGAGAGGAGAAATGAACTGACTTGTTATAATGGTAGCATCCTATGACAGCACCACACTTGAATTAGAATTCTTTAGAATGACTCATTTTTTACAAATGTAGATTTCATGGTAAAGCGATTGAATTTATACACCTGAGACAACAGGGCTCAATGAAAAAATGAATTCGATGATCAAAAGGTTTGTCCCAATACTTATGCTCATATAGTTAATCTATATATAAGATATATCCATATAGCAAATTTGCAATACATGGACTTGAAGTTAATTACTAATGTCTCCTTTACATGAGAATATATCTTCTACTTGGCAAAGTAGTTTGATTTAAAGGTAATTTATGAGTTTAATGCCTCCCTAGCCAGGGGTGGACATATTGTGTTTTTAGCTGGTTGAGCTGCACTGCGCCATTGGGGCTAGGGAACCCAGTCATTCTTCCTATATCTCAGTAGGACACTGCAATGTTTGTTCTGTTTTCTCCACTTTTCTCCTGACTAGGTGTAGTAGGTGGACGGGCTCCAGCACTTATATGTACTCAGCAGATTGCATTCATATGAATTTAATTATTTGCTTTTATAGAAGTGCGTTCTTCCCTCGGATTGAATTATATAAACAGAGGCATACATAAAAATCACGGGTCTCAAAGCAGAAGTTCTATTTGAGCTCACCTCTCGCCCCAGAACCTGCCGGAGTAAGTAGGGGAGGTGGAATACCTCCCACCTTTTTAAAAACAGGAAGACAGACATACGCAGTAATTATGTCCACAAAATACAAGTTTCAATCCCATAACAATGCCCCCATTACACAATAGTATATGCCCACAGTGAATTGCCCCACCTAATTTGTCCCAGAGTACACCTCAATAAGCCTATATGTGGTTAAATGCATATTTTCTTAATCTTGTTTTAACAACCACGTTTTATCCCTACTGCACATTTTATTCTTATGCACGAATCCATCACCCCCAATGTTTTATTTTACTGGTAAAGAACTTTTTTTATGGCCTACCATTTGAATAGTTTTCTGAGTAGGATATTTTATTATGCTACTCAGTGGCATACTGCCAATGGCAGCAGACCACACAGTCAATATGGGCCTGTGAATCGGGGGTGGGACTAGTACCAGCGCTGACACCAGCTTCCCCCGCCCGGAATTGTACTTTTGGCTGTTTCGGCATCCTGGTCCTGAATGGCGATACAGTTGAAAACATTGTTTGTAGAGGAAGCTCTGTGACGTCTCAGCATACAGCGCGTCCTCTGCGCTGAGCAGTGCAGAGGGTCAGCAGATGTGCTGCAGAGACTGGAGCAGTGGGAAAAGAGTGTTTATTTATTTTTAATGTGGGCACATAAACTGTACGGAGGACTACATGGGACCTATAATAATGTATGGAGAACTATATGAGACTCATAATACTATACTGAGGACAATATGGATCCCATAATACTGTATGAAGGACTTTATGGGACCATTAAACTGTTTTCAGGTCTATGTGAAGGGGCTGTTGTACTGTTTGCAGGTCTATGTGAAGGGGCTGTTATACTGTTTGCAGGTGTATATAGGCAGGATAGTATACTGTATGCAAGCAATTATATAGTGGGAACATGTAGAGGGCTGTGCAGGGGCCAAAATGCGGTGAAGGAATGGGTGGGGGCATTATACTGTTTTGAGGGCTAGTCAGGGCTATTAGTGTGGATGGTTAAGTTGCGGCCATCATACTGAGTGAAGTTGAGTGGGAGCATTATACTGTATGGAGAACCAGTATACTGTATGGCGGGCTATATGATAATCACAGTTGGGGCTGTATAGGGGGTCACCATACTTTGCAACAGGAGGGTTTAGGGGGAGGGGGTACAGTAGGGTCATCATACCTTGTGTATGAAGCATACTGTGGCAGAATTCACTGTAGGGGTATCATACTGTGTTTCAGGGGGGACACTTTTGTTCGCATCATACTTTATGGGGTGAATGAAAGGGGAATCTTGGGGATTCAATAGGAGGAAAACTACTTTGTAAGATCTGTAAAGTTGTGAGATATGCTGTTTGATGATGCCGCCAAATATTATTTATTTTTTTGGTGGGGAGGGCTAATTACAACTTAGGCTATGGGGCCCCATGATTACTTTGTATGCCCCTGATGCTATTAATTTATTTTGAAACATATCTATATTGTATACACATACAAGTGTATAGATGCACAAAATAAAAATGTATTAAACCACAGGTGCATCTCACAAAATTAGACTCATAAGTGAAACTCATATAATTTATAGAGTCATTACAAACAGAGTGATGTAATTCAAGTGTTTACTTCTGTTAATGTTGATGATTATGGCTTACAGCCAATGAAAACCCAAAAGTCATTATCTTAGAAAATTAGAATACTTTATATCACCAACTTGAAAAAATGATTTTAAAATCCAAAATGTTGGCCTACTGAAATGTATCACAATAAAGAAAAAAAATTATCCGCACCGCTAGAACCACAATAGCCTAGTTTGCCAGCTCGGTGTTTAATACTGCTGCAGGCATGTAACCTGAGACATCGGGAGCTCACCAAGAGGAACCACAGTACTATAAGTCCAAGTATGTAGAAAGCAGAGGTTGCACACACCAGTCTAGAAAATCCATGCTTTATTGAAGAAACAAAAACGGTTAAACATCTTCAATGAGAGAATGGGAGATGGAGTATGTGAGTGACGACGGCCGTTTCACGCTGTTGCGCTTCTACGGGTCAACCCGGTAGTGCCTATGGCACTGCTGAAGTGTTATTGAAGCCAAGGTCGCTTTAATAGCAGACTTCAGTTCATCTGAATTGTGGTGTCTGGTGTCTCTTATCATCCTCTTTACAATACCCCATAAATTACCTATGGGGTTAAGGTCAGGTGACTTTGCTGGCCAATCAAGCACAGTGATACTGTTGTTTTTAAACCAGGTATTGGTATCTACCAACTAGAAAGACAGCATTTCCATGGCCAACAGATTGGAGATGGTGGAGTTCAACATCTTAACTTTGTCATGCTTAGAAAAAATCAATCTTTTTACATGACCCTTATTGTATGACACTAGGAACAGAAGAATTTTTTGTGGCCTATGGATCAGGTCTCTAAAACACACTAGATGCTACAAACTATTTAAAGTTAGGCCCCAATTGTATGACACTAGAAACAGAAGAATGTTAGTGGCCTATGGATCAGGCCACTATAACACACTAGATGCTACAAACTATTTTAAACTCATGTCCCTTTCTGTTTGACACTAGAAGATTTTTTTGTGGCCTATGGATCAGGCATCTATAACACACTAGATGCTACAAACTACTTTAAGTCAGGTCCCCTACTGAATGACACTAGGAGCAGAAGAATTTTTTGTGGCCTTTGGATCAGGCATCTATAACACACTAGATGCTACAAACATTTTAAAGTCAGTTTCCATGCTGTATGACACTAGGAACAGAATAATTTTTTGTGGCCTATGGATCATGCTTCTATAACACACTAGATGCTACAAACTATTTTAAAGTCAGGTCCCCTACTGTATGACACTAGGAATAGAATATTTTTTTGTAGCCTCTGGATCAGGCCTCTACAGCTTCATTTCAAACCAACAAAATGACAAAGTGTGATATGGCGAGTTGTATAACCTTTTGCAACTGAAAAATTATAATTTATTTTTAATGTGCCTTAGGTCTGTAAACAGTTTTATATCAGCACAGTACTAAATGACAAGGTGGGATACAGCAGGTTGTTTCACATTTAGCTAGTGAAAAAATCTTAATTAGAATGCTATACTGGTGCATGGAGCACAATAGAAGCAGTGCACAACACACTTGTGGCACATGTGCCCTGCTGGCTTTGTCTGCAGACCTCAGTTATGGCCAAACAAAAAAAAGTGCTGGAAGGTAAATTTAACAGCCACACCGGACATTTGCTAGCTACACTATCTGACTGATATACAACCGCCTAACTAACTAGCTAAAATCTTGCTCTTAACAGTGCCAGCATCAGGAGCTGCCTCTCTGCGCTGTTACAGTGTCAAAATGGCACTAAAACAAGATGTCCGCTATTTATATGGAGAGGGACATGTGATTTCAACAGCCAATGACACAAGGTGCTGAGTCAGGACATTGTGGGTGTTTCATGTGCCCTGATTGGCTAGCCACATTGTGCACACAAAGTTAGGAAAAATAAAGACTGTTTTGCAAGAACGCCCCGCCTCTCAGTGATCTGCAAACCCCCTCTGTTATAATCCGGTGACCTTGGAGCCACATGAGAGACTTTCTCAGGAGTAAGTGGTACCTGTACTGACCGCAAACCCTAAACTAACACCGCAACTAGAAGTAGCCGTGGGATGTACCTAACACGTCCTAGACACCTCGACACAGCTGGAGGATTAAATACCCCTATAGATGGAAATGGAATTCTATCTTGCCTCAGAGCAGAACCCCAAAGGATAGGCAACCCCCACAAATATTAACTGTGAGTATAAGAGGAAAGACACACGCAGGCAGAAAAACAGGATTTAGCAAAAGAGGCACTTCTAGCTAAATAGAAAAGGATAGGACAGAATTCTAAGCGGTCAGTATTAAAATCCTAAAAAATATCCACAGCAGATGATACAAATATTCTACATCTAACTAAAGACATAGAAAGTATATCTGCATCTCCTGAGAATCCTGCATGACTGAAAAATGAAAACAAAGTCTAAGCTGGACAAAAACACAATGAATTGCACTGAATTGCAAAGCACACTGCATGTGTGCACAGAGACAAAAACCAGACACTTATCTTAGCTGAATTGGCAGCAGGGCATGAGGAACCAGAGAGAGATGCAATCCCTCCATGAATCATGGACAACTGGCAAGGACTCATGGATCCTGCACACCTAAATACCTAATAGAGCTGCAATCAGCAGAAACACCTGCCCTGGATTACAACCCCAAGACAACTGCACTACCACCAACAACTACAGGAGGGAGCCCAAGAGCAGAATTCACAACAGTACCCCCCCCTTGAAGAGGGGTCACCGAACCCTCACCAGAACCCCCAGGCCGATCAGGACGAGCCAGATGAAAGGCACGGACCAAATTAGCAGCATGGACATCAGAGGCAAAAACCCAAGAATTATCCTCCTGGCCATAACCCTTCCATTTGACAAGGTACTGAAGCCTCCGCCTCGAAAAGCGAGAATCCAAAATCTTCTCAACCACATACTCCAACTCCCCATCAACCAACACAGGAGCAGGAGGATCAACAGAGGGAACAACGTGCACCACATATTTCCGCAACAAAGATCTATGGAAAACATTATGGATGGCAAAAGAGGCCGGAAGGGCCAAACGAAAAGACACCGGATTGATAATCTCAGAAATCCTATAAGGACCAATAAAACGAGGCTTAAACTTAGGGGAAGAAACCTTCATAGGAACATGACGGGAAGACAACCAGACCAAATGCCCAACCCGAAGCCGGGAACCAACACACCGACGACGGTTAGCAAAATGCTGAGCCTCCTCCTGAGACAACACCAAATTGTCCACCACATGAGCCCAAATCTGCTGCAACCTGTCAACCACAGAATCCACACCAGGACAATCAGAAGGTTCAACTTGCCCTGAAGAAAAACGAGGATGAAAACCAAAATTACAAAAGAAAGGCAAAACCAAGGTAGCCGAACTAGCCCGATTATTAAGGGCAAACTCGGCCAATGGCAAGAAAGCCACCCAATCATCCTGATCAGCAGACACAAAGCATCTCAAATAATTTCCAAAGTCTGATTAGTTCGCTCGGTCTGGCCACTTGTCTGAGGATGAAATGCGAAAGAAAAAGACAAATCAATGCCCAGCTTAGCACAAAAGGCCCGCCAAAACCTAGAAACAAACTGGGAACCTCTGTCGGACACAATATTCTCCGGAATACCATGCAAACGAACCACATGCTGAAAAAACAACGGAACCAAATCAGAAGAGGAAGGCAATTTAGGCAAAGGCACCAAATGAACCATCTTAGAAAACCAGTCACAAACCACCCAGATAACAGACATCCTCTGGGAAACCGGAAGATCTGAAATAAAATCCATAGAAATATGCGTCCAGGGCCTCTCAGGAACCGGCAAAGGCAAAAGCAACCCACTAGCACGGGAACAACAAGGCTTGGCCCGCGCACAAGTCCCACAGGACTGCACAAAAGAACGCACATCACGCGACAAAGAAGGCCACCAAAAGGACCTACCAACCAAATATCTGGTACCAAAAATACCAGGATGGCCAGCCAACACAGAACAATGAACCTCAGAAATCACTCTACTAGTCCATCTATCAGGAACAAACAGTTTCCCCACTGGACAGCGGTCAGGTTTGTCAGCCTGAAATTCCTGCAGAACCCATCGCAAATCAGGGGAAATGGCAGAAAGGACCACCCCTTCCTTCAGAATGCCGACCGGCTCAAGTACCTCAGGAGAATCAGGCAAAAAACTCCTAGAGAGGGCATCAGCCTTAACATTCTTAGAACCCGGAAGATACGAGACCACAAAATCAAAACGGGAGAAAAACAGGGACCATCGAGTCTGTCTAGGATTCAGCCGTTTGGCAGATTCGAGGTAAATCAGATTTTTATGATCGGTCAAGACCACAATACGGTGCTTGGCTCCCTCAAGCCAATGTCGCCATTCCTCAAACGCCCACTTCATAGCCAACAACTCCCGATTGCCGACATCATAATTGCGTTCAGCAGGCGAAAACTTACGTGAAAAGAAGGCACATCAAGGAACCATCAGAATTCCTCTGAGACAAAACGGCCCCTGCCCCAATCTCAGAAGCGTCGACCTCAACCTGAAACGGAAGAGAAACACCTGGCTGAGTCAACAACGGGGCAGAAGTAAATCGGCGTTTAAGCTCCTGAAAGGCAGAGACAGCCACAGAGGACCAATTCGTTACATCAGCGCCTTTCTTCGTCAAATCAGTCAGGGGTTTAACCACACTGGAGAAGTTAGCAATGAAACGGCGATAAAAATTTGCAAAGCCCAAAAATTTCTGAAAGCTGTTCACGGATGTGGGCTGAATCCAATCATGAATGGCCTGAACCTTAACCGGATCCATTTCTATAGATGAGGGAGAAAAAATGAAGCCAAAAAAAGAAACCTTCTGCACTCCAAAGAGACACTTAGACCCCTTCACAAACAAAGCATTATCACGAAGGATCTGAAATACCATCCTGACCTGTTTCACATGAGACTCCCAATCATCGGAAAAAATTAAGATGTCATCCAAATATACAATCATGAATTTATCAAGATAATCCCGGAAGATATCATGCATGAAGGACTGAAAAACAGATGGAGCATTAGAGAGCCCGAATGGCATCACAAGGTATTCAAAATGGCCTTCGGGCGTATTAAACGCAGTTTTCCATTCGTCACCCTGCTTAATACGAACAAGATTATATGCCCCCCGAAGGTCAATTTTAGTAAACCAACTAGCCCCCTTAATCCTGGCAAACAAATCGGAAAGCAAAGGTAAAGGGTATTGAAACTTGACCGTGATCTTATTCAAGAGGCGATAATCAATACAGGGTCTCAAGGAGACATCCTTCTTAGCAACAAAAAAAAATCCCGCTCCCAACGGTGAAGAAGATGGCTGAATATGCCCTTTCTCCAAAGACTCCTTAACATAACTCCGTATGGCGGTATGTTCCGGCACAGACAGGTTGAAAAGTCGGCCCTTAGGAAACTTACAGCCTGGAATCAAGTCAATAGCACAATCACAGTCCCTATGCGGTGGAAGGGAACTGGACTTGGGCTCATCGAATACATCCTGAAAATCAGACAAAAACTCTGGAACTTCAGAAGAGGAGGAAGAGGAGATTGACATCACAGGAACGTCATTATGAACCCCCTGAC
The DNA here is from genome assembly GCF_051348905.1 of Ranitomeya variabilis. NCBI lineage: Eukaryota > Metazoa > Chordata > Amphibia > Anura > Dendrobatidae > Ranitomeya > Ranitomeya variabilis. Next base: position 385,915,849 of record NC_135236.1, read on the forward strand.
AACCCCAACTAGTCACAGACATAGACTTCCAATCCAACACAGGATTATGTATCTGCAACCATGGAAAACCCAGCACAATAGCATCATGCAAATTATGCAACACCAGAAAACGACAATCTTCCTGATGGGCTGGCGCCATGCACATGGTCACCTGTTTCCAAAACTGAGGTTTATTTTTAGCCAAAGGTGTGGCATCAATGCCCCTCAAAGGAATAGGGTTCTGCAAAGACTGCAAGGGGAAACCACAACGCCTGGCAAATTCAAAGTCCATTAAGTTCAAAGCGGCGCCTGAATCCACAAACGCCATGACAGAAAATGACGACAATGAGCAAATCAAGGTCACAGATAACAGAAATTTAGGTTGTACAGTTCCGATGGTAACTGAGCTAGCGATTCTCTTTGTACGCTTTGGGCAGACTGAAATGACATGAGAAGCATCGCCACAATAAAAACACAACCTATTCTGATGTCTGAATCCTTGTTGTTCCGATCTAGACAGAATCCTATCACACTGCATAGGCTCAGGCATCTGCTCTGAGGACAACGCCACAGCGCGCACAGTTCTGCACTCCCGCAAGCGCCGATCAATCTGAATGGCCAGAGACATAGAATCACTCAGACCAACAGGCGTGGGAAACCCCACCATAACATCTTTAACAGATTCAGAAAGACCCTTTCTGAAAATTCCTGCCAAAGCATCCTCATTCCATTTAGTCAGCACAGAGCATTTTCTAAATTTCTGACAATACAATTCTGCCGCTTCTTGACCCTGAGACAGGGCCAACAAGGTCTTCTCCGCTTGATCCACAGAATTTGGTTCATCATATAATAATCCTAGAGCCTGAAAAAAGGCATCTACATTAAGCAAGGTCGGATTCCCAGATTCCAGGGAAAATGCCCAATCCTGAGGGTCGCCACGCAGCAGGGAGATGACAATTTTAACCTGCTGAATGGGATCACCAGAGGAACGAGGCTTCAGAGCAAAAAACAGTTTACAGTTGTTTTTAAAACTCAAAAATTTGGACCTGTCCCCAAAAAACAAATCAGGAGTAGGAATCCTAGGCTCTAAAAGCGGAGTCTGAACAATATAATCAGAATTACCCTGTACCCTAGCAGCAAGCTGGTCTACACGAGAAACAAATCCCTGAACATCCATGCTAGCACAAGACTCCTCAGTCACCCAGAAGAAAAGAGGGAAGAAAAGACAAAGCAGGCTACAGAAAAAAAATAGCTCTTTCTTCCCTTCTTCTGAGATGCATTTAACTCATTGTTGGCCAGTTGTACTGTTATGATCCGGTGACCTTGGAGCCGCATGAGAGACTTTCTCAGGAGTAAGTGGTGGTACCTGTACTGACCGCAAACCCTAAACTAACACCGCAACTAGAAGTAGCCGTGGGATGTACCTAACACGTCCTAGACACCTCGACACAGCCGGAGGATTAAATACCCCTATAGATGGAAATGGAATTCTATCTTGCCTCAGAGCAGAACCCCAAAGGATAGGCAGCCCCCCACAAATATTGACTGTGAGTATAAGAGGAAAGACACACGCAGGCAGAAAAACAGGATTTAGCAAAAGAGGCACTTCTAGCTAAATAGAAAAGGATAGGACAGAATTCTAAGCGGTCAGTATTAAAATCCTAAAAAATATCCACAGCAGATGATACAAATATTCTACATCTAACTAAAGACATAGAAAGTATATCTGCATCTCCTGAGAATCCTGCATGACTGAAAAATCAAAACAAAGTCTAAGCTGGACAAAAACACAATGAATTGCACTGAATTGCAAAGCACACTGCATGTGTGCACAGAGACAAAAACCAGACACTTATCTTAGCTGAATTGGCAGCAGGGCATGAGGAACCAGAGAGAGATGCAATCCCTCCATGAACCATGGACAACTGGCAAGGACTCATGGATCCTGCACACCTAAATACCTAATAGAGCTGCAATCAGCAGAAACACCTGCCCTGGATTACAACCCCAAGACAACTGCACTACCACCAACAACCACCGGAGGGAGCCCAAGAGCAGAATTCACAACACCCTCCTCTCATCAAACACGTGCCAAATGCTCATGATACACCACCGTTATCGCTGCTAAAGTGGTGAAAATACTTCTGTGGCAAAGCAAATATTTTACAGCATTTTTACCAAATGTTACCGATTTTTTTTTTCCAGTTTTACAAAAATTTTGCTTGTGTTTCCGATCACGAATCCCAATGTGCCATATTCGTGCTGAATTTATGTTTGGCGATCCTTTTCCAAACAATTTCGCTCATCTCTATTTGACACCCAATTATGTATTATGCTTACTAATACTGGGCCAACATATTCCACTACCTATTCATCAATCACTGTCCCAATTTGGGCTCACAGTCTTCATGCAGATGTTGTTCTAGCTCGGATATGAACCTAGGTGCTCAGTGCTGCATCCTTTATTTTTAGAATTTATGAAAACCAGGAGAAGAAATATCTAATGTGCATTTTAGCTTTCGATAGATGATCAACATCTTAACTTGCAATTAGTTTCGATAATAAGAAATAATACAGAAAAAATACAGTTACTAAACTCGTGATAAGAGACATATGCGATATATTCTCTGACAATAATACATTGCCTTAGACTCATCATTGCCGTTTGAAAAATAACTATTCTGATAGCTTTATGTTACATGTTCTTGAAGGTATTTGATTGTCCACGTGTCACTTTTCCTTTGAATGTTTGCACCATTTTCTAGGCTTTATACTCATTGTTCTCTTCCTTGTTTAAAAGATCACAGAAGAGGCTGCTTCACCTAGATGACCTAGTTTTGATAAATTTGGAAGTTGTTCTTGCTTAAGAAGGTGGGCTGCCTTATTCACATAAAAAAAATGATAAAAAGAAAGTGAGCATCTTGCCAATGTGCACAAATTCTACAAGGCCAATAGATGTCTCTACATAGCTGTGAAACCATCCTCCCAACTGTAACTAAGCTTTCCTAGCTAATTGTTTTAATTGTAACTAAGATAATGTAATATTTTCTCTAAAAATAGTACTTCTGCTTTGTTCACTCATGTTTAACTATTATTTGATTGTCATGATGAATATTATTTGATTATCATGATATATTCCTTTGATTTTACAAACTCTGATGGCCTCCACTTGTTGCTTTTGACTGTGACAACAGATTGTGGTCTCTGCAGTTGTGCGGGATGGTTAATGCATTGAAACAGGTTAGCAATAACACAGGCACTAAGGATAGTAGTATTGTAGCAACTTTATAGCAGCTTTTAAACATTAGGGAAAGCATTTGGTATGTCTTTCACTGATTGTGTGCCTATCCACTGATAGAGAAGGGATCCATATAAACAGTATGTTTGTTTCAAATAAATACCCTTTTCCTGGTGTCCTTTAGTCCATATAGTTGATCATCTTTATTTTATGCATAACAATATCTTAGCTCTATTCTGATGTCTATCTAACTATCTTTCTATGGTTTTATAAAAAGGAAAAGCTAAAATTAACAACTTTTTAAAACTATGTTGTAATTATTCATTTTGATAAACCTTTAGGAGGATTCGTTGTTGACTAGGGCACTTGTATCTCTTTAAAAGTTGCAATGCTGCAATAAATAAACTCTGTCTGAGTATACTTTCCCCTCCATTGAATTGATGCTGTTCCTACAGCCCTCAATGCACATTTGACTGTCAGCTGAACCTGACTTAACTGATGGACAGTAGATTGTCGGGGAGTTAAGAATGCAGCCTGTCCAATTTTGGACTGACAAACCTTTTTGTGGCTTTGCTACACCCATGATGCACATTAGATGTCTGTTGGGTGAATAATGTTCGGCTTGCAGTAGAGATAAGCCAAAAATTTGTGTGGAATTGAATTGCCAAAATGGGAATTTTTTATAATCTAAATACACAGTAATCTTCAGCAATCGCAGGCAGGAAGGTAAGTATAAAAATTATTCCTTTATTTCTTTCATTAAAACGCGACGCGTTTCTGAGTTGAAACGTGTCAGATTTTTTACCATCCACTGGGATATCCACTGCCTGTAATATGCTCTTTTAATGAAAGAAATAAAGTAATAATTTTTATACCTACCTTCCTGCCTGAGATCGCTGGAGATTACTGGATATTTGGACATGTGTCCGCCAGGCCAGGGTGGCTCCGTGTGACGGTGTGGATCCTGCTGTCCAAGGACGCCAAATGGTGAGCTGAACATTTTTTTCTTCATTTTTATAATTTAATTCCACATGGATTCAGTAAAATGACGCTGGCCTAAATTTTTCTGAATCGTAAAAGGCTATCAAAATATTAAAAAGAAATATCCTTATATTCATCCCTCCAGCCGCTCTGCATTACCCATATGGTCCCTGCTGCATCTTCAGATTGCTTCTGCTCCCACTGAAATCCCGAGAGTGTCCAAGAGGATTTTGGCAAGAGCATAAAATGTCATGGCATCATGTAATCATATCATGTGCCATGACCTTACACACACATACACAGGACCCATCCTGAGATTTCCTGGAGAGCAGTTTCAATCTGCAAATGCAGCGAGGACCAGACGGGAAACTTGAGGGACCAGAGAGGTGAGCAGTGAGGTGAGTATAAGGATTTTTGCAATTCTAACATATTAAATTTATTATACTTTTCAAGAAAGGCATCGAGTCCCCTCTTAAATTTTAGTAATGAATCACTCATTACAACATCATACGGCAGAGAGTTCCATAGTCTCACTGCTCTTACAGTAAAGAATCCGCGTCTGTTATTATGCTTAAACCTTCTTTCCTCCAGACGTAGAGGATGCCCCCTTGTCCCTGTCTCCGCTCTATGATTAAAAAGATCATCAGAAAGGTCTTTGTACTGTCCCCTCATATATTTATACATTAAAATAAGATCACCCCTTAGTAGTGTTGAGCAATACCGTCTGATACTTGAAAGTATCGGTATCGGAAAGTATCGGCCGATACCGGCAAAGTATCGGATCCAATCTGATACCGATACCCGATACCAATACAAGTCAATGGGACTCAAGTATCGGACGGTATTCCTGATGGTTCCCAGGGTCTGAAGGAGAGGAAACTCTCCTTCAGGCCCTGGGATCCATATAAATGTGTAAAAGAAAGAATTAAAATAAAAAATATCGCTATACTCACCTGTCCGACGCAGCCTGGACCTCAGCGAGGGAACCGGCAGCGTTGTTTGTTTAAAATTCGCGCTTTTACTTGGTTACGTGAAGTCCCGGCTTGTGATTGGTCAGGGCGGCCATGTTGCCGGGACGCGGACCAATCACAGCAAGCCGTGACGAAATTACGTCACGGCTTGCTGTGATTGGTCCGCGTCCCGGCAACATGGCCGCCATTAACCAATCACAAGCCGTGACGTCACGGGAGGCTGGACACGCGCGCTTTTTAAAAAGCGCGCGTGTCCAGCCTCCAGTGACGTCCCGGCTTATGATTGGTCACGGCGCCATGTTGCCGGGACGCGGACCAATCACAGCAAGCCGTGACGAAATTACGTCACGGCTTGCTGTGATTGGTCCGCGTCCCGGCAACATGGCCGCCATTAACCAATCACAAGCCGTGACGTCACGGGAGGCTGGACACGCGCGCTTTTTAAAATGGGCGCGTGTCCAGCCTCCCGTGACGTCCCGGCTTGTGATTGGTTGCGCCGCGGTCAACCAATCACAAGCCGGGAGGCTTGTATAATACATCAGCTGAGAGGTGATACATGGGAATGTGAGACACATCCTGCAAATTCGACCAAACTTATTATGCAATAATTGATGTTTTGACAACATTGGCAGTTTCCCCTTGTTTGGTTTAGTTCATCCTCACTCATTTTGTGCGCCGTGGTCAACCAATCACAAGCCGGGAGGCTGGACACGCGCGCATTTTAAAATTTTAAAATGGGCGCGTGTCCAGCCTCCCGTGACGTCCCGGCTTGTGATTGGTTGTGCCGCGGTCAACCAATCACAAGCCGGGAGGCTGGACACGCGCGCATTTTAAAATTTTAAAATGCGCGCATGTCCAGCCTCCCGGCTTGTGATTGGTTGATCGTGGCGCAACCAATCACAAGCCGGGACGTCACGGGAGGCTGGACACGCGCCCATTTTAAAATGCGCACGTGTCCAGCCTCCCGTGACGTCACGGCTTGTGATTGGTTGCGTCTCCCATGTGACTGCGACGCAACCAATCACAAAGCCGGGACGTAATTTTAAAATCCTTAAGGACCTGAAATTACATCACGGCTTGCTGTGATTGGTTGCGTCGCCCATGTGACTGCGACGCAACCAATCACAACGCCGGAACGTAATTTTAAAATCCTGAAGGACCTGAAATTACGTCACGGCTTGCTGTGATTGGTTGCGTCCCGGTCACATGGGCGGCACGCAACCAATCACAAGCCGGGACTCACGTAAAGGAAAGAAAAGCGCGAATTTTAAACAAAGAACGCTGCCGCTTCCCTCGGTAAGGTGCAGGCTGCGTCGGAGAGGTGAGTATAGCAATATTTTTTATTTTAATTCTCTCTTTTACACATTTTTACATTAATGTTGTTTCGATACCGATACCCGATATCACAAAAATATCGGATCTCGGTATCGGAATTCCGATACAGCAAGTATCGGCCGATACCCGATACTTGCAGTATCGGAATGCTCAACACTACCCCTTAGCCTTCGTTTTTCCAAACTAAATAGCCCCAAGTGTAATAACCTATCTTGGTATTGCAGAACCCCCAGTACTCTAATAACCTTGGTTGCTCTTCTCTGCACCCGCTCTAGTTCAGCTATGTCTTTCTTATACACCGGAGACCAGAACTGTGCACAGTATTCTAAGTGTGGTCGAACTAGTGACTTGTATAGAGGTAAAATTATGTTCTCCTCATGAGCATCTATGCCTCTTTTAATGCATCCCATTATTTTATTTGCTTTTGTAGCAGCTGCCTGACACTAGCCACTAAATTTGAGTTTGTCATCCACCCATACACCCAGGTCTTTTTCATTGACGGTTTTGCCCAGAGTTTTAGAATTAAGCACATAGTTATACATCTTATTACTTCTACCCAAGTGCATGACCTTACATTTATCCCCATTAAATCTCATTTGCCATTTATCAGCCCAAGCTTCTAGTTTACATAAATCATCCTGTAACATAAAATTGTCCTCTTCTGTATTGATTACCCTGCAGAGATTAGTGTCATCTGCAAATATTGAAATTCTGCTCTGTATGCCCCCTACAAGGTCATTAATAAATATGTTAAAAAGAAGAGGGCCCAATACTGACCCCTGTAGTACCCCACTGCTAACCGCGACCCAGTCCGAGTGTGCTCCATTAATAACCACCCTTTGTTTCCTATCCCTGAACCAGCTCTTAACCCACTTACACATATTTTCCCCTATCCCCATTATTCTCAATTTATGTATCAACCTTTTGTGTGGCACCGTATCAAAAGCTTTTGAAAAGTCCATATACACGACATCCACTGGGTTCCCTTGGTCCAGTCCAGAACTTACCTCTTCATAGAAATTGATCAGATTAGTCTGACAGGAACGGTCCCTAATAAACCCGTGCTGATACTGGGTCATGAGGTTATTCCTCTTCAGATACTCCAGTATAGCACCCCTTAGAATGCCCTCCAGGATTTTACCCACAGTAGAGGTTAAGCTTACTGGCCTATAATTACCGAGTTCAGTTTTTGTCCCCTTTTTGAATATTGGCACCACATTTGCTATACGCCAGTCCTGTGGTACAGACCCTGTTATTATGGAGTCTTTAAAGTTTAAAAATAATGGTATATCAATGACTGTACTTAATTCCTGCAGTCATCGGGGGTATATCCCATCCGGGCCCAAAGATTTGTCAATTTTAGTGATTTTTAGACTCCGCCGTACTTCCTGCTGGGTTAAGCAGGTGACACTTAATGGGGAATTTTTGTAGGCCACTATCCTTTTATATGAGCAGTATTTGGCACTCTATGCTTGAATCACTATGTAAAGACAAAGACAGCAACTTATTCATGTAACAATCTACCCAGTTCATTGTTATAAATTTGTGACTGATGATTATGTCACATTTGCATGTAGTTGAAAAATGGGGCTCTGGAGTTTGTAACTGGCGGGCCCTTGGTACCCCAGTTCAACACTAGCAATTATCATCAGTTAAAAAGTAAATTTTTTATGTCTGTAGTTAGTATTCATTTGCCACCCCAGTACTCCCTTGATATCCAATCCACATCATCAAAATATGGGTGAACTGGACCAGTAAAATATACATTAAATGTATTGTCCTAAATATCCTATACAGACAAAAATGCATATCATTAGATACCAATATACTGGTGTAACATGCATTTTGCACTAGGACTTTTTTTTATTGGACATGACTATTGCATAAAAAGTCACTAAGGCACATCGCTAATACATAGATTGATAAAAAAGAATATTTTTTTAAAATTTAGTTGCCACTGAGTAATAATCCCTAGGCTAAAATAACAAAAAAATGGTAAATCATAGTAAACAGAATAAAACATGGCGTTATGTGACCAGATAAGTCATGCCAATGAAGCAGACATATCACAAAATATAAAAACAATAGGTAGCATTGTTGATAAGAGATGTGGTGCACATGTTGGATACACTTACATATGTGTAATATGTAGAATGGAAAGATAAACTTCAAAGCTACACATGTGTAAGAATTGGTAAGTAAAATACTGTATATACTCATATGTATAAGCCGAGTTTTTAAACCCTTTTTTTGTGCTGAAAACGTCCCCCTCGGCTTATACATGAGTCATTGTCCCAGAAAGAAGGTGGGGAAGGGGGAGTGGTGGAGCAGCGAGTCACAGAGGCAGGAGCCAGCGGCTGCGGCTGGAACTGTGCACGCTGCTAAAGAGAAATGAATATTCACTGCGCTGGCACTGAATATTCATTTCTCTTATAGTGCACAGTTACAGCCACAGCCGCCTGTCTCCAGCACAGCACACATCCTACATACCTTCACTGCATGCCCTCACTGTATCTCGTTCATTTCGGTGCCAGCAGCTGTACCGGGCAAGCAATTACGTGGCCCCGCTCATTAAGGTAATGAATATTTATGCCTCTCTACTCCTATAGGTGTGGAGTGAATATTCATTACCTTAATGAGTGGGGCCACCTGATCGCTTTGCAGGAAGAGCTGCTGGCGCCGGAATGAGATGCAATGAGGGCGTGCAGGGAGGTAAATAGTGTTTTTTTTTATAGGTGCCATGGTTTTATGGTATAATGGTTTTAACCTGAATATCCCCTCTCTTTGGATCTTTGTACTTAAAATATTGAGTCCAGATCACCCTCTGGACTCATTTCTATTTCAAATGAGGGGGAATTATAAAATTGGCAGACACACTACATTCCACCCTTCAGTTGTATTAGTCTACTTCTAAAGTTGGGGCCAATCCACCTTCTCTGTATGTATTTTTTTAAATGTCTTCACCTACTCAAAGTAATATTTTTTTTAGTAAACTTAAAATGGTTTTCTGGCCTTTGGCTTCAGTTCTGCAATCATTTTATGTGACTGCAGTCTTATGAATTTTCTCAGTGCTCAGAGCCAGTGCAGGGAGCTGCTGGTGCATTACCACACGTATCTGATTTTTATACGTGTGGTCACTTGGCGAGTAGATGGATGCAGCCTTGCTCAATGCAAGTGTATTGAGCCCGGACACAGTCTTGTCAGAATGTGGCCCGAGGTATGCAAATCACGTAATTACGGTCACATGACCACCCACTCCAAGCTCCATCAACGGAGAATCTTCAAAGCACGTGTTTTCAAATTGTGCCCTATGGCTGGTCAACCCCTTTAATGAAGCTTATGGTATCATGCTCCACATATGTTCAGCTAAGGGACTACATATAAGCAACAAGAAATAATAAATGAATAAATAAATCATTTTTTTCTATTCCAACAGTTTTCAAGAATTTCAAACAATTTAATTATCCACTGAAGAAATTTTTGTGTACATTACAACTGGACATAAATAGTGGCTATGAAACATCTATTATACCAAACATTGTGGCATAGTGTTGCTGAATTTATTGCATTCTCGTTTTTGTGAAGTATGATTAAAGAGTTGTCTTTTTTAACTCCTTAGCGACTGCGCCAATTTTGTACTTAATGACCAAGCCAATTTTTACAATTCTGACTACTGTCATTTTATGAGGCTATACATTTGAAACGCTTCAACAGATACCAATAATTCTGAGACTGTTTTTTTCATGATATATTGTACTTCATGTTAGTGGTAAAATTTCTTCGATATGACTTGCATTTATTTAGGAAAAAAATGGAAATTTGGCAAAAATGTTGAAAATGTTGCACTTTTAAAACTTTTAATTTTTGTTCCCTTAAATCAGAGAGTCATATCGCACAAAATATTTAATAACTAACATTTCCCACATGTCTACTTTACATCAGCACAATTTTGGAAACATAATTTTTTTTTGTTAGGATGTTATAAGGGTTAAAAGTTGACCAACAATTTCTCATTTTTCCAACAAAATTTACAAAACAATTTTTTTAGGGACCAACTCACATTTGAAGTGAGTTTGGCGGGTCAATGTAACAGAAAATACCCAAAAGAGACACCATTCTAAAAACTGCACCCCTCAAGGTGTGCAAAACCACATTCAAAAAGTTTATTAACCCTTCAGGTGCTTCACGAGAACTAAAGCAATGTGGAAGGAAAAAATGAACATTTTACTTTTTTCTCAAAAAATTTTACTTTGGAACCATACTTTTTTGTTATATGGGGGAAAGCTACTGTTTGGGCACATGGCAGAGCTCAGAAGGGAGGGAGCACTGTTTGACTTTTTGAATGCAAAATTTGCTGGAAACAATGGTGGGCACCAATTCGCATTTGGAGACCCCCTGATGTACCTAAACAGTGGAAACCTCCAAATTCTAACTTCAACCCTAACACAGCCCTAACCCCAACCCTAACCCCAACACCCCCCTATCACTAATCCCAACCCTAACTATAACCCTAACCACAACCCTAACTCCATCACCACCCTAACCCCAACACAACAGTAACCCCAACACAACCCTAATCCCAACCCTAACCATAGCCCCAACCATAACCCTGGCTCTAACCCCCAACCCTAACCCTAGCCCCAACCCTAACCCTAGCTCTAACCACAACCCTAACCCTAATTGAAAAATGGAAATCAATATTTTTTTATTTTATTATTTTTACCTAACTAAGAGGGTAATAAAGGGTGGTTTGATTTACTATTTTTTTTCTTTTGATCACTGTGATAGGGTCTATCACATTAATCGAAATGAACCAATAGGATAAATCTCCTATTGTTGCCAGATACTTGCCAGCAGATCTCAGCAGGCGTACTGCGCATGTGCCTGCCTTTTTCTTGCTGGAAGAAGATGCAGAGGGCCTGGGGTCATCACCAGGGGATTCAGGAGGTGCCGGAGGTACCGGGGGGTCTTGGGGAACCCCATTTCTCTCTCTGATGTGCTAGATCATATCAGAGGGGAGAAAAATAAATAGAAAATCAGACTTGTTTATTTGCGTGAATAATGGTGATTGCAACACTGGGGATGGTAAAAAACGACAGTTTTTTGTAGTTCCAGAGTGGAATAGCAATTTTGTCATTTTTATTTTTAAGCGTTTTGCGCTTGCAACTAGCTTATTTTCAAAAACAAACAACATGGTGCTATGCAGTTTGTTGTATGACATACAGTGGCATGTAAAAGTTTTGGCACTCCTGGTCAAAATTACTATAATTGTGAACAGTTAAGCAAGCTGAAGATGAAATGATCTCTAAAAGGCCTAAAGTTAAAGATGACACTTTTCCTTTGTATTTTAGGCAAAAAAAAATATATATTTTTTTTTCATATTTTACATTTTAAAAATTACAAAAAGGAAAATGGGCTGATGCAAAAGTTTGAACACCCAATGGTTAGTATCTAGTAGCACCCCATTTTGAAAGTATCACAACTTGTAAACGCTTTATGCTGCCAGTCTTTCAACTCTTGCCTGAGTGATTTTGATCCAATCTTCTTTGGAAAATTCTTCGAGTTCTGTGAGATTCCTGGGTCATCCTGAATGCTCTGCTATTTGGATTTTCACTGATGTTGAGATCAGGGGACTGTGAGGGCCATTGTAAAACCTTCAGTTTGTGCCTTTTGAGGTAGTCTATTGTGGATTTCGACATGTGTTTAGGATCATAATCCTCTTTTCAGCTTCTGGTTTTTCTTACAAATGATGTTATGTTTGCTTCAAGAATTTGCTGAAATTTCATTGAATCCATTCTACCCTCCATCCGTGAAATATTCCCGTGCCATTGAATGCAAGACAACCCCAAAGCATGATCGATTCACCCTCATGCTTAATGGTTGGCATGGTATTTTTCTTCCCGAAATTCTGTGCCTTTTTTTCTCCACACATCTGATTTTGATCATTGTGGCACAGAAGAGGTTTTCTTCTGATGACTCTTCCATGAAGGCCATATTTGTGGAGGTTTCTATGAACAGCAGAACAATGTACCACAACTCCAGAGTCTGCTAAATCTTTTCAAAGGTCCTTTGCAGTCAAGTGGTGGTTCTATTCTGACTCTTCCAGATCTTATCTTGACCTCCACTGTTCCTGTTAATTGCCATTTCTTAAATACATTTTGAACTGAGGAAAGAGCAACTTGAAAATGCTTTGCTATTCTCTTAAAGACTTCTCCTACTTTGTGGACCTCCACCATTTTTATTTTCAGAATGCTAGGAAGCTGCTTTGAAGAACTCATGGCTGCTGTTACTTTGCACAAGGTTAGAGGATGCTGTTTTTTTTATAAAACTGGGAAATTTGCATCACCTGACCTTTTCTAACGATGACAGTAAATAAGCCATGACCCTGACAGGTTAATTAAGGTCCGAAACCTGGGTCAAATTTATCTCAGCCGACAAGGGTGCCCAAACGTTTGCATCGACCCATTTTCTTTTTTGTAATTTTTAAAATGTAAAAGACGAAAATTTATATATATATATATATATATATATATATATATATATATATATATATATTTTATCTGGCTAAAACACAAAGGAAACTTTTCATCTTTAACTTTAGGCCTTTTAGAGATCATATAATCTTTAACTTACTTAACTGTTCACAATAATAGTAATTTTGACCAGGGGTGCCCAAACTTTTACATGCCACTGTATGTAATGTGTGTATATTTTCTTCTATTCCAGTATTTGTCAAACAGGCTTACAGGGAACTTTGGTATTCACTAGTGCCACATAACCTTCTCCAGGGGCAAGTCAAACTTCTGTTAAGGGTTTGTTTGCCATCGCAACAAATGTTCGATATGTAGTTTCTAAAGATGTGAAAAATAAAGGTGCTTATGGTTTAAAAGTTTAGAATAAATATTGGATAGATTGTATTCATAGAATTCAAATTAATTTTCACCCGCTAAGTATTAAGCCTTTGTATGCTATCAGTATCCAAGCTTTATTTCTGTCTCTGCCATGTTTTCTGTAAAATAAGAAAAATAATTAAGGTAATTAAATAAACCTCCATTGAGATAATAATAAACCCCTAAAGTAATATTAACATCAATCCCAAAATACCGATTTTTTAAGGTTAGGTATATTTAAGCAGACTGACTAAAATATGAAGATCAAAAGAACACAAATTCTGCATGTTATATTTATGTTCAAAGCACTGTGGCTACAGGTCTGGGGCATGGCCTGTCTGGTAGCTTTTAAAAAAAGTATGTGTAAAAATGGCAACTATTTATTCACAGTGGAGATTTAACTAGCTCACATCGAGAAGTTGGTCCTGGAGGTCAAAGTTGAGTCATAAGTGAGGCAATGTCTGAATGTTTGCATCGAATTTGCTGGTAATAGAATGGTTAGGCTATGGATTAATACATGAATGCATTTTTGTGTGAGTTAAAACACTTTTAAGCTTTACAAAATCTGACATTCACCCCAAAATTTACAAAACACCCCAGATAATCAGCAGCATCAAAAGGTCTTAACATTTTTCCTTTGTCGCACTGTCAGATGATAATAGATCATTTACTTTTTGTTTGGGGTTTGATGAAAATCGACCTTGAAGTGTTGTGCTGCAATAGGCAACAATGTCATACATACTGTGTCCTATTAAAATGTTTCAAGCCCAGTAACATCTACGGAGCTTTGATGTAAGTTCAAACAAGGGAGGCTGTATAGAAAGCAGTTTGTAACAATCTGTTGTTTCATTTCCAGCGTGCTGGGAGTCCAAGGCGTTTTCTGTGTAATAGATAAATAAAGGGAATGATACAAATAACAGTATTTGATTAACCCTCCACACGCCGGATAAAATCTTTGTTTCCACTGTAAAATTAACAAGAACGTCTGTGTCCTTTTAAGTAGTTATAATTAGTGATGAGCGAATTTGTTAAGAAAATAATCGTCAAGCATAAATTTGGCACGAATATCGCACACTCGGTAAAAAGTGCGGGAAAATGTCTGCATTGCCACGAAAGTATTTTCAGCACTTTTTCTGCGATAATGGTGGTGCATCATGAGCGTGGGACAAGTGCTTGATGAGGGGAGGGGGTTTGCAGAGCTCAGAGGCGCGGCATGCTTATAAACAGTAATTTTTTTCCTAACTTTATGCGTGTACATTGCGGCTAGTGTTATGATCCTGGTGGCAAGGACCACAAAACTGACCTGCTAAGTAAACCAAATAAAGACAAGCTCTGGGAATGTGGGAACTATACTGACCGCAACGCTGATCTATCGACACACACTATAGGCAGCCGTGGAGCGTACCTGAAAACCTAGACGCCTCTTCACAGCCTGAGAAACTAGCTACCCCTAGAGAGAAATTAAGCCTCACTTGCCTCAGAGAAATACCCCAAAGTTTTAGACAGCCCCCCACAAATAATAACGGTGAGTTAAGGGGAAAACACAGACGTAGGAATGAAAACAGGATTTAGCAAATGAGGCCCACTAACTCTAAATAGACTGAAGATAGCAAGGATTCTGTGCAGTCAGTATAAAATACTATCAAAATTATCCATGCAGAGAATGCAAAAAACCCCCACACCGACTCACGATGTGAGGGGCGCAACTCCGCACCCCAGAGCTTCCAGCGAGCGAAGAAATCACATATAAGCAAGCTGGACTGAACTCATCATATACTGAGAAACATTTTCAAGGAAATAATGAGCAAACATGAACTAGAAAAACTTAGCTTCTCAGAAGGAGACAGGTCACAAGGGAAGTCCAAGAGAGATCTGAACCAGTACTGAATACAACGACAGCAGGCAACAAGCAAAGGTCCAGGTGGAGTTAAATAGGAGCCAGACTAGCAGAAAACGAGGCAGCTGAGCCCAGCTAGAGACCAGCCGTATAGCTCAAAGCCACCAGAGGGAGCCCAAGAACAGAACTCACACAGTACCAGTCATGACCACAGGAGGGAGCCCGAGAACGGAATTCACAACAGTACACCCCCTTGAGGAGGGGTCACCGAACCCTCACCAGAGCCCCCAGGCCGATCAGGACGAGCCACATGAAAGGCACGGACCAAATCGGCCGCATGGACATCAGAGGCAAAAACCCAGGAATTATCATCCTGACCATAGCCCTTCCATTTAACTAAGTACTGAAGCTTCCATCTCGAAACACGAGAATCCAAGATCTTCTCCACCACATATTCCAATTCTCCCTCGACCAACACCGGAGCAGGAGGATCAACAGAAGGAACCACAGGCATAATATACCTTCGCAACAATGACCTATGGAACACATTATGAATGGCAAACGATGCTGGGAGGTCTAAACGAAAAGACACAGGGTTGAGGATTTCTAAAATCTTATAAGGACCGATGAAACGAGGCTTGAACTTAGGAGAGGAAACCTTCATAGGAACATAACGAGAAGACAACCACACCAAATCCCCCAAACAAAGTCAGGGACCTACACAGCGACGGCGGTTAGCAAAGCGCTGAGCCTTCTCTTGAGACAATGTCAAATTGTCCACTACGTGGTTCCAAATCTGCTGCAACCTATCCACCACAGAATCTATCCCAGGACAGTCAGAGGGCTCAACCTGACCTGAGGAAAAACGAGCATGAAAACCAGAATTACAAAAAAAAGGCGAAACCAAAGTAGCAGAGCTAGCCCGATTATTGAGGGCGAACTCAGCCAATGGCAAAAAAGTCACCCAATCATCCTGATCCGCAGAAACAAAACATCTCAGATAAGTTTCCAAGGTCTGATTAGTTCGTTCGGTTTGGCCATTCGTCTGAGGATATAAGGCCAACGAAAAAGACAAATCAATGCCCATCTTAGCACAAAAGGACCGCCAAAATCTGGACACAAACTGGGATCCTCTGTCAGACACAATGTTCTCTGGAATACCATGCAAATGAACCACATTCTGAAAAAACAGCGGAATCAAATCGGAGGAGGAAGGCAGCTTAGGCAAGGGCACCAAATGGACCATTTTAGAAAAACGATCACAAACCACCCAGATGACAGACATCCTCTGAGAGACTGGAAGATCCGAAATAAAATCCATGGAAATATGCGTCCAGGGCCTCTTAGGGACAGGCAAAGGCAAAAGCAATCCACTGGCATGAGAACAGCAAGGCTTGGCCCGGGCACAAATCCCACAGGACTGCACAAAGGAACGCACATCCCGCGACAAGGAAGGCCACCAAAAGGACCTAGCCACCAAATCCCTGGTACCAAAATTTCCAGGATGACCCGCCAACACTGAAGAATGAACCTCGGAAATAACTCTACTGGTCCATCTATCCGGAACAAATAGTCTCTCCGGTGGACAACGGTCAGGTCTATTGGTCTGAAATTCCTGCAGCACCCGCCGCAAATCTGGGGAGATGGCAGACAAAATCACCCCCTCTCTGAGGATACCAGCCGGTTCAGAAACTCCTGGAGAGTCAGGCACAAAACTCCTGGAAAGGGCATCAGCCTTCACATTCTTTGAGCCCGGAAGATATGAAACTACGAAATCGAAACGGGAGAAAAACAGCGACCATCGAGCCTGTCTAGGATTTAACCGCTTGGCAGACTCGAGGTAAGTCAAATTCTTGTGATCCGTCAAGACCACCACATGATGCTTAGCTCCCTCAAGCCAATGTCGCCACTCCTCGAATGCCCACTTCATTGCCAACAACTCCCGATTACCAACATCATAATTCCGCTCGGCAGGCGAAAACTTTCTAGAAAAGAAAGCACACGGCCTCATCACAGAGCCATCAGAGCTTTTCTGCGACAAGACAGCCCCTGCTCCAATCTCAGAAGCATCAACCTCGACCTGGAAGGGAAGAGAGACATCCGGCTGACGCAAGACAGGAGCTGAAGAAAACCAACGTTTCAGCTCCTGAAAGGCCTCCACGGCCGCAGAAGACCAATTTGTCACATCAGAACCCTTTTTAGTCAAATCCGTCAAAGGCTTAACCACACTAGAAAAATTAGTGATAAAGCGACGGTAAAAATTAGCAAAGCCCAAGAACTTCTGAAGACTCTTCACTGATGTAGGTTGAGTCCAATCATAAATAGCCTGGACCTTGACTGGATCCATCTCGATAGTAGAAGGAGAAAAAATAAAGCCCAAAAAGGAAACCTTCTGGACTCCGAAGAGACATTTAGAGCCCTTCACAAACAAGGCATTGGCACGCAGGACCTGAAAAACCATCCTGACCTGCTTCACATGAGACTCCCAATCATCAGAAAAGACCAAAATATCATCCAGGTACACAATCATAAATCTTTCCAGATACTCTCGGAAGATATCGTGCATGAAGGACTGGAACACGGACGGGGCGTTAGAAAGCCCAAAAGGCATCACCAAGTACTCAAAATGACCTTCAGGCGTATTAAATGCTGTTTTCCATTCATCGCCCTGCTTTATACGCACAAGATTATAAGCTCCACGAAGATCAATCTTGGTGAACCAACTAGCCCCCCTAATCCGAGCAAACAGATCGGACAGCAGTGGCAAAGGATACTGAAATTTGAACGTGATGTTATTTAGAAGGCGATAATCTATACAGTGTCTTAGAGAACCATCCTTCTTGGCCACAAAAAAGAACCCCGCACCCAACGGTGACGAGGACGGGCGAATATGCCCTTTCTCCAACGACTCCTTTATATAACTCCGCATAGCGGCATGTTCTGGTACAGATAAATTAAAAAGTCGTCCCTTAGGGAACTTACTACCAGGAATTAAATTTATAGCACAATCACAATCCCTATGAGGAGGTAGGGCACTGGATTTGGGCTCATCAAATACATCCTGGTAGTCCGACAAAAATTCAGGGACTTCAGAAGGAGTTGAAGAAGCAATTGACACCAAAGGAGCATCGCCATGAATTCCCTTGCAACCCCAACTTGACACAAATATAGCTTTCCAATCCAGGACTGGATTATGAGCCTGCAGCCATGGCAGACCCAACTGTTGTGAATTTGCTTTTTGCTCCCTCTAGTGGTTACTAGTTTTTTGACTCTGGTTTTTCTGTCATTCCTTTTATCCGCACCTGGGTCGTTAGTTAGGGGTGTTGCTATATAAGCTCCCTGGACCTTCAGTTCAATGCCTGGCAACGTAGTTATCAGAGCTAGTCTGCTGTGCTCTTGTCTACTGATCCTGGTTCCAGTTATATCAGCTAAGTCTGCCTTTTGCTTTTTGCTATTTGTTTTGGTTTTGTATTTTTGTCCAGCTTGTTCCAAATCTATATCCTGACCTTTGCTGGAAGCTCTAGGGGGCTGGTGTTCTCCCCCCGGACCGTTAGACGGTTCGGGGGTTCTTGAATTTCCAGTGTGGATTTTGATAGGGTTTTTGTTGACCATATAAGTTACCTTTCTTTATTCTGCTATCAGTAAGCGGGCCTCTCTGTGCTAAACCTGGTTCATTTCTGTGTTTGTCATTTCCTCTTACCTCACCGTTATTATTTGTGGGGGGCTTCTATCCAGCTTTGGGGTCCCCTTCTCTGGAGGCAAGTAAGGTCTTTTGTTTTCCTCTACTAGGGGTAGCTAGATTCTCCGGCTGGAGCGTGTCATCTAGAATCAACGTAGGAATGATCCCCGGCTACTTCTAGTGTTGGCGTTAGGAGTAGATATATGGTCAACCCAGTTACCACTGCCCTATGAGCTGGATTTTTGTATTCTGCAGACTTCCACGTACCTCTGAGACCCTCGCCATTGGGGTCATAACAGTTTGCCAGGCCAGTATTAAATGTTTAATGCGTTGCAGAAGAGGGATTATAAGAAAGAAGATTCTGAGTTTTTTTTTTTTTTTTCTTTCTTCTTCCCCTTTACCTCAGAGTGGCTATGCTTGCTGCAGACATGAATGTCCAGACCTTGATTACAAGTGTGGACCAGCTGGCTACTCGTGTGCAGGGCATACAAGACTATGTTATCAGAAATCCTAGGTCAGAACCTAAAATACCGATTCCTGAACTGTTTTCCGGAGACAGGTTTAAGTTTAGGAATTTTGTGAATAATTGTAAATTGTTTTTGTCCCTGAGACCCTGTTCATCTGGAGACTCTGCTCAGCAAGTAAAAATAGTTATTTCGTTCTTACGGGGCGACCCTCAGGATTGGGCTTTTTCGCTGGCGCCAGGAGATCCGGCATTGGCTGATATTGATGCGTTTTTTCTGGCGCTCGGTTTACTTTATGAGGAACCCAATCTTGAGATTCAGGCAGAAAAGGCCTTGCTGGCTATGTCTCAGGGGCAGGACGAGGCTGAAGTGTATTGCCAAAAATTTCGGAAATGGTCCGTGCTGACACATTGGAACGAGTGTGCACTGGCCGCTAATTTTAGAAATGGCCTATCTGAAGCCATTAAGAATGTTATGGTGGGTTTTCCCATTCCCACAGGTCTCAATGATACTATGGCACTGGCTATTCAAATTGACCGGCGGTTGCGGGAGCGCAAAACCGCAAATTCCCTCATGGTGTTGTCTGAACAGACACCTAATTCGGTGCAATGTGTTAGAAAAACCGCAAATTCCCTCATGGTGTTGTCTGAACAGACACCTGATTTAATGCAATGTGATAGAATCCTGACTAGAAATGAGCGGAAAATTCATAGACGCCGGAATGGCTTGTGCTACTACTGTGGTGATTCTACACATGTTATCTCAGCATGCTCTAAACGTATAGCTAAGGTTGTTAGTCCTGTCACCGTTGGTAATTTGCAACCTAAATTTATTCTGTCTGTAACTTTGATTTGCTCACTGTCGTCTTATCCTGTCATGGCGTTTGTAGATTCAGGTGCTGCCCTGAGTCTTATGGATCTGTCATTTGCTAAGCACTGTGGTTTTACTCTTGAACCATTAGAAAATCCTATTCCTCTTAGGGGTATTGATGCTACGCCATTGGCAGCAAATAAACCGCAGTATTGGACACAGGTTATCATGTGCATGACTCCTGAACACCGCGAGGTGATACGTTTCCTGGTTTTACATAAAATGCATGATTTGGTTGTTTTAGGGCTGCCATGGTTACAGACCCATAATCCAGTCCTGGACTGGAAGGCTATGTCAGTCTCAAGTTGGGGCTGTCGTGGTATTCATGGGGATTCCCTGCCTGTGTCTATTGCTTCTTCTACGCCTTCGGAAGTTCCGGAGTATTTGTCTGATTATCAGGATGTCTTCAGTGAGTCTGAGTCCAGTGCACTGCCTCCTCATAGGGACTGTGACTGTGCTATAGATTTGATCCCAGGCAGTAAGTTTCCTAAGGGAAGACTGTTTAATCTGTCGGTACCTGAACATACCGCTATGCGTTCATATATCAAGGAGTCTCTGGAGAAAGGACATATTCGTCCGTCTTCTTCCCCCCTTGGTGCGGGATTCTTTTTTGTGGCAAAAAAGGACGGATCTTTGAGACCTTGTATTGATTATCGGCTTTTAAATAAGATCACTGTCAAATTTCAGTATCCTTTACCGCTGTTGTCTGACTTGTTTGCCCGGATTAAAGGTGCCAAGTGGTTCACCAAGATAGACCTTCGTGGTGCGTACAACCTTGTGCGCATTAAGCAAGGTGATGAATGGAAAACCGCATTCAATACGCCCGAAGGTCATTTTGAGTACTTGGTGATGCCTTTTGGGCTCTCCAATGCGCCTTCAGTTTTTCAGTCCTTTATGCATGACATTTTCCGGAAGTATCTGGATAAATTTTTGATTGTTTATCTGGATGATATTTTGGTTTTTTCTGATGATTGGGATTCGCATGTGGAGCAGGTCAGGTTGGTCTTTAAAATTTTGCGTGAAAATTCTTTGTTTGTCAAGGGCTCAAAGTGTCTCTTTGGTGTACAGAAGGTTCCCTTTTTGGGGTTCATTTTTTCCCCTTCTGCTGTGGAGATGGACCCAGTCAAGGTCCGAGCTATTCTTGATTGGACTCAGCCCTCGTCGGTTAAGAGTCTTCAGAAGTTCTTGGGTTTCGCTAACTTCTACCGTCGTTTTATCGCTAATTTTTCTAGCATTGTGAAACCGTTGACGGATATGACCAAGAAGGGCTCCGATGTAGCTAACTGGGCTCCTGCTGCCGTGGAGGCTTTCCAGGAGTTGAAGCGCCGGTTTACTTCGGCGCCTGTTTTGTGCCAGCCCGATGTCTCACTTCCCTTTCAGGTTGAGGTGGATGCTTCAGAGATTGGAGCAGGGGCCGTTTTGTCGCAGAGAGGCCCTGGTTGCTCTGTTATGAAACCTTGTGCCTTTTTCTCCAGGAAGTTTTCGCCTGCCGAGCGAAATTATGATGTGGGCAATCGGGAGTTGTTGGCCATGAAATGGGCATTTGAGGAGTGGCGTCATTGGCTCGAGGGTGCTAAGCATCGTGTGGTGGTCTTGACTGATCACAAAAATCTGATGTATCTCGAGTCTGCTAAACGCCTTAATCCGAGACAGGCCCGCTGGTCATTGTTTTTCTCCCGCTTTGATTTTGTTGTCTCGTATTTACCAGGTTCAAAGAATGTGAAGGCCGATGCTCTTTCTAGGAGCTTTGTGCCTGATGCTCCTGGAGTCGCTGATCCTGTTGGTATTCTTAAAGATGGAGTTATCTTGTCAGCTATTTCTCCGGATCTGCGACGTGTGTTGCAGAGATTTCAGGCTGATAGGCCTGAGTCTTGTCCACCTGACAGACTGTTTGTCCCGGATAAATGGACCAGCAGAGTCATTTCCGAGGTTCATTCCTCGGTGTTGGCTGGTCACCCGGGAATTTTTGGCACCAGAGATCTGGTGGCCAGGTCCTTTTGGTGGCCTTCCTTGTCAAGGGATGTGCGGTCATTTGTGCAGTCCTGTGGGACTTGTGCTCGAGCTAAGCCTTGCTGTTCTCGTGCCAGCGGTTTGCTCTTGCCCTTGCCTGTCCCGAAGAGACCTTGGACACATATCTCCATGGATTTCATTTCTGATCTTCCGCTATCTCAGGGCATGTCCGTTATCTGGGTGATATGTGATCGCTTCTCCAAGATGGTCCATTTGGTTCCTTTGCCTAAGCTGCCTTCCTCTTCCGATCTGGTTCCTGTGTTTTTCCAGAACGTGGTTCGTTTGCACGGCATCCCTGAGAATATTGTGTCAGACAGAGGATCCCAGTTCGTTTCTAGGTTCTGGCGATCCTTTTGTAGTAGGATGGGCATTGATTTGTCGTTTTCGTCTGCTTTCCATCCTCAGACTAATGGACAGACGGAGCGAACCAATCAGACTTTGGAGGCTTATTTGAGGTGTTTTGTCTCTGCTGATCAGGACGATTGGGTGACATTCTTGCCGTTGGCTGAGTTTGCCCTTAATAATCGGGCTAGTTCCGCCACCTTGGTTTCGCCTTTTTTCTGCAACTCTGGTTTCCATCCTCGCTTTTCTTCGGGTCATGTGGAGCCTTCTGACTGTCCTGGGGTGGATTCTGTGGTAGATAGGTTGCAGCGGATCTGGAATCATGTGGTGGACAACTTGAAGTTGTCACAGGAGAGGGCTCAGCGCTTTGCCAACCGCCGCCGCGGTGTGGGTCCCCGACTACGCGTTGGGGATTTGGTATGGCTTTCTTCCCGCTTTGTTCCTATGAAGGTCTCCTCTCCCAAATTTAAACCTCGTTTTATTGGGCCTTACAAGATATTGGAAATCCTTAATCCTGTATCTTTTCGTCTGGATCTTCCTGTGTCGTTTGCTATTCACAATGTATTTCATAGGTCCTTGTTGCGGCGGTACATTGTGCCTGTAGTTCCTTCTGCTGAGCCTCCTGCTCCGGTGTTGGTTGAGGGCGAGTTGGAGTACGTGGTGGAGAAGATCTTGGATTCTCGCCTCTCCAGGCGGAGGCTTCAGTACCTGGTCAAGTGGAAGGGCTATGGTCAGGAGGATAATTCCTGGGTGGTCGCCTCTGATGTTCATGCGGCCGATTTAGTTCGTGCCTTTCATGCCACTCATCCTGATCGCCCTGGTGGTCGTGGTGAGGGTTCGGTGACCCCTCACTAAGGGGGGGGTACTGTTGTGAATTTGCTTTTTGCTCCCTCTAGTGGTTACTAGTTTTTTGACTCTGGTTTTTCTGTCATTCCTTTTATCCGCACCTGGGTCGTTAGTTAGGGGTGTTGCTATATAAGCTCCCTGGACCTTCAGTTCAATGCCTGGCAATGTAGTTATCAGAGCTAGTCTGCTGTGCTCTTGTCTACTGATCCTGGTTCCAGTTATATCAGCTAAGTCTGCCTTTTGCTTTTTGCTATTTGTTTTGGTTTTGTATTTTTGTCCAGCTTGTTCCAAATCTATATCCTGACCTTTGCTGGAAGCTCTAGGGGGCTGGTGTTCTCCCCCCGGAC
This sequence comes from Ranitomeya variabilis, assembly GCF_051348905.1. Taxonomy (NCBI): domain Eukaryota; kingdom Metazoa; phylum Chordata; class Amphibia; order Anura; family Dendrobatidae; genus Ranitomeya; species Ranitomeya variabilis. The sequence continues at coordinate 385,939,638 of NC_135236.1, forward strand.
CGTTAGACGGTTCGGGGGTTCTTGAATTTCCAGTGTGGATTTTGATAGGGTTTTTGTTGACCATATAAGTTACCTTTCTTTATTCTGCTATCAGTAAGCGGGCCTCTCTGTGCTAAACCTGGTTCATTTCTGTGTTTGTCATTTCCTCTTACCTCACCGTTATTATTTGTGGGGGGCTTCTATCCAGCTTTGGGGTCCCCTTCTCTGGAGGCAAGTAAGGTCTTTTGTTTTCCTCTACTAGGGGTAGCTAGATTCTCCGGCTGGAGCGTGTCATCTAGAATCAACGTAGGAATGATCCCCGGCTACTTCTAGTGTTGGCGTTAGGAGTAGATATATGGTCAACCCAGTTACCACTGCCCTATGAGCTGGATTTTTGTATTCTGCAGACTTCCACGTACCTCTGAGACCCTCGCCATTGGGGTCATAACACCCAACACGACAACGTCATGCAAATTATGTAACACAAGGAAGCGAATCTCCTCCTGATGTGCAGGAGTCATACACATAGTCACTTGAGTCCAGTACTGAGGCTTATTCTTGGCCAATGGCGTAGCATCAATTCCCTTCAGTGGAATAGGAAATTGCAAAGGCTCCAAGATAAAACCACAGCGCCTGGCAAATGACAAATCCATCAAATTCAGGGCAGCGCCTGAATCCACAAAAGCCATAACTGAGTAGGATGACAGAGAGCAAATCAAAGTAACAGACAAAATGAATTTAGGCTGTACAGTACCAATGGTGACAGATTTAGCGAACCTATTTGTGTGCTTAGAACAATCTGAGATAACATGAGCAGAATCACCACAGTAAAAGCACAACCCATTCTGACGTCTGTGATTTTGCCTTTCAATTCTGGGTCAGAATCCTGTCACATTGCATAGACTCAGGCTTCTGCTCAGAAAATACCGCCAGATGGTGCACAGGTTTGCGCTCCCGCAAATGCCGATCAATCTGAATGGCCAAAGACATTGACTCATTCAGACCCGCAGGCATGGGGAACCCCACCATAACATCCTTAATGGCTTCAGAAAGACCCTTTCGGAAAATCGCTGCCAGAGCACACTCATTCCACTGAGTGAGCACAGACCATTTCCTAAACTTCTGACAGTAAATCTCTGCTTCATCCAGACCCTGAGAGAGAGCCAGCAAAACCTTTTCTGCCTGGTCTACTAGATTAGGTTCCTCATAAAGCAATCCAAGCGCCAGAAAAAACGCATCCACATTTAGCAATGCAGGATCTCCTGGCGTCAGGGAGAATGCCCAATCTTGAGGGTCACCACGCAACAAAGAAATAATAATTTTAACTTGCTGAACAGGGTCACCAGAGGAACGAGGTCTCAGAGAAAGGAATAATTTGCAATTATTTTTGAAGTTCAAAAACCTAGATCTATCTCCAGAGAAACACTCAGGAATTGGTATCTTAGGCTCTGACATAGGACTGTGAATTACATAATCCTGAATGCTTTGCACCCTTGCAGTGAGATGATCCACACTAGAGGACAGACTCTGAACGTCCATATCTGCAGCTGAATTCTGAACCACCCAGAGATTAAGGGGAGGAGAGAAGCTAGACAAACTGCAAAGGAGAAAAAAAAAATGAACTCAGGACTTCTCTTATCCCTCTTCTGCGATGCATTAACACTTTACTGGCCTGCTGTACTGTTATGATCCTGGTGGCAAGGACCACAAAACTGACCTGCTAAGTAAACCAAATAAAGACAAGCTCTGGGAATGTGGGAACTATACTGACCGCAACGCTGATCTATCGACACACACTATAGGCAGCCGTGGAGCGTACCTGAAAACCTAGACGCCTCTTCACAGCCTGAGAAACTAGCTACCCCTAGAGAGAAATTAAGCCTCACTTGCCTCAGAGAAATACCCCAAAGTTTTAGACAGCCCCCCACAAATAATAACGGTGAGTTAAGGGGAAAACACAGACGTAGGAATGAAAACAGGATTTAGCAAATGAGGCCCACTAACTCTAAATAGACTGAAGATAGCAAGGATTCTGTGCGGTCAGTATAAAATACTATCAAAATTATCCACGCAGAGAATGCAAAAAACCCCCACACCGACTCACGATGTGAGGGGCGCAACTCCGCACCCCAGAGCTTCCAGCGAGCGAAGAAATCACATATAAGCAAGCTGGACTGAACTCATCATATACTGAGAAACATTTTCAAGGAAATAATGAGCAAACATGAACTAGAAAAACTTAGCTTCTCAGAAGGAGACAGGTCACAAGGGAAGTCCAAGAGAGATCTGAACCAGTACTGAATACAACGACAGCAGGCAACAAGCAAAGGTCCAGGTGGAGTTAAATAGGAGCCAGACTAGCAGAAAACGAGGCAGCTGAGCCCAGCTAGAGACCAGCCGTATAGCTCAAAGCCACCAGAGGGAGCCCAAGAACAGAACTCACACAGTACCAGTCATGACCACAGGAGGGAGCCCGAGAACGGAATTCACAACAGGCTAGCCAATCAGGGAGCAGGAAACGACAGCTTGTGTCATTGGCTGCTGAAATCACATGTCCTTCTCCATATAAAGAGCGGACATCTTGTTTTACTACCATTTAGACAGTGTAACAGAGCAGAGTGGCTGCTCCTGATGCTGGGAGTATTAGCAGGTAGATTTTAGATAGTTAGATAGGCGGTTGTTTCTTACTCAGATTGTTTAGCTTGGTAGTGTACAGTGTGGCTGTGAAATCAACCTTCCAGAATTTTCTTTTTTTGGCCATTACTTAGATCCACAGACAAAGCCAGCAGGATTCATATCATACAGCTGTGTTGTGCACTGCTTCTATTGTGCTCCATGTATGAGTCTACCATTCTAAATCTTATTTTTTCACTAGCTAAATGTGAACCAGCATGCCATATCCCACCTTGCCATTTAGTGGTGTGAGGACATAATTCTGCGATTTGAGCTGTTTTGCATGAAGAAATATTTTTTGGGGGCAGTTGCTAGCATAATTCACCATGCCATATCTCACCGTGTTATTTAGTGGCGGTGAAATTCCACAGTGTGCATAGCTCATGCATGTTAAAAAATAAAAAAATATTTTTTTCTGTTGCTAAATGTGATATAGTCTGTCATATTCCACATTGTAATTTTGTGGCGGTGATATGAAGCTGTCTGCAAACCTAACGCACGTTAAAAAAAAATTATACTTTTTTCTGTTGCAAAACGTGATACAGCCTGCCATATCCCACATTGTAATTTTGTGGCGGTGAAATTGTTGCTTCTGCACATAGAAAAGAATAAATGTTGGGGGTTTTACAAACGTGATACAGCACGCTAAATCCGAATTTGAAATTGTTGGAGAATATCTTCGAGGTTATACAGGCATCAGTAGGGGACATCTCACTTTCAAATTGTATGTAGCATCTAGTCTATCACCGAGGCCTGATCCACAGGTGCCAAAAAATTTCTTCTGTTACTAACGTCGTACAGTAGGGGACATCTCACTTTCAAATTCTTGTAATATCTAGTCTGTTATAGAGGCCTGATCCAAAGACCCCACAAAAATCTTCTGTTACTAATGTCGTACAGTAAGGGATATCTCACTTTCAAATTGTTTGTAGTATCTTGTCTTTTATAGAGGCCTAATCCACAGGCCCCCCAAAAATTCTTCTGTTACTAATTTCGTACAGTAGAGGATATCTCATTTTCAAATTGTTTATAGTATCTAGTCTGTTATAGAGGCCTAATCTACAGGCACCCAAAAAAATTCTTCTGTTACTAACATTGTACGACAGGGGACACCTCACTTTCAACTTGTTTGCAGCATTTAGTCTGTTATAGATCACAGACACCCAAAAATTCTTCTGTTACTAACTTTGTACAGTAGGGGATATCTCACTTTCAAATTGTTTGTAGCATCTAATCTGTTATAGAGCACAGGCCTCCAAAATTCTTCTGATACTAAAGTCGTACAGTAGAGGAAATCTCACTTTCAAATTGTTTGCATTATCTAGTCTGTTATAGAGGCCTAATCCACAGTCACCCAAAAAATTATTCTGTTACTAACGTCATACAGTAGGGGAATCTGACATTCAAATTATTTGTAGCATCTAGTCTGTTATAGAGGCCTGATTCACAGGCCCCTCAAAAATTCTTCTGCTACTGGCGTTTTACAGTAGGGTACATCTCACTTTCAAATTGTTTGTAGTATCTAGTCTGTAATAGATGCCTAATTCACAGGTACCAAAAAAATTCTTCTGTTACTAACGTTGTACAGTAGGGGACATCTCTCTTTCAAATTGTTTGCAGCATTTAGTCTGTTGTAGAGCACAGGCTCCCAAAAATTATTCTGTTACTAATATTGTACAGTAGGAGACATCTCACTTTCAAATTGTTTGCAGCATCTAGTCTTTTATAGAAGCCTGATCCACAGACCCCATAAAAATTCGTCTGTTACTAACTTTGTACAGTAGGGGACATCTCACTTTCAAATTGTTTGTAGCATATAGTCTATTATAGAGCCCAAATCCACAGGCACCCAAAAAATTATTCTGTTACTAACATCATACAGTAGGGGACATCTGACTTTCAAATTGTTTGTAGCATCTAGTCTGTTATACGGGCCTGAATCACAGGCCCCCCAAAAATTCTTCTGTTACTACCGTTGTACAGTAGGGGACATCTCACTTTCAAATTGTTTGTAGAATCTAGTCTGTTATAGATGCCTAATTCACAGGTACCAAAAAAATTCTTCTGTTACTAACATCGTACAGTAGGGGACATCTCACTTTCAAATTGTTTGTAGTATCTAGTCTGTTATAGAGGCCTAATCCACAGGCACCAAAAAATCCTTCTGTTACAAACGTTGTACAGTAGGGGACATCTCACTTTCAAATTGTTTGCAGCATTTAGTCTGTTGAAGAGCACAGGCTCCCAAAAATTCTTCTGTTACTAACTTTGTACAGTAGGAGACATTTCACTTTCAAATTGTTTGCAGCATCTAATCTTTTATAGAAGCCTGATCCACAGACCCCATAAAAATTCTTCTGTTACTAACTTTGTACAGTAGGGGACATCTCACTTTCAAATTGTTTGTAGCATATAGTCTATTATAGAGCCCAAATCCACAGGCACCCAAAAAATTCTTCTGTTACTACCGTTGTACAGTAGGGGACATCTCACTTTCAAATCGTTTTTTAGCATCTAGTCTGCTATAGAGGCCTGATCCACAGGCCCCTTAAAATTATTGTGTTATTAATGTCATTCAGTAGGGGAGATCTCATTTTAAAATTGTTTGTTTGTCATACAGGCCTCATCCACGCTTAAACAATTCTTTCTTCTGTGACTAACGCGATTGAGCACACCATATTTCACATTGTCATTTACTACCGCTTAAATTCATCTGTTTGCAGCACTATTGCGGAGTATAAAATTTAATTTTTTGTTGCCAATACTGTGCTCCTACCACACTATCTGAGCAACATGACTGGGAAAAAGCGAGGCTGTGGTGGAAGGGGGATTAGGCTTGGTGTTCAAGATATACATGGTAATGTTTGTGAAAGCACTAGGGAACCAACAACGACACGTCCTATGCAAAGACAACTGACAACTTCTGTTACTGGATGGGCTACTCCACTAGCTTTGGCAGATGCACAGCGGTACGCCTTGTTGTTGAGGCCCAGAAACAGAATATCGATGGCTAGCGCAGCTTCATGTCACCTCTCCTACCTTTCCTCCACCTCAACATCACACCCATTACAGTCCACAGAGGTGGCACCCAAATTACCCTTGTTTCCCCATGTCACAACTCTCCAACCTATAAGATGGCCACCAGACGAGTCCTTGAAGTGAGTTATGTGTCACTGCAACTGTTATCTGCGGTGATGTGAGCTCGGAAGCATGCTCCAGCACATTTAGTGCTGAGAGAGTTATTCCAGGGCCAGGTTTTAAAAGCGGTCATAAGAGATGGGTGGGAATGACTGCTCACATATCCCAAACCGAGAGTGGAGCTTGGTTTGACAGATAAAATGGAGGCTAAGTCTTTCATTCAGTGTCTGTGGCTGGAGGCGTGGAGACTTCCAGTGTGTGTTGCTAAAGATACTGACCTGAGCGGGCGGACCAGCAATACCATATGGACTATTTGTTTTCAGTTTGTTTTCACTTTGTGCTAGAAAAGGCTCCGTTTTGTTTTGCCACCCGAAGCGGTTTATGAAGTTAAATAAACTTGTATGGACTTTGCATGAATGCCGCCTCCTGCTCCTGTGCCTACCTCAAGAGCATCTGAGTGAGTACAAGCCTCTATAAACCGTACAACTTATTGTATGGAACCACAGATTGGTGAGTCTGAAGAGCTCTTCACACATTCTATGCCATGGTCATCAGAAGTATACTCAAAAGCTTCACAGAGTCAAGAAGAAGAAATCTGCCCCGAAGCCCAAATTTTTTTAGCTTGGATCCGGGCCAGGACAAAGTAGGGTCCAAGCACAATCCTGACCCTCGTCACCAGACGTTAACCCTTGTAGGCGGAGGTGATCCTGATGAGACTCAGATATCTGAGGCTCACTCAGACAGTACTGTGCTGCCAGGGCAGGCAGAGGAGGAGGGAGACTCCAAGGGAGAGGAATGTGATAACACAGAGAATGATGATGATGAGGTGGTATATCCCAGTTGGTGTGAACTCTATGTTCACACCAACTGGGATATACCACCTCATACAGCTGAGTAGGTCATCTGAGAAGGAAGACGAGGAGGTTACATTGTGCCGTATGTCACAGACACATAGTGATGCAGCCACGATGAGCAATGCATCCTCAGCCACAACTGTGGCTGTGACCAGCAGCATCCTCGGGTTTGCAGCTTGCAGGAGTGGCAAGGGTTGCCTAGCCTGGGCCTTTTTTGACACTGCAAAAGATGAGCCATCTCATGTAATCTGCCAACTTTACAAAAAAAACTGAGTAGAGGTAAAAAGTGCAATAATTTGATGACTGCATGTATGAACCTTCACATCCAGGTTCACTGTACTCCACCCTGGTACCGCAGTCGTGGTCATGTAAAAGATTGTCCCTCCTACGCATGACAAAGCTAAGATGTTGAACTCCCCCAAATCCAATCTGTTGGCCATGAAAAAACTGCCTTTCTAAAAGCTGATGGCCGTCACAGTCACCCAGTACAAGTTGCCCAGTCGCCCAGTCGCCATTACTTTTCTAAGAAAGCTGTGCTTGTGCTACACCAGCATATCACAGACATCACCCATTCTTGACTAAATCTATGTCTGCTAGGGTGCATTTCACCACAGACACTTGGACGAATAAGTATGGCCAAGAAGTTACATCTTGCTGACTGGACACTGGGTGACCCTAGTGGCTGTGGAGGCAGGCGCTGCTCCACTAGTCTTGAAATCCTCAAGGCTTGCAGGACAAATTTCAATATTTAACACTTCCTCAACTGCTTCTGCCTCCTCCTCTATCTCTTCTAGGTTTTGGGTTGTCATTATGATTTAAAAAGAGAAAACACCGTAGTTTGACAATAAATGGCTTCACTCAACCACAAACCATGAGTAGAGAAAATGTTTTGGTGTTATCATTCATATTCTCTGAAAAAAGGCCAAGAAAGCAAAAATTCTGCCAGGGTATGTAAACTTATGAGCACAACTGTACCGTAGAATATGGGAGAGTGCATAGCACTCGGATCCGTGTTAATCTATGGGGCAGCTCACATCACCGTTTATTTTCTCGAGCGTATTCAGCATGCGTGTAAAATCGCAGAATGCTGCGATTGTCACTGAGACTCGGCCGACACTCACCAATGCAAGCCTATGGGTGCAAGAAAAAAAATTGCACAGCACTCGGACCATGTGAGTGCTGTCTGACTTTTAAACACCGGTGTCCTTTGAAAAGCCAGCAATTCATGTGCCGCATACAGTAAAATCACACTGACTAGTTAGAATGGAATAGATAGAATAGATATCTACACATAGAGTACAAAGATATGTAGATGTCAGGGGCACACACATGTATATGTATTTATATTACATAGATAGAAGCAAAGCAGTCAATTTGTGTGCCGTGTACTGTAAAATCACTTCAGGAGCTGACAGGATAGAGGAGATGGATTACATACAGTAAATACAAATAGAAAAGGCAGATGTTAGGTGTCAAGTTCCCACCGCTGCACAGGGGGAATCTCGAAATATGTTTGCTGCGGTCTCCCATTCTCCTCTAGCCGCAGTGGAACCTGCTCAGCGGAGACATCGGTCCCAGCGTCTGGCTCAGCCTGATACTGTGCGAATTGTTACTGTTGCTTTTCCAAGCTCTGCCCTTGTAGCCAGTACTGGTCAGCAGCGAGCAGGTTTTTCTGGGACTAAGTCCTGCTTTTCACGCACTGAGCATGCCCACAGGAGGACCTCTCATTGAAGGTCGGGGGTCACACGCTGAGGTCCTGTTGCAGCTCCTATTGGTCCACCAGGAAGGTCCTGTAGAGCTGCAACTATAAAAGGTTTGCATGGCCGCACGGCCATGTGCTAGTATCAAGTGTGTTTGGCTTATGCCAGTGGATACTAAACCACTCTATACATGTGTGGTGTGAGGCGGTAGCTTTGGGACTGTACACTCAGGCAGGCAGCTAGCGTCAGTGGTTGCAATTAGTATTTGGTTCCTTCATGTGTGCTGTTAGCACAGAAGAGTTCCAGAGCAAGCACAACCCTTAGTTAGGGAAATAGTTTTGTGTACAGCGTGACTCTGTGAGTCAACAGAGATTGCTTCCAGTTCACACGGGGTGAAGCTTAACCCACGTGTGAGCTCAGAGGTTATCTGTCGTTACTTTGCAGCAGATAACTGCACGGTGGACCTCGGGCTGCGAATGCACCTTGTAGCTACCTACCTATACTCGGTGGGTTCCACAAGCCCTAACAGAAGATATATATATATATGTCTGTGACAAATAAAATTGGTACAGTGTGTGCAGCTTACTGTACATGTATTTAATTAATAAAATATTATTTTTCAGAAAAAAATGGTGTGGGCTCCCGCGCAATTTTCATAACCAGCAGAGGGAAAGCCGATGGCTGGGGGACAATGTTTATAGCCTGGGAAGGCGGTGCCATCAGACAGGTCCTGCGAGTTCATGGGCAATGAAATCACTTTCCCTCTCTGATATCAGCGCTCGCGCCTTGGCAAAATTTCCCACGGTGCTCATGCCGACATCACATAGGTGAAGCGACTTAATTGAATGAGAACTCACCGGACCTGTCAGACAGCACCACGAGCAAGAGAACTTTCTCACGCTCGCAGTGCCATCAGATAGGTAATAGGAGTTCACAGTGAGACACTGAGCACATGGTGCTCAGTGTGTCCGCTGGATGACAGGCTGCATGGCTGCATCATGCAACCATGCAGCCTGCCATCTAGATGTAGCAGAGCTGAACCCGTCGTGGGACAAATGGATTAGCAGCATCTCTGCGGAAAGGTGAGGAATATTGTTGTTTATTTTTTTATGTCTTTTGCAGATGATGTTGGCATGGGGAGAATGGGCTTGGTCTTAAGTATGGTTTAATTAAGATGTTTAAAGGAGTGTGTTAGTCTTTCAATTAAAGGACTTTTTCTGAGTGTCTGTGTTTTCTTACAATATGACAATGGGGTTAATAATGAGGGTGTATTTTTAACGCCTCTCCATTACTAACCTAGGGGCTTGATGTCACCTGACAAAACAAAGGTGACATCAACCCCCCCAACTATCACCCCACTTGCCACCGCTACAGGGCAAGTGGGAAGAGTGAGGCTACTGTAAGTTCCAGAATTGGCGCATCTTAGAGATGCACCTTTTCTGGTGCAGCTGAGAGCTGATGTTTTTAGCCTGGGGGGGCTAGTATCCATGGCCTCTTCCTTGGCTATTAATATCAGCCCACAGCTGTCTGCATAGCCTTTGCTGGTTATTAATTATAGGGGGACCCTACGTCATTTTTTTTGGGCCCCCTATTTTAATAGCCAGTAAAGGCTAAGTATACAATTATACTTACGGTTAGTTATAGTATACCAGCTGTCGACTTTCCCTCTGCTGGTTACAAAAATTGAGTGGGAGCCCACGCCATTTTTTTAAAACAATTAATCTTTTATTAATTAAATATATGTACAGAAATTTGCACACAAACTGCACTAATTGTATTTCTCACTGGCATCTATATATCTATCTATTCTATAGGTATTTACTGTATGTAATCCATCTTTTCTATCCTGTCGGCTCCTGCTGTTATTTTACAGTACACGGCACTTGAATTGCTGGCTTTTCTTCTATCTATCTTTCTATGTACAGTGGGTATGGAAAGTATTCAGACCCTTTACATTTTTAACTCTTTGTTTCATTGCAGCCATTTGGTAAATTCAAAAAAGTTCATTTTTTTCTCATTAATGTACAGTCTGCACCCCATCTCGACTGAAAAAAACAGAAATGTAAAATGTTTTCCATATTTATTAAAAATAAAAACTGAAATATCACATTGTCATAAGTATTCAGACCCTTTGCTCAGACACTCATATTATTATTAATATTATTTATTTATATAGCACCATTAATTCCATGGTGCTGTACATGAGAAAGGGGTTACATACAGAGTTATTGATATCGTTTACAGTACAAAAATTTACAATGACAGACCGGTATTGAGGGGGAGAGGACCCTGCCCTTGCTAACTTACATTCTATGGGATAATGGGGAAGAGACAGAAGGTCACATGCTGTCCATTTCCTGTTATTCCTCCTTGAGATAATTCTACTCCTTCATTGGAGTTCAGCTGCACTTAATTAAACTGATAAGACTTTATTTGGAAAGGCACACACCTGTCTACGTAAAACAGCTCACAGTGCACGTCAGACCAAATGAGAATCATGAGGTCAAAGGAACTGGCCAAGCAGCTCAGAGACAGAATTGTGGCATGGCACCGATCTGGCCAAGGCTGCAAAAGAATTTCTGCAGTACACTGGGTTCCTAAGAGCACAGCAGCCTCCATAATACTTAAATGGAAGAAGTTTGGGACCACCAGAAGTCTTCCTAGACCTGGCCATCCAGCCAAACTGAGCAATCGTGGGAGAAGAGCCTTGGTGAGAAAAGTAAAGAAGAACCCCAAGATCACTGTGACTGAGCTCGAGATATACATTAGGGAGATGGGAGAAAGTTACACAAAGTCAACTATCATTGCAGCCCTCCACCAGTCGGGCCTTTATGGCAGAGTTGGCCGATGGAAGCCTCTACTCAGTGTAAGACATATGAAAGCCCACATAGAGTTTGCTAAAAATACATGAAGGGCTCCCAGACTATGACAAATATAGATTCTCTGGTCTGATGAGATGAAGATAGACCTTTTTGATGATGATTCTAAGTAGCATGTGTGGAGAAAACCAGGCATTGCTCATCACCTGCCCAATACAATCAATACAGTAAAACATGGTGGTGGCAGCATCATGCTATGGGGATGTTTTTCAGCTGCAGGGACAGGACTACTGGTTGCCATTGAAAGGCAGGGAAAACAAAACAGGCAAAACCATGTAAACCCTCTAATCATGATGTCACAACCAGATGTAAGTAAGAGGTAACTAGCGCCTGTTAATGGAATATTGCAGGACACATCAGATATTGCCAAAGCAAAAACACGAACAAATTGGTGCAAAAAAGTCCAGTGAAGGATAACAGAATCTTTATCAAATATAAATACAACAAAACAAGGAATGCAAAGGTAATAGTGGGTTAAAAACTGCAAACACGATGCATGGTACGCATGAAGACAGGACGCGCACCCCACATCAGCAGCCAGGCAAAGCACACTGGGGATATAAGATAATATTAATCACTACGCACTCCATAGACATAATCACAGATCATAGCAAATCTATAACCAGAGCCCGCAATAATAGGTAACCAGATAATACACATCTCCAAAATTTACCCAGGATAAGTACCTTGCCAGTTGATGATGCGGGGAGAGCGTCCGCAGTGTACATTAATGAGAAAAAATGAACTTTTTTGAATGTACCAAATGGCTGCAATGAAACAAAGAGGGAAACATTTAAAGGGGTCTGAATACTTTCTGTACCCACTGTGTGTCACTGACATACATATATATATACTAGATGTTTCCAGCCAGCTAGAGCTCGGCACGCTCATTGCTATCTAATTAACGCTGCTGGTGACTAAACTAAAGTAAATAATGACAAAATTCAATAGCGCTGACGCAGGTGGTAAATTAGCTTAAAATGAAGTTAATAACAATAGCGTGGTGATGTGTTGGGGGCGGGATTATGTGTGGTGATGTGATGGTGGGGTGGGATTATGTGTGGTAATGGGGTGGGGGGCGGTATTATGTGTGTTGATGTGTTGGGGGGTGGGATTATGTGTGGTGATGTGGTGGGGGGCGGGATTATGTGTGGTAATGGGGTGGAGGGGCGGGATTATGTGTGGTAATGTGTTGGGGGGCAGGATTATGTGTGGTGGTGGGGTGGGGGGTGGGATTATGTGTGGTGGTGGGGTGGGGGGCGGGATTATGTGTGGATGATGTGGTAGGGGGCGGGATTATGTGTGGTGATGTGGTGGGGGGTGGGATTACGTGTGGTAATGTTGTGGGGGGCGGGATTATATGTGGTAATGTGGTGGGGGGAGGGATTATGTGTGGTGATGTGGTGGGGGCGGGATTATGTGTGGTGATGGGGTGGGGGGCGGAATTATGTGTGGTGATGTGTTGGAGGCACGGGATTATGTGTGGTGGTGGGGTGGGGGGTGGGATTATGTGTGGTGGTGGGGTGGGGGGCGGGATTATGTGTGGTGATGTGGTGGGTGGGCGGGATTATGTGTGGTGATGTGGTGGGTGCAGGATTACGTGTGGTAATGTGGTGGGGGGTGGGATTATGTGTAGTAATGTGGTGGGGGGGCGGGATTATGTGTGGTGATGTGGTGGGGGGCGGGATTATGTGAGGTGATGGTATGGGGGGCAGGATTATGTGTAGTAATGTGGTGGGGGCGGGATTATGTGTGGTGATGGGTGGGGGGTAGGATTATGTGTGGTGATGGGGTGGGGGGTGGGATTATGTGTGGTGATGGGGTGGGGGGGCGGGATTATGTGTGGTGATGGAGTGGGGGGCGGGATTATGTGTGGTGATGGGGTGGGGGTGCGGGATTATGTGTGGTGATGGGGTGGGGGGGCGGGATTATGTGTGGTGATGGGGTGGGGGGGCGGGATTATGTGTGGTGATGGGGTGGGGGGGCGGGATTATGTGTGGTGATGGGGTGGGGGGGCAGGATTATGTGTGGTGATGGGGTGGGGGGGCGGGATTATGTGTGGTGATGGAGTGGGGGGGCGGGATTATGTGTGGTGATGGGGTGGGGGGCGGGATTATGTGTGGTGATGTGTTGGGGTCGGGATTGTGTGGTGATGTGTTGGGGTGCGGGATTATGTGTGGTGATGTGTTGAAGGGGCTGGATTATGTGTGGTGATGTGGTGGGGGGGCGGAATTTGTGGGGGGCGGGATTGTGTGTGGTGATGTGGTGTGGATTGTGTGTGGTAATGTGGTAGGGGCAGGATTGTGTGTGGTAATGGGGTGGGGGGCAGGATTATGTGTGGTGATGTGGTGGGGGGCGGAGCTACTGTGCAGAGGGCAGGATTAGCGAGTAATCACGATGCCTCTTATATATATAGATGTATTCTATGTGTATATATCTATTCTATCTATTCTATTCTAACCTGTCTTGTTGTGATTATACTGTAGGCGGCACCTGAATTGCCGGCTTTTCTTCTATCTATCTATGTAATATGTATCCATACACACGTGGTCAAAATTGTTGGTACCCATTCTTTAATGACAGAAAAACCCACAATGGTCACAGAAATAGCTTGAATCTGACAAAAGTGATAATAACTAAAAAATCTCTTATAATTAACAAATCAAAGTCAGACATTGCTTTTCAACCATGCTTCCACAGAATTTAAATAAAAATAAAACTCATGAAACAGGCCTGGACAGAAATGATGGTACCCCTGAAAATAATGTGACAAAAGGGACATGTTAAATCACGGGGTGTCCACCAACTAGCATCACAGGTGTCTACAATCATGGAATCGGTGAGTGGGCCTGTATATAGGGCTACAGATACCTACTGTGCTGTTTGGTGACATGGTGTGTATCACACTCAACATGGACCAGAGGTAGCAAAGGAAAGAGTTTTCTCTGGAGATTAGAAAGAAAATTATTGACAAACATGTTAAAAGTAAAAGTTATAAGACCATCTCCAAGATGCTTGATGTTCCTGTGACTGCAGGACTAAGATCCATGGGACTGTAGCCAACCTCCCTGGATGTGGCCACAGGAGGAAAATTGACGACAAATCAAAGAGACAGATAGTATGAATGGTAACAAAAGAGACCAGAACAACTTCTAAACAGAATAAAAGTGAACTTCAAGCTCATGGAACATCAGTGTCAGATCGCACCATCCGTCGTTGTATGAGCCAAAGTGGACTTCATGGGAGACAACCAAGGAGGATCCTATTGTTGAAAAAAAATCATAAAAAAGCCAGATGGGAATTTACCAAACTACATGTTGACAAGCCACAAAGCCTCTGAGAGAATGTTCTATGGACAGATGAGGCAAAAATTGAACTTTTTGGCAAGGCACATCAGCTCTATGTTCACAGATGGAAAAATGAAGCATATTAAGAAAAGAACACTGTCCCTACTGTGAAACATGGAGGAGGCTCTGTTATGTTCTGGGGCTGCTTTGCTGCATCTGGCACAGGGTGTCTTGAGTCTATGCAGTGTGCAATAAAATCTCAAGACTATCAAGGGATTCTAGAGAGAAACGTGCTGCCCAGTGTCAGAAAGCTTGGTCTCAGTCACAGGTCATGGGTCTTGCAACAGGATAATAACCCAAAACCCACAGCTAAAAACACCCAAGAATGGCTAAGAGGAAAACATTGGATTATTCTGAAGTGGCCTTCTATGAGCCCTGACCTAAATCTTATTGAGCATCTTTGGAAAGAGCTTAAACATGCTGTCTGGAAAGGCAACCTTCAAACATGAGACAACTGGAGCAGTTTGCTCTGGAGGAGTGGGACAAAATACCTGTTGAGCGGTGCAGAAGTCTCATTGACAGTTACCGGAATCGTTTGATTGCAGTGATTGCCTCAAAAGGCTGTGCAACAAAATATTAAGTTAAGGATAGCATCATTTCTGTCCAGGCCTATTTCATGAGTTTTACTTTTTTTAAAAAAATCTGTGGAAGCATGGTTGAAAAGTAATGTCAGACTTTCATTTGATCATTATCATAGGCTTTTTAGTCATTATTACTTCTGTCAGATTCAAGTTATTTCTGTAACCATTGTTGGTTTTTCTGTCATTAAATGAGGGGTACCTCGTATACAGCTCTGACAAAAATTAAGAGACCACTTTAAAATGTTCAGTTTGTCTGATTGTTCTACTGACAAAATGTCTCCGAATTTCCAAGCAATAAATTTTGTATTTTTTTTCTAAAAATGAGAAATGGTCAAAATTAAATAAAAGAACCAGTGCTTTCAGACCTCAAATAATGCAAAAATAAAAACAAGTTCATAATCATTTCTAAACAACAATACTAATGTTGTAACTCAGGAAGAGTTCAGAAATCAATATTTTGTGGAATAACCATGATTTTTAATCACAGCTTTCATGCGTCTTGGCATGCTTTCCACCAGTCTTTCACACTGCTCCTGCTGCAGAAATTAAAGCAGTTCTGATTTGTTTGATGGCTTGTGACTATCCATCATCCTCTTGATTACATTCCAGAGGTTTTCTATGGGGTTCAGGTCTGGAGATTGGGCTGCCCATCACAGGGTTTTGATGTGGTGGTCTCTTAATTTTTGTCAGAGCTGTATGTGTGTGGCACTGACATCTATATATCTATGTAGTCTATGTGAATATATCTATTCTATCTATTCCATTCCAACCTGTCACTATGATTTTACTATACGCGGCACATGAATTGCTGGCTTTTATTCTATCTCTTACCGAATGTTACCGACTTTTTCCCATTTTAAGAAAAATGCTCATGTTACCAATCATGAATCCGAATGTACCATATTCGTGCTGAATTTTTGTTTGGCGATCGTTTTCCAAACAAATTCGCTCATCTCTAAAGATGGCACATGGGAACAACCCTTTAACCCCTTTCTGATATCCGATGTACTATCCCATCCATGTAGGCTGTGCCTGTCTGACCATGGTCAGGATAGTACGTTGAAGCCGATTTGCCGCGCACACGTGCTTCCCTCAGAACAACATGATGTGATCGCATTGTCCTGAGGGTCTCCATGATGCTGCTATAATGGATTTACCATATTACCTCTATACTGCTCTCTCATCACTAGTACAGTATGAGAACATTTTTACTTACCTTTCACTTGTCTCTCTTCAGTACTCTGTGGTCCCATCTGCATGTATGATTTATAATTAATCATGCTATGACCATACTCCTATTTGTGTATATACTTCATTTTGCTATTTTCTTTTTGTTAACTGTATTATGATTTGTTTTGTATATTTTGTTTATCACTTTTTTATCTTACTTTTGTAGTAACTGATAAAGGTCTTTGCAGACCGAAACTTTTGTTGGTACTACAAATAAATTTGAGTTCAACACACACAAGTAAGTTGAGTGCCGGGTTCTTTATATCTATATATGGTGTGGGAACCTACCCGTACACCTTTTACAGTAGTGTTCACGCTTTCTCTCTATATCCATCGAGACCCCCGGCACCAAGATGGCCGCAGGGTCCTTCCGGGTCCTGCAGGGAGGTGGCTTCTCAGTGCCTGCTATGAGCAGGGGCCAGCAAGCCTCCTTCACTGTCTGTCAGGTCACTAATCTGATACAGTGCAGTGCAAAGTGTCAGATCAGCAATCTAACTTTATATAGTGATGTCCAATTCTGGGACCATGTAAAAAAAAAAAAAAAAAAAATATTGACATGTGTAAAAATATATATTTTTTTTATTCCTAAATAAAGAAATAAAATTTTTTATATTTTTCCAATAAATACATTTCTTTTTGTAAATAATAATAAAAAACAATAAAAGTACACATTTAGTATTGCTGCATCCATAATGGCCCAACCTATAAAACTGTCCCACTAGTTAACCCCTTTAGTGAACCCCATAAAAAAAACCAAGGCAAAAAACCAATGCTTTATCATCATACCACCAAACAAAAAGTGGAATATAGACGGATATAAATAAACATGGTAATGCTGAAAACATCATCTTGTCCCGCAAAAAATGAGCTGCCATACAGCATCATCAGCAAAAAAATAAAAAAGTTATAGCTCTCAGAATAAAGCGATGCAAAAATAATTATTTTTTTAATAAAATAGTTTTTATTGTATAAAAGTGCCAAAACATAAAAAATGATATAAATGAGGTATCGCTGTAATCATACTGACCTGAAGAATAAAACTGCCTTATCAATTTTACCACACGCAGAATGGTATAAACGCCCCCAAAAGAAATTCATGAATTGCTGGTTTTTGTTCATTCTGCCTCCCAAAAACTGTAATAAAAGGCGATCAAAAAATGTCATGTTCCCAAAATTGGTATCAATAAAAACATCAACTCATCCCACAAAAAACAAGACCTCACATGACTCTGTGGGCCAAAATATGGAAAAATTATAGCTCTCAAAATGTGGTGATGCAAAAACTATTTTTTGCAATAAAAAGCGTCTTTTAGCGTGTGACAGATGCCAAACATAAAAACCCCCTATAAATAGTAAATCAAACCCCTTTAGCATTCTCTTAGTTAGGGAAAAATAATAAAATGAAAAAATGTATTTATTTCCATTTTCACATTAGGGTTCGGGTTGGGGCTAAACTTAGGGTTAGGGTTCTGGCTAAAATTAGGGTTAGGGTTGGGGCTAAAGTTAGGGTTGGGGCTAAGGTTAGGGTTAGGGTTTGGATTAGGGTTAGGGTTGGGATTAGATTTGTGGTTGGGATTAGGGTTAGGGTTGGAATTAGGGTTAGGGGTGTGTTTGGGTTAAGGGTGTGGTTAGTGTTATGGTTAGGGTTGGGATTAAGGTTAGGGGTGTGTTGGAGTTAGGGTTGGAGTTAGAATTGGGGAGTTTCCACTGTTTAGGCACATCAGGGGCTCTCGAAACGTGACATGGTGTCCGATCTCAATTCCAGTCAATTCTGCGTTGAAAACGTCAAATGGTGCTCCTTCCCTTCCGAGCTCTGCCTTGAGCCCAAAAAGTGGTTTACCCCCACATATAGGGTATCAGCGTACTCAGGACAAATTGGACAGCAATGTTTGCTGTCCAATTTCTCCTGTTACCCTTGTGAAAAAAAAATTGGGGGGCTAAAAATCATTTTTGTGGGAAAAAATTATTTTTTATTTTCACGGCTCTGCGTTATAAACTATAGTAAAACACTTGGGGTTTAAAGTTCTCATAACACATCTCGATAAGTTGCTTGGGGGTCTAGTTTCCAATATGGGGTCACTTGTGGGGGGTTCTACTGTTTACGTACATCAGGGGCTCTGCAAATGCAACGTGATGCCCACAGATCATTGCATCAAAGTCTGCGCTCCAAAATGGTGCTCCTTCCCTTCTGTAATCAGCGTAGTCAGGACAAATTGCACAACAACTTTTGGGGTCCAAATTCTCTGGATACCCTTGGGAAAATAAAAAATTGTTGGCTAAAAGATCATTTTTGTGGAAAAAAAACCTTTTTATTTTCATGGCTCTACATTATAAACTTTAGTAAAACAATTGGGGGTTCAAAGTGCTCACCACACATCTTGATAAGTTCCTTTGGTGGTCTAGTTTCCAAAATGCGGTCACTTGTGGCGGGTTTCCACTGTTTAGGCACATCAGGAGCTCTCCAAATGCGACATGGCGTCTGATCTCAATTCCAGCCAATTCTGCATTGAAAAAGTCAAACGGTGCTCCTTCCCTTCCAAGCTCTTCCATGTGCCCAAACAGCGTTTTATCCCCATATATGGGGTATCAGCGTACTCAGGAAAAATTTCACAACAACTTTTGGGGTCCAATTTTTTTCCTGTTACCCCTGGGAAATTAAAAAATTGGAGGCGAAAAGATCATTTTTGTGAAAAAAATATGATTTTTTAATTTTTATGTCCCTACATTATAAAATTCTGTGAAGCACTCGGGGGTTCAAAGTCTTCACCACACATCTAGATAAGTTCCTAAGGGGGTCTAGTTTCCAAAATGGTGTCACTTGTGGGGGATTCTCACTGTTTAGGCACATCAGGGGCTCTCCAAACACGACATGGCATCTGATATCAATTGCTGCCAATTTTGCATTGAAGAGTCAAATGACGCTCCTTCCCTTCTGAGCTATGCCATGCGCCCAAACAGTGGTTTACCCCCACATATCAGGTAACAACGTACTCAGGACAAATTGCACAACAACTTTTGGGGTCCAATTTCTCCTGTTACCTGTGGTAAAATAAAACAAATTGGATCTGAATTAAATTTTTTGTGAAAAAAGTTAAATGTTAATTTTTTTTAAACATTGCAAAAATTCCTGTGAAGCACCTGAAGGGTTAGTAAACTTCTTGAATGTGGTTTTGAGCACCTTGAGAGGTGCGTTTATTAGAATTGTGTCACTTTTGGGTATTTTCTATCATTTAGACACCTCAAAGTGACTTCAATTGTGATGTGGTCCTTAACAAAAAAAGTGTTCTAAAAATGAGAAATCTCTGGTCAGCTTTTAACCCTTATAACTTCCTTACTAAAAAAATATTTTGTTTCCAAAATTGTGCTGATGTGAAGTAGACATGTGGGAAATGTTACTTACTAAGCATTTTGTGTGACATATCTGTGTGATTTAAGGACATGAAAATTAAAAGTTGGAAAATTGTGAAATTTTGCCAAATTTCCATTTTTTCACAAATGAACGCAAGTCAAATCAAATAAATTTTACCACTATTATGAAGTACAATATGTCATGAGAAAACATTCTCAGAATCACCAGGATCTGTTGAAATGTTCCAGAGTTATAACCTCATAAAGAGACAGTGGTCAGAATTGTAACAATTGGCCTGGTCGACATGCATACCACCCTTGGGGGTTAAGGGGCTAATGATCAGTTCTATTTGAAATGTTTAAAAGAGATATTATGCAAGAATCTTTAAAACAGTATATACATTCACATACTATGGGCATGCATAGGTTTTCTTGTGTTGTATCATTTAAAAGATCTCTATAACTAGCAGGCTTTTTTTGATTGATGTTTGCTGGTGGTGTTTGGAAGTGGCTTTTTCCAAGCATTACTCTACAAATGTTAATACCACAGTCCTCTGTTCTGCCCTCTATAGATGATGCAATTTAAGTACTGTGTATGCACTAATAACATATTTGCTCTGGACACGTTGGATTACTTGGTATACATTTGTCTCCTATTTGTATTTCTATGCTATGTCTGCTAGGACCTTTTCCTTCTATGTATTATTTATTACTGCATGAAATACCTTGCGTTATGATCATGGCTACAATTATTTTTACATGAAATTTAATATTATATTTATGTGACATACTGTATATCTCCATTCTGGTGATGTTGCCTACCAACTGCGTGACTCACTTTTAAATCTTGTGATTGGCTTTAATAAATTGTATTACTTCTTTTCTACAAACTTACTGCATTTATATATTTGATGTTTTGATTTTTGGGGAGTTGTTACTATAGTCATGCATGGCATAGAGTTAGTGGACATTTTATACTGTACATACTTGATAAGAGCTTGAAGAGATGGAAATATTATTTCATAGTGTTGCTCCTTGATTTTATTACATTGTTGTATTTATAGCCAATTATTATTACAACCTTCCGAGGTTCAAGGAAAAAATGCTGCATTAATCAAGTTTGAAATATATAAGATACAGAGGAAAATGCCAAAACTAATCTAAGTGACTCTCTTTCCTTCCTAATCATTTTAACATTTAGTATCATGAAACCAAATGCACTGAAATGTCAACTGGAGATTTCTAAGACAAATCTTTGCATCAATGGGTTAACCTCTATGGAATAATTTAAAATAATCAATTACAATTATATAACATTAACTGGTAATCAACAACAAACTTGAGTTCTTTGATGCTTAATTGGTATTAATAACCATGAGTGAGTGATAAAGGGCAACATCATGGGGCATTTCTGTAAAAGAATATCATGAACATAAAATATTTCCCAAACAAGTCCTTTGATCTTCTTTTCTTCTGTGGATGTCCTTGTGGAAACATTACCGACAAGGTTGTAAAATGAGTTTTGGATAATGTACAAATATGCCAAGAATTGTATTAATTGGCCTAATGCAAGGTGGCTGGGCACAGTTGGGGAAAGTGTCAGTGTAGGGAGAATCCCCACCAAGTAAGACTGTCTGTGCAATTAGCTATCTGAACTCTAACCCTTCCAGAATAATTAATGAATAACAGAGGGGATCAAGACAAAGACACAAAGTGATTTGGTGGGTGCTAGCAAGTAATACATCAAAGAATGTTGGTAATTGGCCCTGTGGCTTTCATTCTTTGCCCTATTTATTTCAATTCATTGACTCAAAATAATAGGTTCAGGTTCATTATCAACAGGTTTAAGCTGTAAGAGCACAACACTTCAACAAAGCTATGATTGTAACTGGACTGGTGGCTAAGGAACAGAGTTTGAGGCCATTTCATATGCCCTTAAAAGTGAATGCAATAAGAAAAGTGTAAGACGCATATTGGACATCAGCATATCCTACCTGTAGACACTTAACTTGTCAAAGGAGCTCACGATTACAATGCTGGAATACAGCTGGTGTGGCCAGGTACGTTGAAGAGTTTTGCTTTCTGTTATATTTCACAATGCATAATCTGGGTTTGTGTGATCTACCAGACTAGGGTGTATTGGACAATATATATTTTGTATGCACCTTTAATTAGCCGGTCTTCAAGCTGTGGCATTCTGACAAGCACATTGGATGCTCCTTTGGAAGTTGATCATTTGTTAGCCGCTTTACTTTTACTTAAAATATAGGGGGTGTGGATTGCCAGGCCCACCCTCCACTTCTGCTTGAGCAGTCTATTTTAGTTTTACGACTCATTAGGAGTAATGAGCTTTGGCTGCAGGTTTATACAAAATCTTCTATATGTTATATGTATTTTGTATATAATATAGAAAGGAGAATTACTGTGGGAATGTGTGTATTATGCTGGTCATTAAATGCATAAAGTCAAATTATGATTGGTAATTTATTACAAAATGCTTAGCTAAGAGCTCAATGTATAGCTAGTTTATTTATTTACTAATTTCTTGGCCATTAGTTCATGTAATAGACAAATACAGATTCAACCAGAATCAAGCATTTCTATATTACTCACAAAGTAAAGTGTTTTATGTTTTAAAATATCTATCTTTAGTTCATGAATTTTATTAGCGCCTTATTCCTATTAGCTTTGAACATGTGTTTGGACTTCAAGAATCAACTCTCAAAAGCAGGAATTTCAATAGGAAATGTAAAGATAATAAGTTATTTCCTCAGCTGCTGATTATATACAGTATATATATATATACACTGCTCTACCTTATTTTAGTGTCATTTACAGCAGCACCTTGATTGTAGTGCGGTCATAACCTTCTTTGACTATTCAATAGTCTAATTATTTGAAAAATTAGATTAAGGCAAGATAAAGCATGCAGGAACATTTTCTTCTAAATCAGAACTTTTTCTAAAACTAATTTCCTTATTCCGTGTGTATAATTAGTTAAGTGAATATAGACTGGATGTCTATTTTAGAACACTGAAGATGTATTGTGCTGGAATGCCATACAGACAAATCTGGTTAGTCATGCACGTGAAGATTCGATGAGAGCATGAAGAGATAGAGATCAGCAGCACATCCTCATACTCACATACTTATATGGCCAAGGTACAACATGGAATGAAACCAAAATAATTGACAGTATTTTTCATAATAAAATTTCCTTATAACAACGCACTATTAATTTTTTAAAGGAATTAATATTACATGCTTTGGGCTTCTTTTGGAAATAGTCTTTTACTTGTTATTAAATTTTAATATTGTGAATTATTACATTTACAAATTAATAATACTCTGGTATTTAAAAGAATGCGTGTGTTGCTTAAAGTTTTTTTTTTATAGCGTGACTTTCTTTTTTATCTAGTTGTAATCTTTTATGTTGCATTCAGCTTACTAGATTCCTATAGACTACAACTGTCACTCGATAGCGAAAATTGTAAAATTGTCGAACATGTCTACTTGTAAGTCTAAGATGTTGCACAAGATATATTGTGTGGATATATGTGTTAAAGTAAGTTTAATGAAGAAAATGCCTGCAAAATCCACTTAGGAATTCAGGATTCCACACTGCATGAAACTTATTTGCTATATGCACAAGAAAAAAAACAGAATTACATGATTTAATAAAATTTCAATCACATATGTTCTTGGCATATACAGAAAAAAGGTTTGCAATTATCCATACCGAAAAGCGTGCAATTATTGATGTTCTTTTCTCCCTGGTGAAAGTTACTAATTATATTAATATGATGAAAAAAAAATAACATCACAAAATATATCTTTATGAACATGCAGTTTTCCATTTGACTACGGCCTCAGCAGTTTCCTCACTGAGGATTAGTAGTTATAATATTGCAATGTCTGATCTACAGCATTGACGCCTTTATCCTTCACTGTTTAGCTATATCCAAACCAGGTCATATGTGATGTGAAACGATATTGCAAAATTTTCAGCATCCTACTTAAAATCACTTGTAGTGCACAAAACAAACTACCGGTATTTCTATGGCCTTTAGTGTGTATTGTATGTAGATGTAAGTAAAGTCAACATTTATTTGTGTCACATAAGTGCAGACCAGGCTTAACTAGTGCATAAATATGAAAATACTAAAGGTCTATATTTTGTTATTTTTGTGTAGTTTATCTACTACGAACAGGAGAAATTAACTCTTGCAGAGCGAGATATAGGAGGAAGTGAAAATAGACCTGTTAGGCTACTTTCACACTAGCGTCGGGCTCGGCCCGTCGCTGTGCGTCGGGCCGACGTTCCCGACGCTAGCGTTGTCTCCGCCGCACAACGGGGGCAGCGGATGCATTTTTCCAGCGCATCCGCTGCCCCATTTTGAGGTGCGGGGAAGTGCGGGGAGGTGGGGGCGGAGTTCCGGCCGCGCATGCATGGTCGGAAAAAGCGGACCGTCGTGAGCAAAAAACGTTACATGTAGCGTTTTTTGCTCCCGACGGTCCGCCACTGCATGACGCATCCGTCACACGATGGGTGCGATGTGTGGCAATCCGTCACAATGCGTCACTTCATGTTAGTCAATGGTGAAAAAACGCATCCTGCAAACACTTTTGCAGGATGCGTTTTTTCGGCAAAACGACGCATTGTGACGGAATGCAGTTAACGCTAGTGTGAAAGTAGCCTTAGATTCAAGAGTCCTGGAAAAGGCTGAGGTTACTGTGTAACTCATTGTCTAACTGGTTATTGTTTAACGCTGTTTGTAAAATGGAGAACTTAGGGTCCTCTTATTTGCATAATTTGTTCTTAATTGTTGTTTGATGATAAATTATGTAGATCTACACGTGTTACACTTTCATATACCCATCAAACAGGGATGTGCTAATGGCGATAATAGATTTATAAGGGTATGTTCCCACGGTCAGTAAACGCTGCAGGTTGGACTCTGCATACATACGCAGTGTCCAGCCCACAGCATCCAGATGTTACAGCATAGTGGATAGGATTTTAAGAAATCTCATGCCCACTATGTGTGCGGAGACGGACATGCGGCGCATCTTTCCAGACCGGAGCATATCAATTTAGATAAATGACACCTGTACCAATGTATTGAACGCGATGATTCTGCATGGTTAAATGAACACATGCGGAATCACCTGCGTTCAAAAGCTGGCAGCGCTTTGGACGAGGCTGACAAACACTGAATGTCTACACATACCCTAAGGGGCATTATTATTATTTATTATTATAGCGCCATTTATTCCATAGCGCTTTACATGTGAGGAGGGGTATATATAATAAAAACAAGTACAATAATCTTAAACAATACAAGTCACAACTGGTACGGTAGCCCCGCGAGGGCTCACAATCTACAAGGGATGGGTGAGGATACAATAGGTGAGGGTAGAGCTGGTCGTGCAGTGGTTTGGTTGATCGGTTGTTACTGCAGGTTGTAGGCTTGTCGGAAGAGGTGGATCTTCAGGTTCTTTTTGAAGGTTTCGATGGTAGGCGAGAGTCTGATATGTTGCAGTAGAGAGTTCCAGAGTAGGGGTGATGCGCGAGAGAAATCTTGCATGCGATTGTGGGAAGAGGAGATAAAAGGGGATTAGAGAAGGAGATCTTGTGAGGAATGGAGGTTGCGTGCAGGTAAGTACCGGGAGATGAGGTCACAGATGTATGGAGGAGATAGGTTGTGGATGGCTTTGTATGTCATTGTTAGGGTTTTAAACTGCAGTCTCTGGGCAATGGGGAGCCAGTGAAGAGATTGACAGAGGGGAGAGGCCGAGGAATAGTGGGGGACAGGTGGATTAGTCAGGCAGCAGAGTTTAGAATAAATTGGAGAGGTGCGAGAGTGTTCGAAGGGAGGCCACAGAGCAGAAGGTTACAGTAGTCAAGGGGAGATGATGAGGGCATGGACTAGGGTTTTTGCAGATTCTTGGTTTAGGAATGTACGGATCCGTATTTTTGAGTTGAAGGTGGCAGGAAGTGGAAAGGGCTTGGATATGTGGTTAGAAGGAGAGATTAGTGTCAAGGATTACCCCGAGACAGCGAGCTTGTGGGACTGGGGAGAGTGGGCAGCTGTTTACTGTAATGCATAAGTTCATTGGCAGGGGTCGCGTGAGATGGGGGAAAGATGATGAATTCTGTTTTGTCCATGTTAAGTTTTAGAAATCTAGTGGAGAAGAAGGATGAAATAGTGGACAGACATTGAGGGATTCTGGTTAGTAGGGTGGTGATATCTGGCCCAGAGATGTAGATCTGTTTGTCATCAGCATAGAGGTGATACTGAAAGCCATGAGATTCTATGAGCTGTCCCAGGCCGAAGGTGTTGATGGAGAAGAGTAGGGGGTCCTAGAACAGAGCCTTGAGGAACACTGACAGACAAGGGGCGAAGTGAGGAGGTGGCATGGAGGAGGGAGACAATGAATATTCGGCCTGTCAGATATGACAAGATCCAGGATAGGGCCAAGTCTGTGATGCCAAGAGATGAGAAGATCTGTAATTGTAGGGAATGGTCCACTGTGTCAAAGGCAGAGGACATTTCTAGGAGGAGGAGGACAGAGTAGTGTTGCTTGGCTTTGGTAGTTAATATGTCATTGGTGACTTTAATTAGGGCAGTTTCAGTTGAGTGATGGGGTTGGAAGCCAGATTGTAACTGGTCAAAGAGGGAGCAGGAGGAGAGGTGGGAGGACAGTTCAAGATGAGCATGTTGTGCCAGTAGTTTTGAGGTATAAGGGAGAAGAGATATTGGGCGATAACTAGACACAGAGGATGGGCCGAGGAAGGGCTTTTTGAGGATGGGTGTGATCTTGGCATGTTTGAAGGCTGAGGGAAAGACACCTGTTGTGAGTGTGAGGTTGAAGAGGTGTGTTAGGGTTGGGATGAAGACCATGGCAAAGTTAGGGATGAGGTGGGACGTGAGCGGGTCAAGCGTGCAGGTGGTAAGGTGTGATCTTGACAGGAGGGTGAAGAGCTGATCTTCTGCCATGGTGGAGAAGTTGGTTTTGTAGGAACAGGGTTGAGCAGCTAAGAGGGGCATTGGGTGCTGTGGGCCAAAGCTTTATCTGATCATATCGATCTTCTGTTTAAAGAAAGAGGCAAAGTCTTCAACAGAAATGAGAGGGGAGGGAGAGGGTGCGGTGGGAAGGAGTAGAGAATTGAAAGTTTTGAAAAGCTGTTTAGGGTTGTGAGACAGGGAGGATATGAGAGATGAGAATTAAGTTTGTTTTGCGGAAGTGAGCGTGGACTTGAAGCTGGCGAGGGACTTCTTGTATGCAGTGAAGTGATCGACAGAGCAGGATCGCTTCCATCTCCACTCAGTAATCCTGGAAGCCCGTCTCAGTTCTTTGGTCAGGCTGGTCAGCCAGTGCTGCCTGTTGTGTTCAAGTTTTGCTATGCATGAGCCGGGCAGCCGAATCGAATGTTGCTGTTATTGTGGTGTTATAGAAAGTGGCAGCAGCATCTGTGTCATGAAAGGAGGCTATGTCTGTAAGAGGGAGAAGGGACTCAGAGAGTGATTGTAAGTTGAGGTGTTTGAGATTTCTGTGAGGGTGAGTGAGTTTGTGGAGTAGGGGTTGCACACTAGGAGAGGAGAGGGAAGAGAATGTCAGTAGGTTGTGGTCAAACAAGGGGAGGGGTGAGTTAGTGAGAATAGTAAGGGAGCAGAGGCTGGTGGAGATGAGGTCCAGCGTGTGGCCATCTTTGTGAGTGGCCTCAGAGGACCATTGAGTGAGGCCGAAGGAGGCAGTAAGCGATAAAAGTTTAGAGGCAGCTGAGGTGGAAGTGTCAATGGGGATATTGAAGTCACCCATGATGATAGTGGGCATGTCAGCAGAGAGGAAATGAAGTAGCCAGGTGGTGAGGTGGTCAAGAAAGGTGGAGATGGCTAGTTCTGGGGGGCAGTAGATGACAGCCAGCTGGAGGTTGGAAGGGGAATAGATGCGGACTGCTATTCTTGGTGTGTGTAAGATGTGTGATGTCCCAGCCTCTGACTCTGTCCCAAACTCCACCAGGTTTAGCCAGTGTACTATAAGGGAAATGTAGCGTCCCTGTCCACAAGAGTCTTGTCCACATGTCTGTTGTAAAGTAGAAATTCCCTGTGCCTGCATTAGCAACAGCGCAGATGATATTGTGATGATATTGTGTAACACGTGCTTGCTTAAATAATGTTGAATGGGAATTGAGTACTGTGGTCCTGTCACCGCCAAGAGGTCACGGAAAGACTCAGTTCCCACAAGCAACATTTCCAGGGCTACCAATCTGCCAATGTGGGTGTTTTTAGTTTTTGCCTGTGGGTGGATATTTCTGCTTTCTGTTAAACGTCTGGGGGAGGGACAAGTGAACGCTGAGCTGGGACAATGAACAGGACATGGTTGCTGACTGTTGTGTCTGTGCAACTGCAAGTTGTGGGCAGGGGGCATCAGTGCCTGCTTCATGGACAGCAGATTTGAAAGGCCGTAGCACAGGGGAAGGAGCAGTGGCTTCACCATCAGAGAAAGATTTTGTACCCAGGCATTCTGCCTACCTACTGGGGGCTGCCATGTGCTTTTGCATGCTGGTGATGCTCAGGTTGACAATGTTCTTGCCTGTTCTTAGCATAGTTTGGCAGATTATGCAAATTACAAATGTTTTGTCTGAAAGAATTTCAGAAAAAACTGCAATACAGGGGAATAACACACCCTTGGCCTGTTATCTAACCGAATGCGGGGGGCTCAGTAGAACAGTTAACGGAGTTCTCCCTTTGGCCAAACCACTACCTCTTGCCTGTTTTGTTCTACGGATCCATCCCTGTCTGCACTGCTGTGCTCCCTAGGCGTGCCACCATGCCAGGGTGGATCAGTGGTCTCATCATTGACCACGTCATCTTCCAACTCCTCAATCTGATCCTCCTTCTGAGTTTCAATATTAGGTTCACCTCATAGCAACTCTGCGTCATGATTGTCTTCCATCTGTTCAGACATGAATTGACCTTCCCCAGCGTGGCTTTCTCCGGTTCGTGGGTGCTCAAATGTTTGGGCATCACTGCACTCCACCTCCTCATGACCTTCTTTAATGGTGCACATTGAGAGGCCTAAAAAATTGCAAGGGAAAGTAAACTGTTCCTCAGAGTAGCCAGTGTTGGGGCCATATGTCTTCTGAGACTCTTGCTGGTGGGAGGAAGGTGGACCAGGTTGAGGATTCAGAGGCCCAACCTCTTGGCTACTGAGACTGGACCATGTGAAAGACTTCATAGTGCTGCTTGTCAACACACTGGAGCCATTGTCTGCCATCCAACCCACAATATCCTGGCAAATGTCTGGGTTTGTCAGTGGTGTACCGCATTGACCACATTTTGAGGAAACTAGAACAAGATCCAGTCACCTTCTGATCTGTAACATGGCCTTGGCGGGCACCAGCACATCCACATCTCTTAATGTCACCCTTTCTCATATTGAATGCTTTTTGCTTATGAAAAAAATTTCTGGCTTTAGTTTTGACAAGTACTTTCACAGAGATGTTATGTACAAATTCAATATATCTAGCAATGTGTGTAATTTTTTTTAAGATATCATCTTTATTATACACGGCAACAGCATACTCATGAAAATTAGAGAAAGTCATGTTTGCGTATCTCTGCAGGCTTTGCGCCAGTCACACAATTGCTAAATACAGGTACGCTATTTATTAAACCAATAGAAAATGCGTAGGCTTGTGCAGTAAAATGAGGCTTGAACATGTTCCTGACATGGGTTTCAGGCCTGACAGACTACATACACCACAATACAGGCCCTCACTTTCATACACTGTATTCAGAATTTAATTCTAATGCTTTTGGTGTTTGATAGAATCTAATTTACTGACATTAATCATACAACTCCCCCAAATCCTGTATTATATTCACCTTACAGTGGCTTCACCCGCCAGTGGCAAAAATGAACTGTGGAGCTTACAAAACGCAGGTTTCACAGCACCTGCTGGCCCTCTGCCACTCGTAAGCGAGGACTGCATAAAGACATGGCAGCAGCAAAGCCCAAAATTCAAATGGGCATGTTTGAAATGGCATTGTAAAGGGATAGGGAATATGTATTCCACTATCTGGTTAACTATTTGACATGAGGAGTGACCTCCCAAATGTAGGAGTGAGAGCTCTCCCAAATGGATGATACAGGGTCATCTGAGGGCCCTTACCAAACTAAAAAATCACGGGACCTGCTGGCACTCTGCAAATTGTAAGCAAGGGCCGCATAATGGCATGGTGATGGACATGGTGGTGGTGGCGGACGAAGCCCAAATTTCAAATGGGCATGTTTGAAATGCCATTGTAAAGGGATGGGGAATATGTAATCCACTATCTGGCTAACTATTTGGCATGAGGGAGGGACCTCTAACATGTAGGAACGAGAGCCCTCACAAATGTTAAAGGAAAAACTAAAGTCAAAACGCTCCTTGTGAACATATGCTAACGGGGAGGTATAATTTTTTTTATTTAGCTTTATATACATGTAGTTATGAAGGAAAAAATGTTTCATAGTCTTTTTGTAAAACTGGCGCAATAGTCTGACAATATCATTCCCAGATACCATTTTTAAGTCAGAAAGGCATGCAGGCATCTTATCCATGCTTTTCCCATTTAGTTATATGATGCTTTGATGCAATTTTGAAAGCAAAGGGCCATCACACCAAATATTGACTTGATTTAGATTTCTCTTTGCTCACTAACTTTTTAAATTTGGTAATTGATAAAAAATAAATTATGCACACTTCTATTTTTGAAAGTATGCTTACTTTGCAACATTTTTCCATACCTGCCTATAACTGTTGAACAATATGTTGCATAAATGAAAAAATATATATTCATGTTAGCATTTTCCCCTCAACTTCCCAGTCAAAGTGAAACTGCAATGGTTTGCCAGCTGATGATGATAGACCTGCAAGAGCTTTATTATACATACTGTTAAATGACTGTCACTGTATATTACTTGGGCATTACTTTTATGGCTGGCACTATGCTGTATAATAGGTGGGTATTACTACCTTATATACTTGGTCAGTTACAAAAGTAATAACCTCCTAATAAACAGTGCCAGCCAGGTAACAATGTGAAATCACTCATCAACATGCAACATGCTGTAATTCTTGTGCTTCCAACCTTTACTTTACATACCTCCTCTTCTGGGGCATCAGATCTCTTGTTCTTGCAATGCTGGTGATCAGCCTGCAAAAAATTATAGTGCCATAGTGGAACAAAGTAAAAAAGTAAAAAAAAAAATAAAACACTTTTTTAAAATACCGTAATTGTAAAAATATTTTTTTAAAAATCCCCCCAAAAAATAAAAAAGTCAAAAGATATTGTATCTATAAAAAAATATTTGTATGTAATAAGTGCACTTTTATTGTTTATATTTCTTATTTGGTATCGCTGCATCCACAATGACCTAACCTATAAAACTGTAGAACTAATTAACCATTTTAGGGAACACCATAAAAAATAAATAAAAAGCAAGCCAAAAAATAATGCTATATCAACATACCGCCAAACAAAAAGTGGAATGAAACTCTATCAAAAAGGCTGATATAAACATGGTACCGCTGAAAATGTCATCTTGTCCCACAAAACCAATTCACCATACAACTCCATCAGCAGAAAAATAAAAAGTTATAGATCTCAGAATAAAGCGATGCAAAAATAATTTTTTCTATAAAATAGTTTTTGTTGTGTAAAAGCGCCAAAACATAAACAATATAAATGTGTTATCAGTGTAATCATACTGACCTGAAGAATTAAACTGCCATTTCAATTTTACCACACACACACAAAAATTCCTGAATTGCTGTTTTTTGTTCATCCTGACTCTCAAAAATCGGAATAGAAAGCGATAAAAAAAATAATGTGCCAGAAAATGGTACAAATAAAAGCGTCAACTCGTCCCGCAAAAAACAAGCCCTCACATGACTCTGTGGGCCAAAATATGGAAAAAAAATAGCTTTCAAAATTTCAAAATGTGGTGATGCAAAAGCTATTTTTTTGCAAAAAAGCACGACAGCAGCCAAACATAAAAACCCAATATATATCTGGTATCTCTGTAATTGCACCGACCCAAAGAATGAAGTAGAATAATCACTTATACAGTACGAGGAACATCGTAAAAGATAAAAAAAAACAATTCTTCACCTGCTGTTGATTTTTTCATTCTGCCTCTAAAATATTGAAATAAGGCTAAGCGCACATTTATCCTGCACTCTGCGCTGAGCGCTTGCATTGGAGTTTCCGTGTAAATCTCTGAAATTCGTGATTCAGACGGAACCTCTGCTGGAAGATCCTCTATAACGAGGCAAATTGTTAGGACTGGCGGAATGCACCAAATAATAATATTAGAGAATATGAGGTGCGTTGGCAGTCCGGGGTCCACCGTGCAGAGACGACACCTGCAGCTGAGTAATGGCGGATGGATGCTTACACACATGTGGGTTAGACCTCACCCAGTGTGAATGGAAGCAAACTCTGTTGCTTCACAGTGTCCCAATAAATACGCTGCATCCTGTTAGCAGTCACAGGGTGCAGCTGAAAGACACTAGTGGGATCCCTATGAATCACCCCCACTAAACTGGTGATTGGACTCGCTCTGACCCTCGGTGGCTTTTGAGCCCGTGCCTGAGGATGCCCTGAGTCAGATGCTGAGTCCAAGCAGTAGTTCCCACCCTGCACTGACCGGCTGTCAGGAAAGCGCATGGATTGCGCATGGTGCCATACAGGCGGGCACTGCAAATAGACGCAGAAATGTGTGCTAAGTGTGCAGGTAGCACTGTCGGGCACTAGGTAGCTTCCACCATTCACGAGCAGTCATCATCACTAGGAATGCAAATGATTAAGGAGCTTTCATCCATCGACAGACATTCATCTACACACACACGTTAATAAGTTTATACTAGCGCATGGCCGTGCGGCCATGAAAACCTTTTATAGATGTAGCTCTCTAGGACCTTCCTAGTGGACCAATAGGAGCTGCTACAGGACCTGAGCATGTGACTCCCGACCTCCAATGAGAGGTCTTCCCTTGGGAATGCTCAGAAGGAGAAAAGCAGGACTTAGTCCCAGGAGCGCCTGCTCACCGCTGAACAGTACTGGGTATAATGGCTGAACCTGGAAGGCCAACAGTAACCAAACCCACAGTTTCTGTCTGAGCCAGGCGCTGGGACTGACGTCTCTACTGAGCAGGCTCCACTGCAGCTGGAGGAGAATGAGAGACCACAGCGGAGGTGGTTCAAGATTCCTCCTGTGCAGCGGTGGGAACTCGACACCTAAAACAAATGGAGGCACCATGGACATCGTCTGACATGTGATCTGGTGGTGTTTGCCTTTTTAGGATTACATAAAAGTGCAATCAGCCACAGTTTTATGCAGTTCTGAAAAGGACACGACTGAACAGAGGCCAGACGGAGTCCAGAGTAACTCTGTTGCCTCATTATAGTGAATTGATCTCTCGGGGATTTCATCTGAATCATATCATTTAGAGATTTGGATGCACTCAGAGATTTAGATGGAAACCCCAAAGTAAGTGGTCAGCGTAGAGCACAGGATAAAAGTGATGGCAAACGTTATGTAAAATGTTCCCAATAAAAGCTGCAACTCAATCCACAAAAAAAGCAAGTCCCCACTCAGGTCTGTCATCTATTAACGGAAATATATGGGGCTTCCACGTTACTGGTAGCCCAAAGGCTCTGGAAAAGCTAAATAGCTCCTCACATGCCAAAAGAAATTCAGCAAGTTCTCCGCTCCCAAATCCAAATGCCCCCTCCCTTCTGAGCCCCCACAGTGTACCTAAACCTCATATAGCATCCATGTTTGGCATTTCTGAAGGGATTAGAGCCCACCTAACTAACGGTGCATGTCTTCAGAAGTGCGTGCTGGGCATAACGTACTGGTGACTGCAATGTACTGGTGACTGCAATGCACTGGTCACTACAATGGCTATTTGCAATTTTCACTTGTCAACATTCATTGCTGCTTGTTTCTGTAAAACACCCATTGAGTCAAAATCGTCACTACACCTATAGATAAATTCATCAAGGGGTATAATTTCCAAAATGGGGTCACTTAAGGGGGGATTGTGCTCTTTTGGCAATTTACGGGCAACTTATGGAAAAAAATTTGGTGCCATTTTTACTGACCTCTTGTGTGAAAATGTAAAATCTGGGGCAGAAACAAAATTTTGCTGTTAAAATTTAATTATTTTTTCCTCACTGCCCAATGGTATAAAATTCTGTGACACACCCGTGGTGTCAATATGATCACTGCACCCCAAGATGTATTCATTGAGAGGTGTAGTTTGTAAAATGGTGTCACTTATGGGGGGTTCTGCTGTTCTGGCACCCCATGGGCTCTCCCAGTGGGTCATGGCACCTGCAAACCATAACAGTAAAATCTGGTGCTCCTTGCCTTCTGAGCATAGCACTGTGCCTGAAAAATATATACCTGAAAAGGTATTGGCATACTCAGGAAAAAATGGACCCTGTTGTAAAGAAATAAATCATATCAGCCCTTAGAGAAATTAAAAACTTGGGACTAAAACAACATTTTAGTTGTAAAAATGTAATTTATTCTTTGCTCACCGCTCAATAGTATAAAATTCTGTGAGGCATATGTGGTGTCAATATGATCACTGCACCCCTAGATAAATTCATTGGGGACTGTAGTTTGTAAAATTAGTTCACATACAGTACAGACCAAAAGTTTGGACACACCTTCTCATTTAAAGATTTTTCTGTATTTTCTTGACTATGAAAATTATACATTCACACTGAAGGCATCAAAACTATGAATTAACACATGTGGAATTATATACTTAACAAAAAAGTGTGAAACAACTGAAATTATGTCTTATATTCTAGGTTCTTCAAAGTAGCCACCTTTTGCTTTGATGACTGCTTTGCACACTGTTGGCATTCTCTTGATGAGCTTCAAGAGGTAGTCACCGGGAATGGTCTTCCAACAATCTTAAAGGAGTTCCCAGAGATGCTTAGCACTTGTTGGCCCTTTTGCCTTCACTCTGCGGTCCAGCTCACTCCAAACCATCTCGATTGGGTTCAGGTCTGGCGTAGCACCCCATCACTCTCCTTCTTGGTCAAAAAGCCCTTACACAGCCTGGAGGTGTGTTTGGGGTCATTGACCAGTTGAAAAATAAATGACAGTCCAATTAAACGCAAACCGGATGGAATAGCATGCCGCTGCAAGATGCTGTGATAGCCATGCTGGTTCAGTATGCCTTCAATTTTGAATAAATCCCCAACAGTGTCACCAGTAGTGTTGAGCATTCCGATTCCGCAAGTATCGGGTATCGGCCGATACTTGCGGGTATCGGAATTCCGATACCGAGATCCGATACTTTTGTGATATCGGGAATCGGTATCGGGATTAATATCAATGTGTAAAATAAAGAATTAAAATAAAAAATATTGCTATACTCACCTCTCCGACGCAGCCTGCACCTTACCGAGGGAACCGGCAGCCTTCTTTGCTTAAAATGCGCACGTTTACTGCCTTCCATGACGTCACGGCTTCTGATTGGTCGCGTGCCGCCCATGTGACGGCGACGCGACCAATCACAACAAGCCGTGACGTAATTTCAGGTCCTGAATGCCTAGAATTAGGCATTCAGGACCTGAAATTACGTCACGGCTTGTTGTGATTGGTCGCGTCGCGGTCACATGGGCGGCACGCGACCAATCACAAGCCGTGACGTAATTTTCAAATCCTGAATGCCTAGAATTAGGCATTCAGGACCTGAAATTACGTCACGGCTTGTTGTGATTGGTCGCGTCGCCGTCACATGGGCGGCACGTGACCAATCAGATGCCGTGACGTCACGGAAGGCAGTAAACGCGCGCATTTTAAGCAAAGAAGGCTGCCAGTTCCCTCGGTAAGGAGCAGGCTGCGTCAGAGAGGTGAGTATATCAATATTTTTTATTTTAATTCTTTATTTTACACAGTAATATGGATCCCAGGGCCTGAAGGAGAGTTTCCTCTCCTTCAGACCCTGGGAACCATACAGGATACCGTCCGATACTTGAGTCCCATTGACTTGTATTGGTATCGGGTATCGGTATCGGATTAGATCCGATACTTTGCCGGTATCGACCGATACTTTCCGATACCGATACTTTCAAGTATCGGACGGTATCGCTCAACACTAGTCACCAGCAAAGCTCCCCCACACCATTACACCTCCTCCTCCATGCTTCATGGTGGGAACCAGGCATGTAGAGTCCATCCATTCATCTTTTCTGCGTCGCACAAAGACACGGTGGTTGGAACCAAAGATCTCAAATTTGGACTCATCAGACCAAAGCACAGATTTCCACTGGTCTAATGTCCATTCCTTGTGTTCTTTAGCCCAAACAAGTCTCTTCTGCTTGTTGCCTGTCCTTAGCAGTGGTTTCCTAGCAGCTATTTTACCATGAAGGCCTGCTGCACAAAGTCTCCTCTTAACAGTTGTTCCAGAGATGTGTCTGCTGCTAGAACTCTGTGTGGCATTGATCTGGTCGCAAATCTGAGCTGCTGTTAACCTGCGATTTCTGAGGCTGGTGACTTGGATAAACTTATCCTCAGAAACAGAGGTGACTCTTGGTCTTCCTTTACTGGGGCGATCCTCATGTGAGCCAGTTTCTTAGTAGCGCTTGATGGTTTTTGCCACTGCACTTGGGGACACTTTCAAAATTTTCTCAATTTTTTCGGACTGACCTCCTTCATTTATTAAAGTAATGATGGCCACTCGTTTTTCTTTACTTAGCTGCTTTTTTCTTGCCATAATACAAATTCTAACAGTCTATTCAGTAGGACTATCAGCTGTGTATCCACCAGACTTCTGCACAACACAACTGATGGTCCCAACCCCATTCATGAGGCAAGAAATCCCACTTATTAAACCTGACAGGGCACACCTGTGAAGTGAAAACCATTCCCGGTGACTACCTCTTGAAGCTCATCAAGAGAATGCCAAGAGTGTGCAAAGCAATCATCAAAGCAAAATGTGGCTACTTTGAAGAACCTAGAATATAAGACATAATTTCAGTTGTTTCACACTTTTTTGTTAAGTATATAATTCCACATGTGTTAATTCATAGTTTTGATGCCTTCAGTGTGAATGTACAATTTTCATAGTCATGAAAATACCGAAAAATCTTTAATTTAGAAGGTGTGTCCAAACTTTTGCTATGTACTGTATATGGGGTTTCTGTTGTTCTGGCACCTCCAAGGCTCTGCCAATGTGACATGGCACCCTCAAACTATTCCAGAAAAATCTGAATTCCAATATGATACCACTTCCCTTCTTAGCTTTGCACTGTGCCTCAAAAGTAGTATTCACCCACATATGGGGTAACAGTGTACTCAGGTGAAATTGCACAAAATGTATGGTGCGATTTCTCCTGTTACCCTTACGAAAATGCAAAATTTGGGGCCAAAATAACATTTTGTGGGGAAAATTTGATTTTTTTTATTTCACGGCTCAAAATTATAAACTTCTGTGAAGCCCCTTGGGGGTTTAAGGTGCTTACCACATATTTAAATACATTTCTTGAGGAGTCTAGTTTCCAAAATGGGGCCACTAGTGGGGGATTTCCACTGTTTATGCACATCAATTGCTCTCCAAATGAAACATGACATCTGCTAATGATTCCAGAAAATTTTACATTCAAAAAGTCAAATGACGCTCCTTCCCTTCTGAGCTCTGCTGTGCACTCAAACAGTAGTTTTCTTCCTCATATGGAGTATCGGCATACTCAGGAGAATTTTCACAACAAATTGTGTGGCGCAATTTCTCCTGTTACCCTTATGAAAATGTAACGTTTGATGCTAAAAACATATTTGTGGGGAAAATGTGATTTTTTTTTATTTTCATGTTTCAACATTATAAACTTCTGTGAAGCACCTCAGGGTTCAATGTGCTCACCACACATTTAGATTAGTTCCAAGAGGGGTCTAGTTTCCAAAATATTGTCACTTGTGGGGGATTTTCACTGTTTAGTCACATCAGATGCTCTCCAAATGCAACATGGTGTCCACCAATTGTTTCAGCAAATTTTGCATTCAAATAGTCAAATTTCACTCCTTCCGTTTCAAGCTCTGCCATGCGCCCAAACAGTAGTTTTGTCCCTCATATGGGGTATCGACATGCTCAGGAGAAATTAAGCAACACATTTTGGGGTCCACTTTTTCTTGTTACCCTTGACAAAATAAAAACAAATATATCTGAAGTTAATTTTTTTTAAAAAAAAGTTAAATATTGATCTTGTTTCCACATTCCAAAAATTCCTGTTTAGCAGCTGAAGGGTTAATAAACTTCTTGAATGTGGTTTTGAGCACCTTTAAGGGTGAAGCTTTTAGAATGGTGTCACTTTTGGGTATTTTCTGCCATATAGACCCCTCAAAAGTGACTTCAAATGTGATGTGGTCCCTAAAAAAAATGTTTTTGTAAATTTTGTTGGAAAAATGAAACATCGCTGGTCAAATTTTAACCCTTATAACTTCCTAACAAAAAAAATTTGGTTCCAAAATTGTGCTGATGTAAAGTAGACATGTAGCAAATGTTAGGTAGTAACTATTTTGTGTGACATATCTCTGTGATTTAAGGGCATGAAAATTCAGTTTCAAAATTGCTAAATTTTCAAAATTTTTGCCAAATTTTCATTTTTTTCATAAATAAAAGCAAATCATGCAGAAGAAATTTTACTGCTATCATGAAGTACAATTTGTCACAAAAAATCTCAGAATCACCAGGATCTGTTGAAGTGTTCAAAAGTTATAATCACACAAAGTGACAGTGGTCAAAATTGTAAGAATTTGCCCGGTCATTAAAGGGAACCTGTCACCCCGTTTTTTCAGTATGAGATAAAAATACCATTAAAAAGGGCCTGAGCTGTGCTGGACAATAGTTTATTTTGTGTACCCTGATTCCCCACCTATGCTGCCGAAATACCTTACCAAAGTCGCCGTTTTTGCCTATCAATCAAGGGGTCTGGTCAAATGGGCGTGGTGAAATCGCTTCTTCTCCCCCTGATCTCCCCCACAGGTGAAGGAAAAGAGCGCGATCTGCGCTATTCTCCGCTTTTTCGCTGGCGGCGGCCATCTTCCTGAGGCCGCGCGTGCGCAGATGGAGCGCTCTGCTGCCCGGGGCTTCAGGAAAATGGCCGCGGGATGCCGCACATGCGCAGATGGGGATCGCGGTGGCCATTTTCCTGAAGCCCCGGGCAGCAGATCGCTCCATCTGCGCACGCGCGGCCTCAGGAAGATGGCCGCTGCCAGCGGAGAATAGCGCAGATCGCGCTCTTTTTCTTCACCTGTGCAGTGCATTCCGCTGTTGGGCATGCGCAAACCACTACGCCACCAACGGAAAGATGAGCAAGATCAGGGGGAGAAGAAGCGATTTCACCACGCCCATTTGCCCAGACCACCTTGATTGACAGGCGAAAACGGCGACTTTGGTAAGGTATTTCGGCAGCATAGGTGGGGAATCAGGGTACACAAAATACACTATTGTCCAGCACAGCTCAGGCCCTATTTAATGGTATTTTTATCTCATACTGAAAAAACGGGGTGACAGGTTCCCTTTAACGTGCAAACCACCTTCAGGGGCAAAGGGGTTAAGCTATACTCTATTGTGTATGAGGACACAGTTTTTACTATTCCACACACCTTATCACATTATTGCTGCTGTATGTTGTATGTGATCATATGTACAATGGGTACGGAAAGTATTCAGACCCCTTTACATTTTTCATTCTTTGTTTCATTGCAGCCATTTGGTAAATTCCCAAAAGTTTTTTCTTTCTCATTAATGTACACTCTGCACCCTGTTTTGACTAAAAAAACAGAAATATAGTAATTTTTGCAAATTTATAAAAAAAGAGAAACTGAAATATCACATGGTCATAAGTATTCAGACCCTTTGCTCAGTATTAAGTAGAAGCACCCTATTGAGCTAGTACAGCCATGCGTCTTGGGAATGATGCAACAAGTTTTTCACACCTGGATTTGGGGATCCCCTGCCATTCTTCCTTGAATTCGGTGTTTTCCTCTGTCTTTCTGCCATTCAGTTCCGGCAAGTTGGATGGCGAACGTTGGTCGACAGCCATTTTCAGGGTTTAGGTCAGGGTTCTGCCAGTCGAGAATGGTCACAGAGTTGTTCTGAAGCCACTCAATCATTATTTTAGCTGTGTGCTTAAGGTCATTGTCTTGTTGAAGGTGAACTTTCGGCCAAGTCTGAGGTCCAGAGCACTCTGGAAGAGGTTTTCATCCAGGATATAACTGTACTTGGCCACATTCATGTCTCCTTCAATGATAACCAGTCGGCCTGTCACTGCAGCTAAAAAACACCCCCATAGCGTGATGCTGCCACCACCATATTTCACTGTTGGAATTATACTGGGCAGGTGATGAGCAGTGCCTGGTTTTCTCCACACATACTGCTTAGAATTGTCACCAAAAAGGTCTATCTTCATCTCATCAGACCAGAGAATCTTATTTCTCATAGTCTGGGAGTCCTTCATGTGCTTTCTAGCAAACGTTATGTGGGCTTTCATATGTCTTGCACTGAGGAGAGGATTCTGTCCGGCTACTCTGCCATAAAGGCCTGACTACTGGAGGGCCGCAGTGATAGTTGACTTTGTGGAACTTTCTTTCATCTACCTACTGCATCTCTGGAGCTCAGCCACAATGATCTTGGGGTTCTTCTTTACCTCTCTCACCAAGGCTCTTCTCCCACGATTGCTCAGTTTGGCTGGATGGCCAGGTCTAGAAAGACTTCTGGTGGTCCCAAACTTCTTCCATTTAAGGATTATGGCGGCCACTGTGCTCTTAGGAACCTTGAGTACTGCAGAAATTCTGTTCTAACCTTGGCCAGATCTGTGCCTTGCCACAATTCTGTCTCTGAGCTCCTTGGTCAGTTCCTTTGACCTCATGATTCTCATTTGGTCTGACACGCACTGTGAGCTGTGAGGTCTTATATAGACAGGTGTGTGCCTTTCCAAATCAAGTCCTATCAGTTTAATTAAACACAGCTGGACTCCGATGAAATGGTGGAACTATCTCAAGGAGGATCACAAGGAAACGAACAGCATGTGACTTAAATATGAGTGTCTGAGCAAAAGGTCTGAATACTTATGACCATATGATATTTCAGTTGTTCTTTTTCATTAAATTGGCAAAAATTTCTACATTTCTGTTTTTTTAGTCAAGATGGGGAGAAGAGTGTACATTAATGTGAAAAAAATGAACTTTTTTGAATTTACCAAATAGCTGCAATGAAACAAATTTAAAGCGGTCTGAATACTTTCCATACCCACTGCATATATGTCTAATATTTAGTCCTTGAGCCTGAGGGTCTCTTTTAAATATTATCATTAAAGGTTATATTTTAATTTATTATCTTCTACCTTGCTGATCCAAACCAACTCCTGATGGGTAGTTCTACACAGTACAATTCTTCTCCACATTATTTTAATCATATCAAGTCATCAGGTTGCTGGTTTACCTCTTCGCCTTATTCCTTTTATTCTTCCAACTGTGATGACCTTCTCCAATGAATGATCTCTTCGCATGATGTGTGCAAAGTAAGCAAGTCGTAGGTTGGTGATACTTGGTCTGGCTTGATTTGTTCCAATATTGATATAGTATAACATACATATTAATACTATGAGGGCAATACAATACAGTGGCAAGATATATGACTGATACCTGACAATGATGTACTGTAAGTTAACTAATAGATGAATAGAAGAATATTTCCTTTCTATTAGCTTTGCTGTTATTACCATTTTAGTAACTTCTTTACTTTTTGTATTACAGATTTTTTTTTACATTATAATGTGGCTCTATTATGACCCCTTTTAAAAAGACAAGTTCAGATTCAGACTAATAAATATAGACATTGTCAGCTTACTATTTATACTCTCACATTTTCTATTTAAGGAAAATTATCATTAACTCTCAAGATAAACTTTTACTGTTCTAGAAATTACATAACTATTACAATAAGCTCTATTCAAAGTTCTAGGCTACTTGGCACTTTTGACTTCTCACAACGCAATCTAAAGACTTATTCACAATACATCCAAAGATTTTCTTCGAACTCTTCGTAAAACAGTCATCTTTCTTAAGTCTTCACTGTTTATAACCATAGTAATTGAATTGAAGTGTGAAAATAGTTTCTGTAAAGGATTTGTAACATGCTGAAGTAACAATATCTTTATCAATGTGTTATTTGTATGTAAGAGTGCACACAGAGTACAATAGCATGATTACATATAAAATGATAAGTTGAAACATGACTTTATTAGCATATCATAGAGAAATCGTTAAAGGAAATTTTATATTTTGGTACAGAAAAAAATAATTTCCTTTGCAACAATTATAAATAATTGTAATAAAAATGTATTACGGCGATTTGCAGACTTTACATTCATACTTTTTGCTAGACATTTAATTTCATGTTCTAGCCATAGGAGAGTCATGAATAACTACCTGGGAAGATGTTTACCCTTGGGTTTGAACCGATTTGGCTTGAGGTTAAACTGAGCAGCAGAATCTAAGGATATCCCTGCTTTTCAACCTCAAACCAATATGTAGTGCTCTGGACTGGTAGAG
Source organism: Ranitomeya variabilis (assembly GCF_051348905.1). NCBI lineage: Eukaryota > Metazoa > Chordata > Amphibia > Anura > Dendrobatidae > Ranitomeya > Ranitomeya variabilis. Next base: position 385,981,998 of record NC_135236.1, read on the forward strand.
AATCTGTAGAGAAGTCTTTTCTATGTTTAACTGACCGAGGATGGACACCAATGCATAGTACCAAAATAAGAACTATAAGCATAGTCAAGTCGAGGTCAGAGAATGCTGAGCTTTCCCACAATGACATTGGGTAAGGGCAGGCAGCAATCAGGTGACTGAGGTCAGAATACAAATCAGATCAGTAACTGAAAGACAAAACTGAAGTACAGTGTCCCTCAAACAGTAACCTGAAGATTCCTATTACTTATTACTTATGCAGTAAGCAAGGGGTAAGGGTCTCAAGAATCTTGGTCCAGTTGAACATTGGCTGGAAAAAAAGAACTATGGTGCATGCTGTCTCTTTACCTCCCTTTTCCTGCCTTTCATTACAATTTCAAGGGAACCTGTCATGTAAAATAATGCTATTAACCTGCAGATATGGGTTAATCTGCAGGATAACAGTGTTCTGATACCGAGCAGTGCCAGTACTGAGAGCTACTGGTGGTAAGAAAGGAACTTTATTCTCCCCGGCAGTGTTTTGCTTCCAGTCATAGCGGTGGTACTGCTACTGTGCTGGCACAGCATTAGAGCCAACTGTCAGTGTCAGGGGGTGTGGTTACAGATGCCGTTCTTAATACACAGAGCAGTGACTGAAACCGTCCCGTCACCACCCCTGTGACTGAAAGCTGAACACTGCCAGGGGAAATGAAATTAATTTCCTCCTGCCAGCGAAGTTCTTAGTGCCGGCCCCACACAATTTCAGAACGCCATTAAAGGGAACCTGTCACCCCCCAGGCGTTTGTAACTAAAAGAGCCACCTTTGCAGCACTAATGCTGCATTCTGACAAGGTGGCTCTTTTAGTTATTGGTGCTGTAACTTCAGAAATAATCCATTTTATAATTTGTCCCAAATACCTTTCATCAGTCCTAGAGGCAGGCCTTTCCCCCCTGCTGCAAACGCAGCACCGCCGTCACTCAAGTCCTCTTGGCGCCGGGCGCCGCCTCCTCAGCTCTGTTTTCAAATGAGCCAGCGCCTACGCTCTTTTCTCATGCCTTGGGCATGCGCAGTGAGCACTGCCCGTCCTCTCTCCTCATTTGCAGTCTAGCTGAGTGCGCCTGTGCGGCCACCCTGCCTGAGATCCCGCCCCATAGTGTCTTCTGATTTATTCTCACTGTGGGGAGGGATCTCGGGCAGGGCGGCCCCACAGGTGCAGTCAGCTAGACTGCAAATGAGGAGAGAGGATGGGCAGCGCTCACTGCGCATGCCCAAGGCATGAGAAAAGAGTGCAGGCGCCGGCTCATTTGAAAACAATGCTGAGGAGGCGGCGCCCGGCGCCAAGAGGACATGAGTGATGTCGGTGCTGCGTTTGCAGCCGGGGGGGAAAGGCCTGCCTCCAGTACTGGTAAAAGGTATTTGGGACAAATGATAAAATAGATTATTTCTGAAGTTACAGCACCAATAACTAAAAGAGCCACCTTGTCAGAATGCAGCATTAGTGCTGCACAAGGTGGCTCATTTAGTTACAAACGCCTAGGGGGGGCTGACAGGTTCCCTTTAAACTGAAGATTAACCCATATCTATGTCAATAGCGTTATTTTACATTACATGTTCCTTTTAAATAGTATTTACATACTTAAGATCCAGATGTAGGTGAATAGAATGGTGTAACCGGGAGCCATTACCTACCAGCCTCTCGCATCAGGCTGTACATCAGAGACTCTGCACAGGAGGTGCAATGACAACACTAGATGATGCCTGCTGTACAAGCCTGCATAAACAAAAGTAGTAGGGGAAGGGGTGAAAGTAACTATTATCTGATTATTTATTTTTTGTATTTTAAATGTAAGTAGACAGAACCTAAGGCTGTGTGATTGGCTGTTAGGCTTTCATACTCTTTGGGGGGGGTTTAGAGACCATCATAATGTGTGAGGGCATTATACTTTGTGGGGGTTGTGTGTTCCATCATACTTACAAATAGAAAAGCTGTCGGGTATAATACTGTGTGGAAAGCTGTGTGTGCCATCATACTGTGTATAGGGGAGCTGTGGGAGCATCACACTGTGTGAAGAACATCTTACTTTGTATAAATATGGCATTCACTCTTTGTTTGACCATCATACTGTTTATAGGGGACCTATAGAGCCATAATGCTATGCATACTGTTTGGGGGCTGTAGGGACATCACTGTTGTGAACTCTATTTTTGGGCTCCCTCTAGTGGTCACAAGCGGTACTGTGTAGTGTTGTCTTTCTGCAGGTTGGCAGCATCAGCTGGTTCATTATCCCTGGCTGGTTTCCTATTCAGCTCACCTGGATACTCAGTTCCTTGCCTGCTATCAATGTATTCAGTGCTCTTCAGATTCCTTGTGACTACCTTGCTCCCAGTCTCTCCAAGACAAGCTAAGTTTTTGTTTGTTCATTTTTTGATTATTAACATTCATCATGTTTCTTGTCCAGCTTGCTAAAATGTGATTTCCTCGCTTGCTGGTTGCTCTAGGGGACTGAGTTTCTCCCCCCGCACCGTTAGTTGGTGCGGGGGTTTTGGAAATCTCAGTGTGGATACTTTGTAAGGGTTTTTTACTGACCGCACAGACCCCTTTTCTATTTTCTGCTATCTAGTATTAGTGGGCCTCATTTGCTGAATCTGCTTTCACCCCTGTGTATGTGCCTTCCTCTTACCTCACCGTTATTATTTGTTGGGGGCTTCTATATCTTTGGGGATTATTTCTCTGGAGGCAAGTGAGGTCTTTCTCTCTCTCTAGGGGTAGTTAGTTCCTCAGGCTGGCTCGAGACGTCTAGGATTTTAGGCACGTTCACCGGCTACTTCTAGTGTGTTTGGATAGGTTCAGATTTGCGGTCAGTCCAGTTTGCCACCTCCCTAGAGCTTGTCCTATGTTTGTTACTTAGCTGGAGTAATTTGTGATCCTCAACCACTAAGGATCATAACAGTATAGCAGGCCCAAAAGTGTTTAATGCATCGCAGAAGTGGGATAAAAAGAAGACCTGAGTACATTTTTTTTTTCTCCTCCCGCTTTTCCTTTGCTGCAGTCTGTTCAGCTTCTTTCATCCCCTTGAACTCTGGGTGGTTTTGAGCTCAGCTGCAGACATGAATGTTCAGACTCTGACTTCTAGTGTGGATCATCTTACAGCATGGGTGCAAAGTATTCAGGATTTTGTTATTCCTAGCCCTATGTCAGAACCAAAGATACCCATTCCGGAGTTGTTTTCTGGAGATAGATCTAGGTTTCTAAATTTTAAGAATAATTGTAAGTTATTTCTATCTCTGAGACCTCGTTCCTCTGGTGATTCCGCTCAGCAAGTTAAAATTGTTATCTCCTTGTTGCGTGGCGACCCTCAAGATTGGGCTTTCTCTCTGGCGCCAGGAGATCCTGCATTGCTTAATGTAGATGCATTTTTTCTGGCTCTTGGACTGCTTTATGAGGAGCCTAATCTTGAGAATCAGGCAGAAAAAGCGTTGCTGGCTATCTCTCAAGGTCAGGATGAAGCAGAGGTGTATTGTCAAAAATTTCGGAAATGGTCGGTGCTTACTCAATGGAATGAGTGTGCCCTGGCTGCAAATTTCAGAGAAGGTCTTTCTGAGGCCGTTAAGAATGTTATGGTGGGGTTTCCCACCCCTACAAGTCTGAGTGATTCTATGGCTTTAGCCATTCAGGTTGATCGGCGTTTGCGGGAGCGCAAATCTGCTCATCCTTTGGCGGTATTTTCTGAACAGAGACCTGAGTCTATGCAATGTGACCGAATTCTGACCAGAATTGAGCGACAAAGTCATAGACGTCAAAATGGGTTGTGCTTTTACTGTGGTGATTCTACTCATGTTATCTCAGCATGCTCTAAACACTTAAAAAAATTCGCTAAACCTGTCACCATTGGTACTATACAGCCTAAATTTATTTTGTCTGTTACTTTGATTTGTTCTTTGTCGTCCTACCCGGTTATGGCTTTTGTGGATTCGGGTGCTGCCCTGAATCTGATGGATTTGTCGTTTGCCAGGCGCTGTGGTTTTGTCCTGGAGCCTTTGGAATTTCCTATTCCTCTGAGGGGAATTGATGCTACGCCATTAGCTGAGAGTAAGCCTCAGTATTGGACGCAGATGACCATGTGCATGACTCCCATACATCAGGAGGTGATTCGCTTTCTTGTTTTGTATAATTTGCATGATGTTGTCGTTTTGGGTCTGCCATGGCTGCAGGCTCATAATCCAGTTTTAGATTGGAAAGCTATGTCTGTGTCAAGTTGGGGTTGTCAGGGAATTCATGGCGATACTCCGTTGGTGTCTATTGCTTCTTCCACTCCTTCTAAGGTCCCTGAGTTTTTGTCTGACTACCAGGATGTATTTGATGAGCCCAGGTCCAGTGCCCTGCCCCCTCATAGGGATTGTGACTGTGCTATAAATTTAATTCCTGGTAGTAAATTTCCTAAGGGACGACTTTTTTATTTGTCTATACCAGAGCATGCCGCGATGCGGAGTTATATAAAGGAGTCTTTGGAGAAGGGACATATTCGCCCATCCTCTTCCCCTCTTGGTGCAGGATTTTTTTTTGTGGCCAAGAAGGACGGTTCTTTGAGACCTTGAATAGATTATCGTCTTCTGAATAAAATCACAGTCAAATTTCAGTATCCTTTGCCACTATTGTCTGATTTGTTTGCTCGGATTAAGGGTGCCAGTTGGTTCACCAAGATAGATCTCCGTGGTGCGTATAACCTTGTGCGCATTAAGCAGGGAGATGAATGGAAAACAGCATTTAATACGCCCGAAGGCCATTTTGAGTACTTGGTGATGCCTTTTGGACTTTCTAATGCTCCTTCTGTGTTTCAGTCCTTCATGCATGACATCTTCCGAGAATATCTGGATAAATTTATGATTGTTTATCTGGATGACATTTTGGTCTTTTCTGATGATTGGGAGTCCCATGTGAAGCAGGTCAGGATGGTGTTTCAGGTCTTGCGTGCTAATGCTTTATTTGTGAAGGGCTCAAAATATCTCTTCGGAGTACAGAAGGTCTCCTTTTTGGGTTTTATTTTTTCTCCTTCTACTGTGGAGATGGACCCAGTCAAGGTCCAGGCTATTCATGACTGGACTCAGCCCACGTCTGTTAAGAGTCTTCAGAAGTTCTTGGGTTTTGCTAATTTTTACCGTCGTTTCATCGCTAATTTTTCTAGCGTGGTTAAACCTTTGACGGATTTGACCAAGAAGGGTTCTGATGTGACTAATTGGTCTCCTGCGGCCGTGGAGGCCTTTCGGGAGCTGAAGCACCAGTTTTCTTCAGCTCCAGTCTTATGTCAGCCAGATGTCTCTCTCCCCTTCCAGGTCGAGGTTGATGCTTCTGAGATTGGAGCAGGGGCTGTTTTGTCGCAGAGAAGCTCTGATGGCTCTGTGATGAAGCCATGTGCTTTCTTTTCAAGAAAGTTTTCGCCTGCCAAGCGGAATTATGATGTTGGTAATCGGGAGTTGTTTGCTATGAAGTGGGCATTTGAGGAGTGGCGACATTGGCTCGAAGGAGCTAAACATCGTGTGGTGGTCTTGACTGATCACAAAAATCTGATTTATCTTGAATCTGCCAAGCACCTGAATCCTAGACAGGCTCGTTGGTCGTTGTTTTTCTCCCGTTTCAACTTCGTGGTCTCATACCTGCCTGGTTCGAAGAACGTGAAAGCTGATGCACTTTCTAGGAGTTTTGTGCCTGACTCTCCGGGAGTTTCTGAGCCGGCTGGTATTCTCAGAGAGGGAGTGATTTTGTCTGCCATTTCCCCAGATTTGCGATGCGACGAGTGCTGCAGAAATTTCAGATGGATAGACCTGACCGTTGTCCACCAGAGAGACTGTTTGTCCCGGATAGATGGACCAGCAGAGTTATTTCCGAGGTCCATTCTTCGGTGTTGGTGGGTCATCCTGGGATTTTTGGTACCAGAGATTTGGTGGCTAGGTCCTTCTGGTGGCCTTCCTTGTCGCGGGATGTGCGTTCCTTTGTGCAGTCTTGTGGGATTTGTGCTCGGGCTAATCCTTGCTGTTCTCGTGCCAGCGGTTTGCTTTTGCCTTTGCCTGTTCCGAAGAGGCCTTGGACACACATTTCCATGGATTTTATTTCGGATCTTCCAGTATCTCAGAAAATGTCTGTCATCTGGGTGGTGTGTGATCGTTTTTCCAAGATGGTCCATTTGGTGCCCTTGCCTAAGTTGCCTTCTTCCTCCGATTTGGTTCCTCTATTTTTTCAGAATGTGGTTCGCTTGCATGGCATTCCTGAAAATATCGTGTCTGATAGAGGATCCCAGTTTGTGTCCAGGTTTTGGCGGACTATTTGTGCTAAGATGGGCATTGATTTGTCTTTTTCGTCGGCCTTCCATCCTCAGACTAATGGCCAAACCGAGCGAACTAATCAGACGTTGGAAACTTATTTGAGATGTTTTGTTTCTGCTGATCAGGATGATTGGGTGACTTTTTTGCCATTGGCCGAGTTTGCCCTTAATAATCGGGCTAGTTCTGCTACTTTGGTTTCGCCTTTTTTCTGCAATTATGGCTTCCATCCTCGTTTTTCCTCAGGTCAGGTTGAGCCTTCTGACTGTCCTGGGGTGGATTCTGTGGTGGATAGGTTGCAGCAGATTTGGAACCATGTGGTGGACAATTTGAGGTTGTCACAGGAGAAGGCTCAGCGCTTTGCCAACCGCCGCCGCGGTGTGGGTCCCCGACTTCGTGTTGGGGATTTGGTGTGGCTGTCTTCTCGGTATGTTCCTATGAAGGTCTCCTCTCCTAAATTCAAGCCTCGCTACATCGGTCCTTATAAGATCTTGGAAATCCTTAACCCGGTGTCTTTTTGTTTGGATCTCCCAGCATCGTTTGCCATTCATAATGTGTTCCATAGGTCTTTGTTGCGGAGGTATGTGGTACCTGTGGTTCCTTCTGTTGAGCCTCCTGCTCTGGTGCTGGTCAAGGGCGAATTGGAGTACGTGGTGGAGAAGATTTTGAATTCTCGTATCTCTAGACGGAGGCTTCAGTATTTAGTTAAGTGGAAGGGCTATGGTCAGGAAGATAATTCCTGGGTTGTCGCCTCTGATGTTCATGCGGCCGATTTGGTTCGTGCCTTCCACGCGGCTCATCCTGATCGCCCTGGGGGTCTGTATGAGAGTTCGGTGACCCCTCCTCAAGGGGGGGGTACTGTTGTGAACTCTATTTTTGGGCTCCCTCTAGTGGTCACAAGCGGTACTGTGTAGTGTTGTCTTTCTGCAGGTTGGCAGCATCAGCTGGTTCGTTATCCTTGGCTGGTTTCCTATTTAGCTCACCTGGATACTCAGTTCCTTGCCTGCTATCAATGTATTCAGTGCTCTTCAGATTCCTTGCTTGCTGGTTGCTCTAGGGGACTGAGTTTCTCCCCCCGCACCGTTAGTTGGTGCGGGGGTTTTGGAAATCTCAGTGTGGATATTTTGTAAGGGTTTTTTACTGACCGCACAGACCCCTTTTCTATTTTCTGCTATCTAGTATTAGTGGGCCTCATTTGCTGAATCTGCTTTCACCCCTGTGTATGTGCCTTCCTCTTACCTCACCGTTATTATTTGTTGGGGGCTTCTATATCTTTGGGGATTATTTCTCTGGAGGCTAGTGAGGTCTTTCTCTCTCTCTAGGGGTAGTTAGTTCCTCAGGCTGGCTCGAGACATCTAGGATTTTAGGCACGTTCACCGGCTACTTCTAGTGTGTTTGGATAGGTTCAGATTTGCGGTCAGTCCAGTTTGCCACCTCCCTAGAGCTTGTCCTATGTTTGTTACTTAGCTGGAGTAATTTGTGATCCTCAACCACTAAGGATCATAACACATCACACTGTGTGAGGGTTTATGAGTAGACATCAGCGAACTCGAACAGTAAAATTCGGGATCTGTACCAAACACCTATTGTTCGGGTATGGACCTGGAGCATGGACTTCACCAGAAAGTCTGTTGTGAAATTGGATTCTGGGCTCCCCCGGTGGCCACTTGTGGAATTGTACTTGTGTGCATCATCCCCTCTGTTCACCTGCTCCTATCAGGATGTGGGAGTCGCTATATAACCTTGCTCCTCTGTCAGTTTCATGCCGGTCAACAATGTAATCAGAAGCCTTTCTGTGCATGTTCCTGCTACTAGACAACTCCCAGCTAAGTTGGACTTTTGTCCTTGTGTGTTTTTGCATTTTGTTCCTGTTCACAGCTGCTGTTTCGTTACTGTGTCTGGAAAGCTCTTGTGAGCGGAAATTGCCACTCTGGTGTTATGAGTTAATGCTAGAGTCTTAAAGTAATTTCTGGATGGTGTTTTGATAGGGTTTTCTGCTGACCATGAAAGTGCCCTTTCTGTCTTCTTGCTATCTAGTAAGCGGACCTCGATTTTTGCTAAACCTATTTTCATACTACGTTTGTCTTTTCATCTAAAATCACCGCCAATATATGTGGGGGCCTCTGTCTGCCTTTTGGGAAAATTTCTCTAGAGGTGAGCCAGGACTGTCTTTTCCTCTGCTAGGATTAGGTAGTTCTCCGGCTGGCGCTGGGCATCTAGGGATAAAAAAACGTAGGCATGCTACCCGGCCACTTCTAGTTGTGCGGCAGGTTTAGTTCATGGTCAGTATAGTTTCCATCTTCCAAGAGCTAGTTCTCATATATGCTGGGCTATGTTCTCTCGCCATTGAGAATCATGACAGTTTGACCGGCCCAAAAAAAAAGGGTTAAATTACTGGCTGAGAAAGGAGAGAAAAAAGAAGTCTGCTACAATTTTTTTTTTTTTTCCTCTAGTTCTGAGTGTGCTCTTAATTGAATCACTTGCTAGTCTGCCTATACTGCAGCCTTCCTCTCTTTCTCTCCTTCTTATCCTTGAATGGCTCTGTGTTCACCTGTTTCAAATGGATCTTCAGAGTGTAGCTACAGGTTTGAATAATCTCGCCACAAAGGTACAAAATTTGCAAGATTTTGTTGTTCATGCACCTATGTCTGAGCCTAGAATTCCTTTGCCTGAATTCTTCTCGGGGAATAGATCTCACTTTCAAAATTTTAAAAATAATTGCAAATTGTTTTTGTCCCTGAAGTCTCGCTCTGCCGGAGACCCTGCACAGCAGGTCAGGATTGTAATTTCCTTGCTCCGGGGCGACCCTCAAGACTGGGCTTTTGCATTGGCACCAGGGGATCCTGCGTTGCTCAATGTGGATGCGTTTTTTCTGGCCTTGGGGTTGCTTTATGAGGAACCTCATTTAGAGCTTCAGGCGGAAAAGGCCTTGATGTCCTTGTCTCAGGGGCAAGATGAAGCTGAAATATACTGCCAAAAATTCCGCAAATGGTCTGTGCTTACTCAGTGGAATGAGTGCGCCCTGGCGGCGATTTTCAGAGAAGGTCTCTCTGATGCCATTAAGGATGTTATGGTGGGGTTCCCTGTGCCTGCGAGTCTGAATGAGTCCATGACGATGGCTATTCAGATCGATAGGCGTCTGCGGGAGCGCAAACCTGTGCACCATTTGGCGGTGTCTACTGAGAAAACGCCAGAAAATATGCAATGTGATAGAATTCTGTCCAGAAGCGAGCGGCAGAATTTTAGACGAAAAAATGGGTTGTGCTTCTATTGTGGTGATTCAACTCATGTTATATCAGCATGCTTTAAGCGTACTAAGAAGCCTGACAAGTCTGTTTCAATTAGCACTTTACAGTCTAAGTTTATTCTATCTGTGACCCTGATTTGTTCTTTGTCATCTATTACCGCGGACGCCTATGTCGACTCTGGCGCTGCTTTGAGTCTTATGGATTGGTCCTTTGCCAAACGCTGTGGGTATGATTTGGAGCCATTGGAGGCTCCGATACCTCTGAAAGGGATTGACTCCACCCCATTGGCTAGTAATAAACCACAATACTGGACACAAGTGACTATGCGTGTTAATCCGGATCACCAGGAGGTTATTCGCTTTCTGGTGCTGTATAATCTACATGATGTTTTGGTGCTGGGATTGCCATGGCTGCAATCTCATAACCCAGTCCTCGACTGGAGAGCTATGTCTGTGTTAAGCTGGGGATGTAAAGGAACTCATGGGGACGTACCTTTGGTTTCCATTTCATCATCTATTCCCTCTGAGATTCCTGAATTCTTGTCTGACTTTCGTGACGTTTTTGAAGAACCCAAGGTTGGTTCACTACCTCCGCACCGGGAGTGCGATTGTGCCATAGACTTGATCCCGGGTAGTAAATACCCTAAGGGTCGTTTATTTAATCTGTCTGTGCCTGAACACGCGGCTATGCGAGAATATATAAAGGAGTCCTTGGAAAAGGGACATATTCGTCCTTCGTCATCTCCCTTAGGAGCCGGTTTTTTCTTTGTGTCTAAGAAAGACGGCTCTTTGAGGCCGTGTATTGATTATCGACTTTTGAATAAAATCACGGTTAAATATCAATATCCGTTACCACTGCTTACTGATTTGTTTGCTCGTATAAAGGGGGCCAAGTGGTTCTCTAAGATTGATCTCCGTGGGGCGTATAATTTGGTGCGAATCAAGCAGGGGGATGAGTGGAAAACCGCATTTAATACGCCCGAGGGCCATTTTGAGTATTTGGTGATGCCTTTTGGTCTTTCAAATGCCCCTTCAGTCTTCCAGTCCTTTATGCATGACATTTTCCGCGATTATTTGGACAAATTTATGATTGTGTATCTGGATGATATTCTGATTTTTTCGGATGACTGGGACTCTCATGTCCAGCAGGTCAGGAGGGTTTTTCAGGTTTTGCGGTCTAATTCCTTGTGTGTGAAGGGTTCTAAATGTGTTTTTGGGGTTCAAAAGATTTCCTTCTTGGGATACATTTTTTCCCCCTCTTCCATCGAGATGGATCCTGTCAAGGTTCAGGCTATTGGTGATTGGACGCAACCCTCTTCTCTTAAGAGTCTTCAGAAATTTTTGGGCTTTGCTAACTTTTATCGTCGATTTATTGCTGGTTTTTCTGATGTTGTAAAACCATTGACTGATTTGACTAAGAAGGGTGCTGATGTTGCTGATTGGTCCCCTGATGCTGTGGAGGCCTTTCGGGAGCTCAAGCGCCGCTTTTCTTCCGCCCCAGTGTTGCGTCAGCCTGATGTTGCTCTTCCTTTTCAGGTTGAGGTCGACGCTTCTGAAATCGGAGCTGGGGCGGTGTTGTCGCAGAGAAGTTCCGACTGCTCCGTGATGAGACCTTGTGCTTTTTTTTCCCGTAAATTTTCGCCCGCCGAGCGGAATTATGATATTGGGAATCGGGAGCTTTTGGCCATGAAGTGGGCTTTTGAGGAGTGGCGTCACTGGCTTGAGGGGGCCAGACATCAGGTGGTGGTATTGACTGACCACAAAAATTTAATTTACCTTGAGTCTGCCAGGCGCCTGAATCCTAGACAGGCGCGCTGGTCGTTGTTTTTCTCTCGGTTTAATTTTGTGGTGTCTTACCTACCGGGTTCTAAGAATGTTAAGGCGGATGCCCTTTCTAGGAGTTTTGAGCCTGACTCCCCTGGTAATTCTGAGCCCACAGGTATCCTTAAAGATGGAGTGATATTGTCTGCCGTTTCTCCAGACCTGCGGCGGGCCTTGCAGGAGTTTCAGGCGGATAGACCTGATCGTTGCCCACCTGGTAGACTGTTTGTTCCTGATGATTGGACCAGTAGAGTCATCTCTGAGGTTCATTCTTCTGCGTTGGCAGGTCATCCTGGAATCTTTGGTACCAGGGATTTGGTGGCAAGGTCCTTCTGGTGGCCTTCCCTGTCACGAGATGTGCGAGGCTTTGTGCAGTCTTGTGACGTTTGTGCTCGGGCCAAGCCTTGTTGTTCTCGGGCTAGTGGATTGTTGTTACCCTTGCCTATCCCGAAGAGGCCTTGGACGCACATCTCGATGGATTTTATTTCGGATCTGCCTGTTTCTCATAAGATGTCTGTCATCTGGGTGGTGTGTGACCGTTTCTCTAAGATGGTCCATCTGGTTCCCTTGCCTAAGTTGCCTTCTTCTTCCGAGTTGGTTCCTCTGTTTTTTCAAAATGTTGTTCGTTTGCATGGTATTCCGGAGAATATCGTTTCTGACAGAGGGACCCAATTCGTGTCTAGATTTTGGCGGGCATTCTGTGCTAGGATGGGCATAGATTTGTCTTTTTCGTCTGCTTTCCATCCTCAGACTAATGGCCAGACCGAGCGGACTAATCAGACCTTGGAGACATATTTGAGGTGTTTTGTGTCTGCGGATCAGGATGATTGGGTTGCTTTTTTGCCTTTGGCGGAGTTCGCCCTCAATAATCGGGCCAGCTCTGCCACCTTGGTGTCCCCGTTTTTCTGTAATTCGGGGTTTCATCCTCGATTTTCCTCCGGTCAAGTGGAATCTTCGGATTGTCCTGGAGTGGATGCTGTGGTGGAGAGGTTGCATCAGATTTGGGGGCAGGTGGTGGACAATTTGAAGTTGTCCCAGGAGAAGACTCAGCTTTTTGCCAACCGCCGTCGTCGTGTTGGTCCTCGGCTTTGTGTTGGGGACTTGGTGTGGTTGTCTTCTCGTTTTGTCCCTATGAGGGTTTCTTCTCCTAAGTTTAAGCCTCGGTTCATCGGCCCGTACAAGATATTGGAGATTCTTAACCCTGTGTCCTTCCGTTTGGACCTCCCTGCATCCTTTTCGATTCATAATGTTTTTCATCGGTCATTGTTGCGCAGGTATGAGGTACCGGCTGTGCCTTCCGTTGAGCCTCCTGCTCCGGTGTTGGTTGAGGGTGAGTTGGAGTACGTTGTGGAAAAGATCTTGGACTCTCGTGTTTCCAGACGGAAACTCCAGTATCTGGTCAAATGGAAGGGATACGGTCAGGAGGATAATTCTTGGGTCACTGCCTCTGATGTTCATGCCTCCGATCTTGTCCGTGCCTTTCATAGGGCTCATCCTGATCGCCCTGGTGGTTCTGGTGAGGGTTCGGTGCCCCCTCCTTGAGGGGGGGGTACTGTTGTGAAATTGGATTCTGGGCTCCCCCGGTGGCCACTTGTGGAATTGTACTTGTGTGCATCATCCCCTCTGTTCACCTGCTCCTATCAGGATGTGGGAGTCGCTATATAACCTTGCTCCTCTGTCAGTTTCATGCCGGTCAACAATGTAATCAGAAGCCTTTCTGTGCATGTTCCTGCTACTAGACAACTCCCAGCTAAGTTGTACTTTTGTCCTTGTGTGTTTTTGCATTTTGTTCCTGTTCACAGCTGCTGTTTCGTTACTGTGTCTGGAAAGCTCTTGTGAGCGGAAATTGCCACTCTGGTGTTATGAGTTAATGCTAGAGTCTTAAAGTAATTTCTGGATGGTGTTTTGATAGGGTTTTCTGCTGACCATGAAAGTGCCCTTTCTGTCTTCTTGCTATCTAGTAAGCGGACCTCGATTTTTGCTAAACCTATTTTCATACTACGTTTGTCTTTTCATCTAAAATCACCGCCAATATATGTGGGGGCCTCTGTCTGCCTTTTGGGAAAATTTCTCTAGAGGTGAGCCAGGACTGTCTTTTCCTCTGCTAGGATTAGGTAGTTCTCCGGCTGGCGCTGGGCATCTAGGGATAAAAAAACGTAGGCATGCTACCCGGCCACTTCTAGTTGTGCGGCAGGTTTAGTTCATGGTCAGTATAGTTTCCATCTTCCAAGAGCTAGTTCTCATATATGCTGGGCTATGTTCTCTCGCCATTGAGAATCATGACAAAAGTCTATATCACTGTTCGGGTTTGGCCCCCCAGAATACCGGGTTTTTCTCATGCTGTCATCTTCATCTGCATACTCCCATTGGACTGATAATACAATTGGACTACGCCTGCTTTCACTGTTATTAGCGGCATAGTAGTAATCCAATCAGTCGACGCCTGTGACTGTAGGAAAACTTTTTATAACCGGTGACAGCTGCGGGCCCACGCTGTCATCTGACAGCGTGGGAGCCACAATGCTCTGACCAGTGGTAATGATATTACCGCCGTTTCTTGCACTGTCATGCAGATGACAGTGTGAGAATTACCCGGTGTTCGGGAGGCCGAACCCGAACAGTAACATGGACTTTCTGGTGAAATCCGTTTTCAGAGTCCATGCCCGAACAATAGGTGTTCATTAGCACGCGTCTGCGCTATAAATAAATAAATTAAAAAATTTAAGGGGGTTCCCCTGTATTTTTGATAACTAGCATGACAAGACTGACAGTTGTGGGCTGCAACCCTCATATCAATAAATAATTTAAAAAAATGGTGTTGGTCCCCTGAATTTTTGACAAGCCAAGCTAAAGAAGACAGTTGGGGACTGGTATTCTGAGGCTTCTCAGGGATTGTACTGTGTATAGTTGAACTGTGTGGGAATAATACTGTCTATAAGGGAGCTGTGTGAGGATCATACTGTGTATAGAGAGCTGTGGGGGCATCATACTGTGCATGGGGAGCTGTGAGGGCCATCATACTGTGTATAGGGCAGATGTGAGGTCCATCATATTGTATGGAGGTCTATAGAGATATCCTACTTTGCTTCCAAAATTATTACTTACCTTCAGATATTGCTGATTAACTGCAGGAAGGTTATATATTAGTGAACCTAACCTTGTTCAAAAAACAGCAGACATGGGTTCTTCTGAGCACTCTGAAAATGAAAATGATTGAGGCCAACAAAGCAGGAGAAGGCTATAAGAAGATAGCAAAGCATTTTCAAGTTGCCCTCTCCTTAGTTCGAAATGTAATTAAGAAATGTCAGTTAACAGGACCAGTGCAGGTCAAGATGAGGTCTGGAAGACCAAGCAACATTTCAGTGACATCTACTCATATAGGATTGCTAGAGAGGCAAATCAGAACCCCGCTTGCCTACAAAAGCTCTTCAGAAAGAATGAGCATACTTTGGAGTTGTGGTACATTGTTCTACTGTTCAAAGACACCAGCACAAATACAGTTGTGCTCAAAAGTTTACATACCCCGGCAGAATTTTTGCTATCTTGGCCTTTTTTCAGATAATAAGAATGATAACACCAAAACGTTTTCTCCATTTATGGTTAGTGGTTGGGTGAAGCCATTCATTGTCAAACTACTATGTTTTCTTTTTTTAAATCATAATGGTAACCCAAAACATCCAAAGGACCCTGACCAAAAGTTCACATACCTATTTCTTAATACTGTGTATTGCCCCCTCTAACATCAGTGACATGAAGTCTCTCCAGTTCCTGTAAATTTATCAGCTGTCTAGCATGATATCTCCCCAGATTAGCTCAATGATATTGAGGTCAGGAGATTGAGATGGCCACTCCCGAACCTTCACTTTGTTCTGCTGTAGACAATGACAGGTCAACTTGGCCTTGTGTTTTTGATCGTTGTCATGTTGTAACGTCCAATTACATCCCATGCACAGCTTCCGAGTTGATGAGTGCAAATTTGCCTCCAGTATTTGCTGATAATGTGCTGCATTAATCTTTCCTTCAACTTTAACCAAGTTTCCTGTGCCTTTGTAGCTCACACATCCCCAAAACGATCCACCTCCGTGCTTTACAGTAGGAATTGTGTTCCTTTCATCATAGGCCTTGTTATCCTCTCTCCAAATGTAACGTTTATAGTTGTGGCCAAAAACTTCAATTTTGGTTTCACCACTCCAAATTGCCTTGTTCCAGAAGTTTTGAGGCTGGTCTCTGTGCTGTTTTGCATATTGTAGGCAAGATATTTTGTGTCATTTGTGCAGTAACAGCTTTCTTCTGGCGACTCAACCATGCAGCACATTTTTCTTCAGGTGCCTCCTTATTGCGCATCTTGAAACAACCACACCTCTAGTTTTCAGAGAGTCCTGTATTTCAGCTGATGTTATTTGTGGGATTTTCTTTGCATCCCGAACAATTTTCCTGGCAGTTGTGGATGACATTTTTGCTGGTTGACCTGACCGTGGTTTCGCTTTTACAGAGCCCCTGATTTTCCATTTGTTAATCACAGTTTGAACGCTGCTGACTGGCATTATCAATTTCTTGGATATCTTTATTGTATCCTTTTCCTCAAAATGGCAGTGCATGCAAGATGACCCAGGAATTTCACAGAACTAGAAGAATTTTCCAAGGAAGAATGGATATAAATCCATCAAACAAGAATTGAAAGGCTCTTGACTAGCTACAAAAAGTATTTACAAGCTGTGATACTTAACAAAGGGGGTTCTACTAGGTACTTACCATGCAGGGTTTTGCATCATTTTCCTTTTTGTAATTTCTAAAATGTAAAAGATGATTTTTTGTTGTTTCCTAAAATACAAAATAAATGTGTAATCTTTAACGTTAGCCCTTTTACAGATCATTTCATCTTCAACTTTAAAAACTGTTCACAATAACAATATTATCCAGGGGTGTTCAAACTTTTACATGCTACTTTAGCTGTTCTTAGTCTTGGCAGATGCTGGATGTAAACAATAATTGTATCTGAACAACATATTTCCATTCAATGTGTAGTTTAGAAACACAGCACAATGTGTTACTAGCAACCTTCAGCATCAGCACCCTGCAATTGTATTGTGTTATGAGGGTGTCAATGGGCTGAGATTGAGAGCTATCACTATTAACAGTGGCAAGTAAAGGAAAAATGTTCAAGGACTGGAACTATATCTGGTCCCAGTGCGAACAACAGTAGCAACTGTCAATTAGAGCTGTCTCCCACTGTAGATTGCAGAGACACATCTCTTGTGTTTTGGCAATCCCTGGGATGTAATTGAGATGCAGTAATAGCACAGTGTGACATACAAGTGTATCCTATAGTGTGAATATGTTATGATACTTCAATTTTTAGATACAAAACTTTCGTTCTGTGCCAATACCTTGGATGCAACAAATAGTTATCTAACTACTGATTAATTATAGTAAATTTACCTGCAATAGACTTGTTTAGATATTGCTTTCCAAAACAATGGACAGTAAAGAATCTTATTGCAAACTTTCAAAACATAACAAAGATTACATTTCTCTCAATAATAAGCATCAAATCCTTAAAAATCTGAAGTTGCATGAAATAGAGATGTTGCTGGATAATTTCAATATTCAAGTTTATATTAACTTTATATTGAGATCAAATAGTTATACATGTAGCTTCTGCATTTTATGATTGCATCTAAGGCTACTAAATTGGAGAAGAGCAAATGTTGTCCCTATCTTCAAAACAGGAAAGAAGATGGAGTCAGGAAAGTACAGGCCAGTGAGCCTTACTTGTATACCAGGAAAGATCTTTGAACAAATTTTTAAACAGCATGTATGTACAGTAAGTACTTTAATAAGAATATAATAATTAACCAGAGCTAGCATCGGTTTGTAGCAAACAAGTTATGCCAGACTAATCTAATTTCCTTTTATGATGAAATTACTGACTGGGTAGATCAGGGAAATCCAGTAAATATAGTATATTTCGACTTCAGCAAAGCATTTGATAAAGTATCTCATATTATCTTTATTGAAAAAACTACCAAGTATAGTATAGTATATTTTGTAATGCTGAATCCAGATGGTTTATCAAAAGTCTATGATAAAGAAACATAGCACCCTTATAAAGGCTGTGTATTATGAATGCATATAAAAGTGTTACTTGAAAGACCATTTCTAGTGATGGGCAAACATTAAAATTCCCGGATGCTCATTACTCGCAACAAGATTTTCATATTGCTTGAGTGCTCATTTCAAGTAACAAGCATAATGGAAGTTAATGCGAAACTTAAGTATTTCTCCAATGGACCCTCCAAGGATGTCTGGTAGGGCAGGAAAATCTCTGAAATGGAGGGAAACAGCAATGAAAAGGAATGAGAACAGCAGAGGAAGTTGCCTGGATGCATCTCTGACTCCCAGCTTGCTGCTGGGAACAATGTTGTCAGAGTATTACCCCACTTTTATGGACTGACAATGACTGACAATAATACATACCAAACCAAAGATTAAACAGATTTTGCAGGAACGAATGTTAGAAAACACTCTTTCCTGTATAATCACTGGTATATATGGCAAAATTAAAAAGATAGATGAACCGCCATCTCCACCTCTTATGCTATGTTCACACATAGCGTTTTTGCTGCATTTTTGAATTTTCTCATTGCTTTCAATGGTTAAAAAACCATCCACCATAAATGTAAGTTTAAAATCAGTCATCATAAGTTAACATCAGCCATCAGTCATAACTGTTGGAAGGCCATCAGGCTGTCCTCAGTCATAAATCTTGGAGGGCCATCAGGCTACTCTTAGTTATACATTTTGGAGGGCAATCAGATGGCCCTCAGTCATATGTTTTGGAGGGCCATCAGGCGGCCCTCATTTATAATTTTGGTTGCCACAAACTAGAGCCAAATCTGAATCTCGCAGGCCGCATTCACTGCTCCTTCCATGCTTAGGTTGATTCCTTGGGCATTTAGTGTTGCTTAGTGCATAATAACTGATAGTCACATCTGCCTATCAACTGAAAATGTTAACAGGCTGACTGGTCTCAAAATGAACAAGCCTTGGATTGACCCTGACTTCTCAACCACAGCGGATGACAGCAGCGGATCATAAAGCCAAATGAAATGTTCCTTTTTTTCTACTGTATTCCCATGCACCCCTTTCCACCCCAAAAAGGATATATGGTTCATAGTTTATTATTTTTGTTTCCCTCCTCCTCCTATACCATGTCAGCAGGGTTATCATTAGGCCCTCACTCCAAATTTTTGCATGGTCATCAGGTGGCCCTCACTCATAATTTTAGTTGCCACAGACTGGAGCCAAATCAGAATATCATATTCCGCATTCACTCCTCCCTCCATGCTTAAGTTGATTATTACGGTTTTTAGTGTCGCTGTGGTCACAATAACTAATAGTTGCATCCGCCTGTCAACTTAAAATGCTGACACGATGACAGTTCTCAAAATGAACAAGACCTGGTTTGGCCCAGACTTCTCAACCTCATCGGAAGACAGCAGTAGAACATAAAGGTTATTCAATTTTTCTTTTTTTGGTGTATTCCCATGCCCCTGTTCCCACCCCAAAAAGGGTATATGGTTCATGATTGACTATTTTTCTTTTTTCACCTCCTCTTCCTATACCACATTAACAGGATTATTATATAGCCCTTGCTCCTAATTTTTGGAGGGCCATCAGGCAGCCGTCAGTCATACATTTTGAAGGGCCCTCAGGCATAAATGTTGAAGGACCATCAGGCGGCCCTTAGTCATAAATTTTGGAGGGCCAACAGGTGTTCCTGACGCTAAATTCATTTTCAGGGCTAAGTATTTCATTTTAAAAAATAACACCAAACAGTTTGCAGATCTGAATACAGCAAACATGGTCATCCATGAGACTTTCTGTCCTACTTTGAGCAGGACACCTCTCTTGAAGCCAACAGAGTGCAAATAGGTGGTCGGCTGGATGGTAGATAATACTTCAAGTTTGTTTACCAACACAACCCTTTTTTTCCGCATGGTCCAGTCTCACTAGCTAAGAGTCTGGACAACATAATCCTCACCAACAATCTCCTTCCTTCCTCCATGATGTATCCAGGGAGACAAGTGATCCCACACTCAGACACTCCGAACTGTTCTTTGCATTTCCACTTGTTAACTCTGGTCTCTCATACTGTGATTTTCAACAGGGACATTAGGAGATCTTGCGTAGTGTTGCTAAAATATTTGATCAGCCACAGTTAGAAGAAGATGATGGTGAGGAATGACAAATAGTGTCTCAAGATGTAGATGATGATGTGACACAGTTGCCAACACGTGATATTGTTAGGTCAACTAGTCAGGAGGACCAGAGTGCAGAAGTGAAAGACGAGGTAGTGGGCGATGAAGTCACTGACCCAACCTTGGAAGGTGCAATGCAGAGCAAGTACAGGAACACAGGAAGGGATCTGCAGCATCGCACAAACAGGCAGACGCAGAGGTAGAAGGCAGGCAACTGTTTTCCACATCACCCACATGTGGCAAGTTCCCGAGCAAAGGGTTAGGTATTCCTGCTGGAGCACATTTTTTAAAAAGTGTGGGCGATAAAAGAACGGTCATTTGCCTCCTGTGCCATACCAAGATAAACAGGGGCCAGATCAGTACCAGCCTGACCACCACCATCATCAAAGCATTGGACTATGTTGGCCAATTGTCTGGGCACACAATCAGTGTTTGTGGGTGACACTACTACCTCTTCCCCTATGCAAAGTGGTTGCCAACCACCTGTCCAGGATACTGGTGTGGATGCCTCCTGCCCTGCACCTGTTGTTGCACATTCGCAAGCACTATCAGCAACCATGTCCACTTCTTTGGCCCAGCATACCATTTAGCTGTCCCTACCCCAAGTCTTGGAATGCAAAAGAAAATACCCAGCCACTCACTCATAGGTTCAAACACTAAACTGGAACATTGCCAGACTGCTTGGCCTGTAAATGTTGACGTTTATGCTTGTGCACACTGAGGTTTTCTGCAACCTCATGGTCGTGGCTGTCCCTTGGTTCTTGGTCCCTAGCACCACTTTATTTCCCAGTGTGCCATTTGTGCCTTACACCAACACATGTCCCATAACAACACCTGTGCACTGACCAATGCAGTTACTGGAAAAGTCCACTAACAGACTGATATGTAGAAAAGTGCTTGTAGCGAGGGACGCTACATTTCCCTGACAGCATACTGGGTAAATTAGGTTTAGATGACAGCACACTACTGCAGAGTTGTGTAAATGTTTGCCAGACAAGACAGACCTGTGACTCTCTCCGCTGAATCTACAACCAGGCATGGTCGTGTGTGATAATAGTTGTAACCTGGGTGCTCTAAAAGTTGGCAACCTCACACACATACCTTGCCTGGCCCAAGTGCTCAACTTAGTGGTTTAGAGGTTTCTGAAAACCTACTCAGATTTGCCTGAGGTACTTGTGAAGATACGCCACATGTATGTCCATTTCCGTAAGTCGGCTACAGCTGCTGCCGGTCTGGTAATGCTGCAGCAGCGCTTGCAAGTGATAGCTCATGGACTCATGTGCAATGTGACCACATGCTAGATCTCCCCATTACTTATGTTGGCAAGGCTTTATGAGCGACAGTGCAATAGTTGAATACAAACTCTTCCATATTCCGGTCAGCCTCCACACATAACAACCAAACAGTTGGCATGGATGTCTGACATCTGTGAAGTTATTCTCACCAAAGCTGACACATTTAAGGTTGGTTAAAAAATATAAGCTTTATTTTTACCACAATACACAGAGACATCAATAAAAACATATACAATATTATGAATGGGGAAAGAGAATCAAGTACAGGAAAAGAAACGGCGGGTATGGCTTCAAAGTGGCATAATGTATATCAGGTGCACGAAAGAGCTATAATAATCAGTATCCAAAAAGCATATATATATTTTCACACTACATAAGTATAAGAACATACATTATATATAATCCATCAGCTCAAACTGCAAACAGTAGGGATGAAACACCACATAAAATGCATTATCATAGTAAAATTGGTATAACAAAGTCTAATTTCATATAGAAAAATGAAAAAGGTGCTGGAGCACCACCGCTTGCAGTGCTAAAATATATATATTAATAATAGAACCAAAATGAACACCATAACATATATTTGCCTTTAAAAGCCAGCAGCCAGGGACCCACCACAGGCGACGAGCGCTTTGCTGTGGAAAGCTTCGTCACCCCTGGACTGAGCTGAGCATGCGCAGAGGAATTTCTCGTAAGGGAAATTCTCTCTCACTCGCTCTCTCTTTTTACTATTGATGCTGCCTATGCAGCATCAATAGTAAAAAAATATAATGTTAAAAATAATTAAAAAAAATAAAAAAAATCATGATATTCTTACCTTCCGGCATCCCCCGCAGCCTTTTCGTGGCCCCCGCAGCCTTCCCGATGCTCGCAATGCTGCCGGCAGCTCCTGTTCCCAGTAATATATTGCGAGACAATGACCTGTGATGACGTAGCGGTTTCGCGGTCACATCATCGGGTCACTTGGGTTGTGTTGTGTATGCGTTTTCACAGCGGAAAAATGTGGCCAAGACGCATACACAATGTGTGCACATAGCCTTGACGGATCCATCAAAAAAACGGACCCAGTGCATCCGTTTTTTACAATCTGCACAGGATCCGTCATTTCAACATTTTGACGGATTGTGACTGATTGTAAAAAACGGAAGTGTAAAAAAAGCCTAACACATTCCTGAACTCTGTGCTTCAGCCTCTACCTCCTGCAGTCTTCAGATTACATAGCAAAAACCTGCTGACAGATTCCCTTTAATGAAATTGGATTTTTATCTTTTCTATATCCTGCTTCATATGAAGAAAAGTTATAAGTGAAAATTGCATGATGTGTGCATGATTACAGGTACTTGGCTGCTCCTGTTAGGCTTTATAATGTTATGGCTATGTTCACACGAGGTTTAAGACTAGTTTTGTATAATGATTAGGCCATTTTATACCATATAGAGTAGTAGATAGGGTTGAGCGAAACGGATCGGACAAATTCAAAAATTGCCGACTTTCGGCAAAGTCTAGTTTCATGAAACCCGACCTGATCCTAGTGTGGGATCAGCCATGTGTCGGCGATCTTAGCGCCAAAATCGCGTTTCATATGACGCGTTCAGCGCCATTTTTCAGCCAATGAAGGAGGACGCAGAGTGTGGGCAGCGTGACGACATAGTTCTCGGTCCCCACCATCTTAGAGAAGGGCATGACAGTGATTGGCTTGCTTTCTGCGGCATGACAGGGGGTATAAAGGGGCGTGCACGCTGACCGCCATCTTACTTCTGCCGATCGTAGCATAGGGAGAGATTGCTGCAGCTTCATCAGAAGAAGGGGTATAGTTAGGGAGGGCTGATTAACCCCCAAACCGCTTGTGCTGTAGCGATTTCCACTGTCCAACACCACCTTTTTTTTGCAGGGACAGTGGAGGGTATTTTTTTGTGCATCAGCTCTGTAGCTTATTAGGCTGCCTTATAAGGCTCCCTGATAGCTGCATTGCTGTTTGCACGCTGCTGTGCAAACCAACTGCTTTTTTAAAAGCAAAAATCCAGTTGCTCCTTTCTGTACAGTTATCTTGTTTATTTGTCCACACTTTTGTGTGCAGCGGTCCTTTGTATTGCTGCCATACTTGTCCTGAGATCATTGTAGGGAGATTGAAATTGTACTACAGTCCTTGTATTTTTTCATATATCTTACAGCCACATTCTGCCACTCACATTGTGTTGTGTTATACACTGGCCCTGAGTTGTGAAGCAGTCTCCCCCCCAAAAAAGGGAGATTCAAATTGTCACAAAGAGGATATAAGTCAGTTCTGTTAGTTTGTCGTATATCAGCCAGCCACGTTCTGCCACTTACATTGTGTTGTGTTATACACTGGGCCTGAGTTTTGGTGCAGTCTCCCAAAAAAAAGGGAGATTTAAATTCTCAACAAGTTTATATACACCTTCTACCTTGTTTTACAGTACCATATAACGGTTGTTATTTTGGTTAGATTTTTCAAAAAATGAGGAAGTCTGGTGGAAGAGGCCGTGGGCTGTAATTGCTAGCTGGTACTGATGGTGGTGGTGGTGGTGGAGCATCTGGTGGTAGTGGGAAAAGCAAAATAGCACCTAAGGCTGGAGGTGTTGAGCCAGCATCATCGTCAGGCTACACAAGGCCTCGAGGGCTCCCTTATCTGGGAGTAGGAAAACAGCTTTTAAAGCTGGAGCAGCAGGAAAAAGTTTTGGCTTTCCTTGCTGACTCAGCCTCTAGCTCTTTCGCCTCCTCTTCAGAAAGTTCCAAATATAAAAGCAGCGAGTCGTCAGTGGATGCTCCCGGTCAGGAACAAGACATTTCCTTGTGTCCTTCACCCAAACCAAAAGTGAAGGATGTGTCAGGCGACACTACAGGTTATTCCATGGAGCTCTTTACACATACCGTGCCTGGGTTAGAAAGGGAAATTGTTAACTGCCCATTACAAGATGAATCGGACATGGAGTACACTGATGCACAGCCACAGCTAGATTATTATGCTGTTCCATTGACTCAGATCACTACATTGCCCTCGCAGTGTACTGAGCCAGAATCTGACCCTGATGAGACAATGGTGCCCCGTCCCGAATGCTATAGCACCTTACACGGTGACACAGAGGAAGGTGCACATGACATTGAAGAGGAGGTGATAGATGACCCAGTTGACCCAGATTGGCAGCCATTGGGGGAAGAGGGTACCGCTGCCAGTAGCTCAGAAGCGGAGGAGGATGATCCACAGCAGCCATCTACATCGCAACAGCTGTCATCTGGCAGGCCTGTATCAGGCCAAAAATGTGTGTCAAAAACAAAAACAGTAAATCTGTTTTTGTTTTTGACACACATTTTCATTTTCACATCCGATGAAAGTAGCACAGCGTGCAATGCCTGAAAAGGTATTCGATAGTAGGAAGAGTGCAGTGTGGCAATTTTTTAACCAAGGCCTGAATGATCAGTCAAAAGTTATCTGTAAGAAATGCTCAAAGACCTTTAGCAGAGGGAAGAATCTTCAAAATTTTAATACAACGTGCATGCGTAGACATTTAACCAGCAAGCACTTGCAAGCCTGGACTAACTACCAAACGTCACGTACCGTTGGTGCACCTGCTCAGAATGAAGGTAGTCAGCAATGCTACATTGCTTTCCTCATGGTAAGCCCACCGGTTAGGACACCACCAGCAGCAAATGTGGAGGTATCGTCGCAAGGCCAAAACAGTCAGGGAATCACAAGGTTATTGGTAGGAAACACTGTATGTAGGCCAACATCAAGAATACCATCACCAACCCTCTCTCAATCCGCCATGTCCACCACCACCACCACCACTTCTAGTTCCACCATATGCAGCTCTCCAGTCCAGCTCACCCTACAAGAGACTCTCATTAGGAAAACAAAGTACTCATCCTCTCATCCGCGTACACAGGGTTTGAACGCCCACATTGCTAGACTAATCTCACTAGAGATGATTCCCTACCGGTTGGTTGAAAGCAAAGCTTTCAAAGACCTGATGGCTTATGCAGTACCACGCTATGACCTACCCAGTCGGCACTTCTTTGCGAGAAAAGCCATCCCAGCCCTCCACCAGCATGTCAAAGACCGCATTGTCCATGCACTGAGGCAATCAGTCAGTGGAAAGGTGCATCACACAACAGATGCATGGACCAGTAGGCATGGCCAGGGATGTTATGTGTCCATCACGGCACACTGGGTTAATGTGGTGGATGCAGGGTCCACAGGGGACAGCCATAGTGGGACAGTTCTGCCTAGCCCATGGTCTAGGAGACAGTTGGCTGTAGGCGTTCGCCACCCCTCCTCCTCCTCCTCCTACAGTACCGAAAGTTCATCCACAGAGCGCAGTAGCATGACCACTCCATCCGCAGCTGCCAGTTTTGCACACGAGGTGTCCCATTATCGAACAGCTAGTGTTAAGCGTCAGCAGGCTGTGTTACAAATGAAGTGTTTGGGCGACAACAGACACACCGCGGAAGTACTGGCCGAGTACTTGCAGCAACAAACGCAGTCATGGTTGGGTAGTGTACATCTTGAGGCAGGCAAGGTAGTCAGTGATAACAGAAGGAATTTTATGGCTGCCATAACCCTTTCAGAAATGAAACACATACCTTGCCTGGCTCACACCTTGAACCTGGTGGTGCAGTGCTTCCTCAAAAATTATCCAAAGTTACCAGCCCTGCTCCTGAAGGTACGAAGACTTTGCTCGCACATTCGCCGGTCGCCCATACACTCCAGCCGTGTGCAGAACCATCAGCGATCGCTGAATCTTCCCCAGCACCGCCTAATAATCGACGTTGCAACAAGGTGGAACTCCACACTGCACATGGTTCAGAGGCTGTGCGAACAGAGGCATGCTGTAATTAATTTGTGGGAGGATACACATACACGGGCAGGCACTTGGATGGCAGACATGGAGTTGTCTGGTGTGCAGTGGTCGAAGCTACAAGACCTCTGTCAAGTCCTTCAGTGGTTTGAGGAATGCACACGGCTGGTAAGTGCAGACGATGCCATCATAAGCATGAGCATCCCACTAATGCGTCTGCTGATGCAAAGTTTGATGCACATTAAGGAGCAGGCATCTGCAGCCGAGGAGGAGGGAAGCCTTGATGGCAGTCAGCCATTGTCTGCTCAGGGAACTCTTCTGGACGAGGTGGCGGACGAAGAGGAGGATGATGGGGATGAATATTTATGGGAGGAGGATGCTTCTCAGGGGGCAATAGAAACTGGTGGTGTTGCAAGGTCAGGTACAGGGTTTTTGCGGGACACAAGTGATGTTGATTTGCAAGAAAGTGCTCTGTTATGATCTTGGTGGCAAGGACCACAAAACTGACCTGCTAAGTAAACCAAATAAAGACAAGCTCTGGGAACGTGGGAACTATACTGACCGCAACGCTGATCTATCGACACACACTATAGGCAGCCGTGGAGCGTACCTGAAAACCTAGACGCCTCTTCACAGCCTGAGAAACTAGCTACCCCTAGAGAGAAATTAAGCCTCACTTGCCTCAGAGAAAAACCCCAAAGTTTTAGACAGCCCCCCACAAATAATAACGGTGAGTTAAGACACAGACGTAGGAATGAAAACAGGATTCAGCAAATGAGGCCCACTAACTCTAAATAGACTGAAGATAGCAAGGATTCTGTGCGGTCAGTATAAAATACTATCAAAATTATCCACGCAGAGAATGCAAAAAACCCCCACACCGACTCACGATGTGAGGGGCACAACTCCGCACCCCAGAGCTTCCAGAGAGCGAAGAAATCACATATAAGCAAGCTGGACTGAACTCATCATATACTGAGAAACATTTTCAAGGAAATAATGAGCAAACATGAACTAGAAAAACTTAGCTTCTCAGAAGGAGACAGGTCACAAGGGAAGTCCAAGAGAGATCTAAACCAGTACTGAATACAACGACAGCAGGCAACAAGCAAAGGTCCAGGTGGAGTTAAATAGGAGCCAGACTAGCAGAAAATGAGGCAGCTGAGCCCAGCTAGAGAACAGCCGTATAGCTCAAAGCCACCAGAGGGAGCCCAAGAACAGAACTCACACAGTACCAGTCATGACCACAGGAGGGAGCCCGAGAACGGAATTCACAACAGTACCCCCCCCCCTTGAGGAGGGGTCACCGAACCCTCACCAGAGCCCCCAGGCTGATCAGGACGAGCCAAATGAAAGGCACGGACCAAATCGGCCGCATGGACATCAGAGGCAACAACCCAGGAATTATCCTCCTGACCATAGCCCTCCATTTAACTAAGTACTGAAGCCTCCGTCTCGAAATACGAGAATCCAAGATCTTCTCCAACACATACTCCAATTCTCCCTCGACCAACACCGGAGCAGGAGGATCAACAGAAGGAACCGCAGGCATAACATACCTCCGCAACAATGACCTATGGAACACATTATGAATGGCAAACGATGCTGGGAGGTCCAAACGAAAAGACACAGGGTTGAGGATTTCTAAAATCTTATAAGGACCGATGAAACGAGGCTTGAACTTAGGAGAGGAAACCTTCATAGGAACATAACGAGAAGACAACCACACCAAATCCTTCACAAGAAGTCGGGGACCCACACAGCGACGGCGGTTAGCAAAGCGCTGAGCCTTCTCTTGAGACAACGTCAAGTTGTCCACTACGTGGTTCCAAATCTTCTGCAACCTATCCACCACAGAATCTACCCCAGGACAGTCAGAGGGCTCAACCTGACCTGAGGAAAAACGAGGATGAAAACCAGAATTACAAAAAAAAAGGCGAAACCAAAGTAGCAGAGCTAGCCCGATTATTGAGGGCGAACTCAGCCAATGGCAAAAAAGTCACCCAATCATCCTGATCAGCAGAAACAAAACATCTCAGATAAGTTTCCAAGGTCTGATTAGTTCGTTCGGTTTGGTCATTCGTCTGAGGATGGAAGGCCGACGAAAAAGACAAATCAATGCCCATCTTAGCACAAAAGGACCACCAAAATCTGGACACAAACTGGGATCCTCTGTCAGACACAATGTTCTCTGGAATACCATGCAAACGAACCACATTCTGAAAAAACAGCGGAACCAAATCGGAGGAGGAAGGCAGCTTAGGCAAGGGCACCAAATGGACCATTTTAGAAAAACGATCACAAACCACCCAGATGACAGACATCCTCTGAGAGACTGGAAGATCCGAAATAAAATCCATGGAAATATGCGTCCAGGGCCTCTTAGGGACAGGCAAAGGCAAAAGCAATCCACTGGCACGAGAACAGCAAGGCTTGGCCCGGGCAAAAATCCCACAGGACTGCACAAAGGAACGCACACCCCGCGACAAGGAAGGCCACCAAAAGGACCTAGCCACCAAATCCCTGGTACCAAAAATTCCAGGATGACCCGCCAACACTGAAGAATGAACCTCGGAAATAACTCTATTGGTCCATCAGTCTCTCCGTTGGACAACGGTCAGGTCTATTGGTCTGAAATTCCTGCAGCACCCGCCGCAAATCTGGGGAGATGGCAGACAAAATCACCCCCTCTCTGAGGATACCAGCTGGTTCAGAAACTCCTGGAGAGTCAGGCACAAAACTCCTGGAAAGGGCATCAGCCTTCACATTCTTTGAGCCCGGAAGATATGAAACTACGAAATCGAAACGGGAGAAAAACAGCGACCATCGAGCCTGTCTAGGATTTAACCGTTTGGCAGACTCGAGGTAAGTCAAATTCTTGTGATCCGTCAAGACCACCACACGATGCTTAGCTCCCTCAAGCCAATGTCGCCACTCCTCGAATGCCCACTTCATTGCCAACAACTCCCGATTACCAACATCATAATTCCGCTCGGCAGGCGAAAACTTTCTAGAAAAGAAAGCACACGGCCTCATCACAGAGCCATCAGAGCTTTTCTGCGACAAGACAGCCCCTGCTCCAATCTCAGAAGCATCAACCTCGACCTGGAAGGGAAGAGAGACATCCGGCTGACGCAAGACAGGAGCTGAAGAAAACCGACGTTTCAGCTCCTGAAAGGCCTCCATGGCCGCAGAAGACCAATTCATCACATCAGAACCCTTTTTGGTCAAATCCGTCAAAGGCTTAACCACACTAGAAAAATTAGTGATAAAGCGACGGTAAAAATTAGCAAAGCCCAAGAACTTCTGAAGACTCTTCACCGATGTAGGTTGAGTCCAATCATAAATAGCCTGGACCTTGACTGGATCCATCTTGATAGTAGAAGGAGAAAAAATAAAGCCCAAAAAGGAAACCTTCTGGACTCCGAAGAGACATTTAGAGCCCTTCACAAACAAGGCATTGGCACGCAGGACCTGAAAAACCATCCTGACCTGCTTCAAATGAGACTCCCAATCATCAGAAAAGACCAAAATATCATCCAGGTACACAATCATAAATCTATCCAGATACTCTCGGAAGATATCATGCATGAAGGACTGGAACACGGACGGGGCGTTAGAAAGCCCAAAAGGCATCACCAAGTACTCGAAATGACCTTCGGGCGTATTAAATGCTGTTTTCCATTCATCGCCCTGCTTTATACGCACAAGATTATAAGCTCCACGAAGATCAATCTTGGTGAACCAACTAGCCCCCCTAATCCGAACAAACAGATCGGACAGCAGTGGCAAAGGATACTGAAATTTGAACGTGATGTTATTTAGAAGGCGATAATCTATACAGGGTCTTAGAGAACCATCCTTCTTGGCCACAAAAAAGAACCCCGCACCCAATGGTGACGAGGACGGGCGAATATGCCCTTTCTCCAACGACTCCTTTATATAACTCCGCATAGCGGCATGTTCTGGTACAGACAAATTAAAAAGTCGTCCCTTAGGGAACTTACTACCAGGAATTAAATTTAGAGCACAATCACAATCCCTATGAGGAGGTAGGGCACTGGATTTGGGCTCATCAAATACATCCTGGTAGTCCGACAAAAATTCAGGGACTTCAGAAGGAGTTGAAGAAGCAATTGACACCAAAGGAGCATCGCCATGAATTCCCTTGCAACCCCAAATTGACACAGACATAGCTTTCCAATCCAGGACTGGATTATGAGCCTGCAGCCATGGCAGACCCAACACGACAACGTCATGCAAATTATGTAACACAAGGAAGCGAATCTCCTCCTGATGTGCAGGAATCATACACATAGTCACTTGAGTCCAGTACTGAGGCTTATTCTTGGCAAATGGCGTAGCATCAATTCCCTTCAGTGGAATAGGAAATTGCAAAGGCTCCAAGATAAAACCACAGCACCTGGCAAATGACAAATCCATCAAATTCAGGGCAGCGCCTGAATCCACAAAAGCCATAACTGAGTAGGATGACAGGGAGCAAATCAAAGTAACAGACAAATTGAATTTAGGCTGTACAGTACCAATGGTGACAGATTTAGCGAACCTATTTGTGCGCTTAGAACAATCTGAGATAACATGAGCAGAATCACCACAGTAAAAGCACAACCCATTCTGACGTCTGTGATTTTGCCTTTCAATTCTGGTCAGAATCCTGTCACATTGCAAAGACTCAGGCTTCTGCTCAGAAAATACCGCCAGATGGTGCACAGGTTTGCGCTCCCGAAAACGCCGATCAATCTGAATGGCCAAAGACATTGACTCATTCAGACCCGCAGGCGTGGGGAACCCCACCATAACATCCTTAATGGCTTCAGAAAGACCCTTTCTGAAAATCGCTGCCAGGGCACACTCATTCCACTGAGTGAGCACAGACCATTTCCTAAACTTCTGACAGTAAATCTCTGCTTCATCCAGACCCTGAGAGAGAGCCAGCAAAATCTTTTCTGCCTGGTCTACTAGATTAGGTTCCTCAAAAAGCAATCCAAGCGCCAGAAAAAACGCATCCACATTTAGCAATGCAGGATCTCCTGGCATCAGGGAGAATGCCCAATCTTGAGGGTCACCACGCAACAAAGAAATAATAATTTTAACTTGCTGAACAGGGTCACCAGAGGAATGAGGTCTCAGAGAAAGGAATAATTTGCAATTATTTTTGAAGTTCAAAAACCTAGATCTATCTCCAGAGAAACACTCAGGAATTGGTATCTTAGGCTCTGACATAGGACTGTAAATTACATAATCCTGAATGCCTTGCACCCTTGCAGTGAGATGATCCACACTAGAGGACAGACTCTGAACGTCCATATCTGCAGCTGAATTCTGAACCACCCAGAGATTAAGGGGAGGAGAGAAGCTAGACAAGCTGCAAAGGAAAAAAAAAATGAACTCAGGACTTCTCTTATCCCTCTTCTGCGATGCATTAACACTTTACAGGCCTGCTGTACTGTTATGATCCTGGTGGCAAGGACCACAAAACTGACCTGCTAAGTAAACCAAATAAAGACAAGCTCTGGGAATGTGGGAACTATACTGACCGCAACGCTGATCTATCGACACACACTATAGGCAGCCGTGGAGCGTACCTGAAAACCTAGACGCCTCTTCACAGCCTGAGAAACTAGCTACCCCTAGAGAGAAATTAAGCCTCACTTGCCTCAGAGAAAAACCCCAAAGTTTTAGACAGCCCCCCACAAATAATAACGGTGAGTTAAGGGGAAAACACAGACGTAGGAATGAAAACAGGATTCAGCAAATGAGGCCCACTAACTCTAAATAGACTGAAGATAGCAAGGATTCTGTGCGGTCAGTATAAAATACTATCAAAATTATCCACGCAGAGAATGCAAAAAACCCCCACACCGACTCACGATGTGAGGGGCGCAACTCCGCACCCCAGAGCTTCCAGAGAGCGAAGCTGGACTGAACTCATCATATACTGAGAAACATTTTCAAGGAAATAATGAGCAAACATGAACTAGAAAAACTTAGCTTCTCAGAAGGAGACAGGTCACAAGGGAAGTCCAAGAGAGATCTAAACCAGTACTGAATACAACGACAGCAGGCAACAAGCAAAGGTCCAGGTGGAGTTAAATAGGAGCCAGACTAGCAGAAAATGAGGCAGCTGAGCCCAGCTAGAGACCAGCCGTATAGCTCATAGCCACCAGAGGGAGCCCAAGAACAGAACTCATACAGTACCAGTCATGACCACAGGAGGGAGCCCGAGAACGGAATTCACAACAGTGCTCCTCAACCCAGCACAAGCAGTGAATTGACACCTGGAACATTGGCCCACATGGCTGAGTATGCCTTGTGTATCCTAAAAAGGGACCCCCACATTATCAAAATGATGACCAATGACGAATACTGGTTGGCCTACCTCCTGGATCCACGATATAAAGGAAAATTACAAAATATCATGCCACATGAGGACCTTGAGCAAATATTGGCTACCAAACAAGCAACTGTTGTAGACTGTTTGGTTCAGGCATTCCCAGCAGACAGCGGCGGTGATGGTTCTCACACGAGCTGTAGGGGGCAACATGGCAGAAGTGTTAGAGGTGCACAAATCAGAAGTGGCATTGGACAGAGGGGTTTTATGACCAGGTTGTGGAGTGATTTCACAATGACCGCAGACACAACAGGTACTGCTGCATCGATTCAAAGTGACAGGGGACTGCATTTGTCCAGTATGGTTATGAACTATTTTTCCTCCCTTATCGATGTTCTCCCTCACAGGTCATTCCCCTTTGATTATTGGGCATCTAAAATAGACACCTGGCCTGAATTGGCAGAATATGCATTACAGGAGCTTGCTTGCCCTGCTGCTAGTGTGCTAACAGAAAGAGTCTTCAGTGCTGCTGGTTCAATATTGACCGAAAAAAGGACATGTCTGTCTACCCGAAATGTTGATGATCTAACCTTCATTCAAATGAACCAATCATGGATTTCAAATTATTTGGCCCCACCTTCCCCTGCTGACACGTAGCTTGCCTGAAAAATGTCTTGCTTTTGGCCTCCTCTTACTGACTTCTCCAATTCCTCCATTTGCAGCTACTGAATGTCCACCATAGCCCATTTTTATACCTCCCTAAATGGGCTGACTCCCCCCACAGGGCCGTGGTCACAACCTGGCGCAAGCACCCGTGCGAGTGCCGTTTGCCTGGACAGGTGGGTGTGCCCACTCTTGGGCGATGGCACTGGCACAGGGTCCCTCATAGTACAATGAAGTGTCTCTGATGGTGGTGGTGCACAACCAACGTCAGACACACCATTGTAATATGAGGGGCCCTGTGCCAGTACCGCTGCCCACGAGAGAGTGTTCCCCCAGCTCGAACAGTGCTCTACCACTTGCAATACTTACCTCTCCCTGCTCCACCACTGTGTAGTCTGTGCTGTTAAATCCTTCAATGGCACTGCCAATAAAAAATTTGTTGAAATGATAGATGATAGTTAAAATATACAGGGGCCCTGGCCTCCATTTAGACCAGTTAATACTTTGTGCCTACTACCACTGTCTGCTACTCAGCAGAGGAGCCCACCCCTGTACCTAGCTATGCCACCTGTTTATTTATGAACATTTTTTTGGCAGACATTTAGCCCACTTTATTATTTGGGCCTACTAACTGTGTCTGCCACTCCTTACAGTTGTCCTCCGCTGAACAAAGCAATGCCGCCAGTTTAGTCCTGTTACCAATTTTGAACTGCATTTAGCCCACTTTATTATTTGGGCCTATATCTGTGTTTCCTCCTCATCCTGCCCATTGCCCAGCCACTGCTATATGAGTCTGCTGGTACATTGACCCAGACCACTACATTCCCCTTGCACTCTACACAGCCAAAATCTGACCATGCTGAAAGTCAGGTTCCCCTTCCCGCATACTATACCACCTTACATGGGGACAAAGAGGAAGGTGCAGATGAAAGTGCAGGTTCCTTCATCAGGTGGGGGTGCATACTTGTTGGCGACGTCACTGGCAGAGGGCCCCTCATAGTACGCAAAAGCGTCTCTGCCGGTGGGAGGCGCCACCCGCCGTCAAACACACCGCCGTACTATGAGGGGCCCTGTGCCAGTGCCAATGCCAATGAGTGGGCCCCCCCTGCTTGCTCAGGATCACAGCACTTGCAAAGTTGAAATACTTACCTCTCCCTGCTCCACCGCCGTGACGCATTCTGCATTTCCTGGGCCCAGGAAAATCTTGAGCCAGCCCTACTCCCCCACAACTTTACCCAAATGACCCCCAGTTTTCAATGCCTAACTATTATTATAAAGTAAATTAAGATTGACATGCTTCAGTAATAAGAATTGATGTTTTTGGCATTAAAATGGGCACTGTAGGTGTTTTCCTGTCCTCCAGTCACTGCTGACTTTGATTCCCCATTGACTTGCATTGGGTTTCGTGTTTCAGTCGGCCCCCGACTTTTCGCAATAATCGGCCGATTTCACCCGACCCGATTCAATCCGAAAAAAGTAAAAAGTCGTTCAACTCTAGTAGTAGACATAAAAGTGTATCAACTATCAGCATATGTGTATGGACAAAAATAGTCCAATGGGGTGGAAGGAGTGTGGGGGCTATTGCTGGATGAAAACATTGGGGAAACAGAAAAAATAGAATAGAGAATGTGTTAGGTCTGCACAACAATGTCAGTACTGTAAATTAACCTGGTTGTCTCAAATAGCAGAATTCCAAGAATTGGTGCAGCTTAATAAAAGTGTTGAAGATAGGAGTGTCAGTTACAGGTTTAGGAGGATGTAATAATTAGATCTTTGGAGGAATGGAGCATTCTAAGAACTTTTTTAGTTGAATTGAATACCTATTGAATTAGTGTTGGAGCCATTTTCCCCCTCAAAAAAAATAGGGACGTCTGCTTTAGAAAAAAGCCAATATCTGAAAGATAAAACATTCTGTCACCATCTAAATGGATCATAAAACCTGGAATACTTTCAAGCTACTTGAAGAGTACATCTTCAACAAACCTTCTCGTCTCTGTTTTTCATACTTTCCAATCTTACTCTCATATACAGGCAGCCGACAAGAAATTTAGGGCTGATGCCATATCTTGCTTCTTTGACTTGTCAGACTCTTGTCTTTCTTATCTCCCACTCCTAACAGCATTGGCCACCCATTACTGTATGATCCTGTGTGCAACGAGTGGCCACTGCAGACAAGAGAGATTGATTATAGCACGGTGATACTGAAACTGAATATGTTCCTGGTGCCTGCAGTGTCAAACCTTATGCATTATCATCTCCCATTCCTAACAGTATTAACAGTATTGGGCATCCACTAGATCCTGCATGCTGTGATCGGCCACTGCAGACATGAGAGAGGTAAAAGAGGACCCAGGTACTGTCACTGTGTGTGTCCTCAGCTCTTTCAGTGTCAGTGTGGGCAAGGCTGGGGATTCAAATTAGGCAGCGCTCAAAAGCGAGTTCTTTCAATCAACCAAAGAAGAGATGTGAAAGATATCAGGAGGGTACAACAATGAACTGTGCTTCTGGCCAAGGCAAGGTGCGAAGAGGTCCTCACATTTACAAATGTAAAAAATATTTCTATCTAATTATTGAAGTATGGAATATTGGTTTGAATTTTTACAGGGACAAAGAATATAAAAATCATCTATCAGACTAAAATCTGGTTCATAGTAACAACCATTTTGCAGCCACAATATGCAGAAGCAGAGGATCCTGCATTGTTTCCTAAATATTAGCAATAATTGAGCGTGCTCGCTACTGCACAATACTTAATCGAGCATCAGAGTGCTCTGGTACGCTTATCACTCAATCGAGTATCACGTGTGCTTGAGTGCCATGCTCGACTCCCAGACCCTCATGTTTCGTGACTGTTAAACAGTCAATAATCATGTGGAGATTGCCTGCCATATGTGGTAATGCCATAGCCATGTTGGCTACTGGCATTATTGTGTTCTCATCGTGTCATCGGGCCCTTCTTCTCACATCTCATATAATGTGCCATTCTGGGGTTCCTGACGACTTATATTTTTAGGCTGAGAAGGGCAAAATAACAATGGACCTTCCCAGCCTGATAATATAAGCCTGCAGCTGTCTGTTTTACCTTTACTGGTTATCAAAAATATGTCCATCATATTTAAAACTTAATTATTAAAACAGACTAAAAACACCTGCATAAATGCACTTACAACGAATCTGCTTTTATAAAACTGAGGATTGTAAATTCCGCACAGACAACTAAACATTCCCTCAAGAGAAATCGACATGCTGCGTCTCGGAAGACTGAATTGCAGGTGAATTTACGTAGCTTAAAAACGATGCATAGTGGGCATCGGATTTCTATTAATCCAAAACACTGTTCTTGTACTGTACAACGAAGCATTTTGGATGCAACGAAAATACGCTGCATCCAGAATGCTACTATTATTGATCTTGGGCACGCAGCCTGAGGGGTGGAGGAGGCGTTTTTAGTCATTATATAGGAAATAATGTTTCCTAACATTTTTTTCTGTAAAGCCGTTTTATCTTCGGTTTTGTATGTTTTGTCAGTCAGTAAAAGTGGATTAATACTCTGACAACATTGTTCCCAATAGTGACCTGGGAGTCAGTGACGCATCCAGGCATTTTCCCCATGCTGTTCCCATTTCATTTGAGCACCATTTCCATTCATTTCAGTGATTTTCCTGCCTTCCTAGCTTTCCTTAAAAGGAATTTCAAAAAAATGCTTGAGTTTCCAATTGACTTCCATTAAACTCGGTACTCGAGTCGAACCTGTCCCGGTATCCAACCTGCTCGAGTTGAGTATTTAGCATTTTAGTGCTCGATCATCACTACTATATATAAACTGTAGTAAAAAGTATGTGTACTATTTTTTTTAACAATACTTTTTGCTAAAATTATTGGGACTGTTTGTGGAAATGTTTACTCTATCATACCTCGATAGAAAAACATATGGCTTAAAAATAACACATGGTCATTTTGTCCACAACTAGTTTGACATTTGAAAACTTTAAAACAACATGACTCATTCCAGTTATATTTTAACATCTGGAAGTAAAACATAACCCATGCGGGGCCACTGAATAAAGTTTAATATTTTGTCTGACATTGTTGTACAGAGTCTCATATTAGCTGGAATAACCCCTTGAATGTGTTGTTTTTGAGCATTCTTTATTCCCAGTTCTCCACAATGTATATATTGATGGCAGGCGTGCTGCTTTAATTGACTAAAGTGCCTTTTCTGCCTCCTTTAACTTCAATAGTGCAATCGTTTTTCATGTTCAAACTGCGTTTAAAAACAACTTAAAATAAATGATGAAAAAACAATCTGACCTTCTTCAACAATTATGACTTAAGCCATGTCTTATGAGACGTCACAGCTGACCCTTCTTAATTCATAGTCACTGTGGACTCTGTTTCAGCTTTAATTACATATCTGTAGGCTATTTAGTCTGCAGGATTTGGTGCCTACTGAAATGTCTTTTGTCGGCTTCTTTGAAGATGCAGTATAATGATTAGCCCATCTTTCCTATGAAGTAGAAGTATAGCATAGTTATGCTTTTTCATTTTAGCAAAATGAATTTAAATTTGCAATTATGACTTATTAAATAATGACTAAAAGGCAGTACTAATTGCTAGCACGCTGTTAGCTTTTAAATTGAATTATTTCTGCTTGCAGAAGCAAGTGGCTTAAAAACCAGCAAGATGTTCTTTCATTTGACTTAAATGTTTGTATAAAAGTACAATGGAGCAACATGGCTTAAATATATATTTAACCAGAGACCTATCAAGCAATGTACAAATGTACAAATGTAAAGAATATATCTAAGTATTTTACTGAACAAACGTTTCCAACGTAAAATTGTGTTCGCTATTATGCAAAAATAACTTTCAACTTATTTGCTTAGACAAAGCCCTATGAGGAAGACTGAAGCTAACTGCAAAATGCGTGGTAGCTAGAGATGGGTGAATTTATTTGAGTAGAATTGACTTCTAGAATGTTAAAAAATCTGCATTATGGAGAACACTGATTGTTTGCAATTCGCTCTTTGCGAATTAAGCAAAATAGCAACTGGCTGCGGCCACCATTAGGCTGAACAGTAGAAGGCCAGAAAAAGGTTGCAAAGAACCAAAATACACTCACTTCCCCACTCTTTTCTCCACTGCTCCTTGCCTGCTGTAAACTCTTCCATTGTGTTGCATCTCCGATGCCATGTTCACTCTTGGCAGGTTCTTATGACTGCGTGCAGATGCCAGTGTTCATTACACATGCTCCAGGGCCTATCCGCCACCAGAAGACCCAGCCTAAGAGAACACCAGACCAAAGATTCAATAATACGAAGGCACAGAAGACTGGGGAGTGGGGAGTAAACAGCAGGGATGGTCAGAAAGGTGAGCGGTGAGGTGAGATTGGTTTTTTTCTCTCTTTTTAACTTTTTGTTAAAAAAGCCACCCACTTTTTCACCCTGCCTACTTTACAGTCCTACATGCCTCCTTTCCTCTATCTTAGGTTTGATGCTCAGTATAGACTGAGTCTTCCATCTGCAAGATGGCCCTGAAGTGGACTGTGCATACTTCAGAGCCTACTTATAGCTGGAAGTCTCAGCCTATAGTGTACAGTGGGCCTGGAAATGCAATGCAACAGAAGCACAGAGGACTGGGCAGGAAGCAAAAGGAGTGACCATAGAGATGAGTATAAGTATTTTTTTTATTTTTCATATCTTACATTTATTATGTTCTTGAATCTGGAAAGACCCTAGAATATACTAAGGGACATCAAATTTGTGGACAATAACTTCTCTGCGAATCATATTTCCCTATAAAACCGAGTGAACAAATACATTTGAATTCTGCCTGATCTGCTTATCTTTACATCATTATTGGTAGCTTCTTAACCCCTTTCAGACATGTTCTATAATAGTACGCATATGTCGAACTCCCCCTGTTTTGTGCCGGCGTATAATTCCATCACCTGTGCAATACTAAGGGAAATTCTGAAAACATGACTTGTTGATGGCTCTTGAGAGCTGGAGTTGGGGAATACTGCTATCGGCAAACTTTAGCAATGTAGGTTTCCAAGTTGCTATAAAATTGCTGCCCCCTAAAGAACAATGGACACAAGGTGTTATCCTAAAATCTGGTAAAGTGGGCTCCCAAATAAGAGACAGTAATGTTATGAGGCCTCAAAAACAAATTTACTGCAACATGAAGCACAGAAAAAAAGCAAAAATACACCAATTATTTCTCAATATAGTTGCATGTGATGTAAAGGGCAGCCACACCTAGTATGTATGTGTGTGTACACATGTAGGTATGAGTATATATACATATGATATGTACTGTATATGTATATATAGAGTGCATATATGTGTGTACATATATATACATATTGTGACAGGGTCACTGGTAAAATACTGGAAGGGAAATATGTATCACTCAGGATGTTAGCCTCATTGATATGAACCTGCCAAAAATGCTCCAGCATGCTAAGTATGGAGAGGGGTTAGTAGGACATATTAAGGGCTGGGGTTTTGTCAACAGCTGAATAGTGAGTGGGAAGGTGTTCACCATATCTCCACCCCAGGGTGTGGTCCAGAAGATAGATGTGGAGCCATTAGACTCATTCAGTGTTTGATGTGTTTAAAGAGAAATTAAAGTTGTTTGGTTCCCCTGAGTGGGCAGAACCCCGCAGCCACATAGACTGTACTGTGTGAAATTTAGTTTTTTCCATTATGCCAGAAGGGCCACGTTTGTTACCTAATTTTGGACTGGTTTGTGCAGTACATTTTTAATAAACCAGTTTAAAACTTAAATGGAAAGAATTCCTGTCTAGCACTTTAAGCAGCCGAGTGAGTTGATCTACAACAGTTGGTGCTAGAAGTGCGAACAATTTTCCCATGAAGCACATATGACTGCTATAGCGGTACTGCATGTCCTGGGTGAAGGCGGTCATAAGCCAGCAATCAACATCAGACAGCATGGAGGACCTGATTAAACATCTGGTGCAAGTTCCAGCAACAGCAGCAGTAGATTGAATTGCTCACAGAAGAAGTTCTTGACATGGTGGTAGTTCGAACTTCAAGGTCAGCCCTGCAGAAAATTACTTGGAGTGATGACATAAAGGCCTTGTTGACCATTTTTGAAAGCGTCGCCAAGAGGGAGAAACTTTCGCCAGAGCAATGGGGGGAATTGCTGATGCCATACTTAATGAGGGAGCCCCATGAAGGCTACTGTGACTTGGCCTTACAAGATGCCAAAGAATATGTGAAATTAAAAACTGGGTTAACAATAAATGTCAGGGCACAACGGGTCAACTTCTGGGCGTATCACCGTGAAAAAAACCACCTCGCTCCCAAATGTTTGAACTGCTACACCTGGTCCAGAATCCTGTTCCCCTGCACAGACAGACAGAGGTCAATGCAGAGTTGAGTTGCCCAGTGTGATCCTCAAAACGCCAATGACCTGGTCGATCCGGTCGAAAAGTATCAGGAGATCGAAGGTTTCTTGAGGAGGCTACCCTATCCATCCTCTGAGTCCCAACAGGGGCTGAAGGCCCAAAAGGGAGTGGGGCATAGAAGGCTCAAAGCGGAGGGTGAGGTAGTGCCTAAGGTCCTAGCTGTCGATATTATATGCTGGAAATGTCACAGCCCAGGACATATAGCCGCCCGTTGTCCCCTGACCTCCGAGCAGATGGACTGTAGCCTGGGACACTGCTGTTCATGCTATGTGCATCAGGTCTACAGAGTGAATGGTTCACCCAGCAGCGGGCCATAAGCTTATCCCATAAAGGTGATTGGTCTGAAAGTGACTGGACTGCTAGATTCAGGGAGTTTGGTTACTCTCGTGAGGACCACACTTCCTCTCCAGCTGATTTTTGGAAGGTTAGAGAAAGCTGCATCCAAGGGGATGTTATAGACTATCTAGTGGACATAGTAGGCATTGAAAAGGCCCAAGGGGCTGAATCCCACGAGGTCAGCGTTGTCCAGGACTTATTGAACCCCATTATCATAGGTTGGAACTTTTGTTTGTTTGGAGACTTGTGGGGGAAGGAGACAAAGCTCGGTTACTCAGATAAGAGATGGATCAAACCTAAAGAAGTGTCACCACCCCTAAAGTCTCATGGGTTTTTCTTCTGTGGAGTAGGAGGTAGTGTCCCCTGAGACCAATAATATTGAGTAAGGGGTGACCGATTAAAGTTTTGGGACTGCTCAAATGAAGGACATTAAAAATGGTGTTTGATAATGTTACTGTTCTAAATGGGGTAACTCAAGAGCCAGGAGCTGACACCAGGCTTCAATACTTTACAGTAAATGAGATTCTACTGGCCTGGATATCACCAAGGGGTTGTTAACTGTTGCTGGTCCTGTCCCACCCATCAACTAACTGCTCCAGTCTCTTACTTATGTAGTTCCCTACTGCATTTACTCATTATAGAGGTTCCATTTGACCATATTGCTATGCTTCTTGTCAGACCCTGGTTAAGTCCACCAGAGCTGGGCTTTGGGGTAATGTTAGAAGGCCTTTTGTAAAATACTGGAAGGGAGATACAGTATGTGTCACTCAGAATATTTAGAATTTAGACTCCTCAGTGGTTGATACCTTTTAATGGCTAACTGAAAAGATGGTTACACATGCAAGCTTTCAAGATTACTCAGTTCTCTTCATCAGTCATAGACTAATACAAAATCTGAAGAATCGCATATTTACACAACGCAGCACTGAAATAACGCATTATGAGAGAGGGTGAAACAGTTGTGTCCATACATATTGGAACAGTTCATAGATAAGGAGTGTGAAAACTTTATTGTCCTCTGATTGGGGTCTGATCCTGTGGTGTAATTCCACCACAAGGTCTGAGGAGCAAATTCCTTACTTGATGTAAAAAGACATAAATCCATGCGACACATTCATTCCTGCACTGAGTGTGTCAAAGGTGGTCATGAGTTTATACTCTCAGACTCTTCTGTCTCTCTGAGATTTAAAGTTACCTTTTAATACAAGTAATTTCATGTCCACGGTGCTGTGATCAGGGAGACAAAAAACAGACATTAAACGAGGAGTACCAATAATTTCGACCATGTGTGTACAACTCTGATTCAGTGTGGCTCCTCCATGGGAGCCACATTTTTGTATGGAAGAAAGGCCATATTATGTCAAGAAAACTTGATGGAGAGTACAAATAAAGGAATTCGATATAGTGCTGGAAGATGCACCCCTAGGTTGGAAGGTACTCACCAAGCTATTGGAGAAGAGCCGATGCTCTACATGAGTAAGACCAATGCTCATGAAAGGCCAGAATCAAAACAACAAGAACGCCTTAGTGCTGATATCACTTGGCCAAAAGGGAAGATGAAAACCTGCAGAGTTATACTAAAGTTCTGGACTTAGAATGTGCAAGCCATGAACCAAAGATTCGACTTACTCGGAATTAGCAAACTAAGATGGACTCAATCTGGACATTTTCATCCAAATGAACATAGGGCTTACAATTCTGGCAATGAAAACTGAAGAAGAAATGATGTTTTGTTTATTGTCAAATGAAAATTGTCCAGAAGAACATGCACAAGGTACACTACAATAAAAGAAATGATAATCACATGGGTGCAATATCAGCGGTAACAAATGTAAGCACGGACAAGAGAAAAGCACTACTGTATGATATGCACAAACCACTATATATATTAAAAATGCATTACTTTATTGTTGAAAATTGTCCGGCACAGTCCTGAAGCACAATGTAGTCAGTGATAGAGTAATCCCGATACACCTACAAAGAGCACCAGTTCATGTCAGAAGTTTACAAGTCTGCTCACCTACAACAGAGAGGAGGAGGACTTTAAACTATTTTACAATCAAGTTCAAGAAGAAATAGGCAACACATCAAAACAAGACTTACAGATTATCATGGGAGATATGAATGCCAAAGAGAGCCATGGCAAACATGGAATCGTTATTGGAAACTTTTTTACTTGGCATACAAAATGAAGCTGGAGGAAGATTCATTGACTTTTGCATCACAAATCAACTATCTATCATGAATACTTTCTTCCAAATCACAAACGGAGACTACACATGGACATCACCAAGTGGGGCCTGAAAGTATCATATTGACCATATACCGTATTTTTTGAAACATAAGATGCACCGGACCATAAGAGGCACCAAGGTATTAGAGAAGAAGAATAGAAATAAAAAATTGAAGCAAAACATGTGGTAATAAGAAACTGCTACGGGAGGGGAGCTGCTGCTTACACTGCTATAGGGGAAATATCCGACATCCAGATATCTATATATATATCTATATATATATATATATATATATATATATATATATATATATATACACTGCTCAAAAAAATAAAGGGAACACTAAAATTCCACATCCTAGATATCACTGAATGAATTATTCCAGTTGTAAATCTTTATTCATTACATAGTGGAATGTGTTCAGAACAATAAAACCTAAAAATTATCAACGTAAATCACAACTAATATCCTAGGGAGGTCTGGAGTTGGAATGATGCTCAAAATCAAAGTGGAAAATGAAGTTACAGGCTGCTCCAACTTCAGTGGAAATGCCTCAAGACAAGCAAATGATGCTCAGTAGTTGTGTGTGGCCTCCACGTGCCTGTACAACTTCCCTACAATGCCTGGGCATGCTCCTGATGAGGCGGCGAATGGTCTACTGAGGGATCTCCCCCCAGACCTGGAGTAAAGCATGGGCCAATTCCTGGACAGTCTGTGGTGCAACGTGACATTGGTGGATGGTGTGAGACATCTTGACAGCTTCAATGCCTTCATCTTGCAGGAACTGCTGACACCCTCCAGCCACATGAGGTCTGGCATTGTCCTGCATTATGAGGAGCCCAGGGCCAATTGCACCAGCATATGGTCTCTCAAGGGGTCTGAGGATCTCATCTTGGTACCTAATGGCAGTCAGGCTACCTCTGGCGAGCACATGGAGGGCTGTGCAGTCCTCCAAAGAAATGCCACCCTACACCATTACTGACCCACTGCCAAACCAGTGATGCTGAAAGATGTTGCAAGCAGCAAATCGCTCTCCATGGCATTTCCAGACTCTGTCACGTCTGTTACATGTGCTCAGTGTGAACCTGCTTTCATCTGTGAAGAGCACAGGGCGCCAGTGGTGAATTTGCCAATCCTGGTGGTCTGTGGCAAATGCCAAGCATCCTGTATGTTGTTGGGCTGTGAGCACAACCATCACCTGTGGACGTCAGGCATTCAGACCATCCTCATGGAGTTGGTTTCTAACTGTTTGTGCAGACACATGCACATTTGTCGCCTGCTGGAGGTCATTTTGAAGGGCTCTGGCAGTGTTCCTCCTTGCTCAAAGGTTGAGGCAGCAGTCCTGCTGCTGGGTTGTTGCCCTCCTATGGCCCTCTCCACATCTCCTGGTGTACTGGCGTGTCTCCTGGTTGCGCCTCCAGCCTCTGAACACTACGCCGACAGACACAGCAAGCCTTCTTGCCACAGCGCGCATTGATGTGTCATCCTGGATGAGCTGCACTACCTGAGCCACTTGTGTGGGTTGTAGAGTCTGTCTAATGCTACCACGAGTGTGAAAGCACAACCAACATTCAAAAGTGACCAAAACATCATCCAGAAAGCATTGGTACTGTGATGTGGTCTGTGGTCCCCACCTGCAGAACCACTCCTTTATTGAGTGTGTCTTGATAATTGCCAATAATTTCCATCTGTTGTCTATTCCATTTGCATAACAGCATGTGAAATTGATTGTTAAACAGTGTTGCTTCCAAAGTGGACAGTTTGATCC
The DNA here is from genome assembly GCF_051348905.1 of Ranitomeya variabilis. Lineage (NCBI taxonomy): Eukaryota > Metazoa > Chordata > Amphibia > Anura > Dendrobatidae > Ranitomeya > Ranitomeya variabilis. Next base: position 386,026,519 of record NC_135236.1, read on the forward strand.
CACAGAAGTTTGATTTACTTGGAGTTATATTCTGTTGTTTAAGTGTTCCCTTTATTTTTTGAGCAGTGTGTGTGTATATATATATATATATATATATATATATATATATATATATATATATATATATATATATATACGTATATATACATATATAAAGAGTTTTTGGCAAAGCCAGCTTACTGCTTTGAAGAAACAGGAATACATCCAACCTGTGGTTACAGTTCGCACGGAAAACGAATTGGGACAAATCCACACATGTAAAGAAAAAACATTTTGTTTCTCCAGCGATCAGTCCAATGGTAGAGTAAAATATACCTTTTATTTATCCAAGAAAAAGTTCCAGATTTCTTCAGTAACAATATAGCATACATTTAATCCCTTATGGGCAACATGTTTCGACACCACATGTGTCTTCCTCCAGGTCCAAATGAGTACTGAGTTACTCTACCACTGGACTGATCGCTGGAGAAACAAAAAGTTTTATATATATATATATATATATATATATATATATATATATACATCTTGGCATGCTTTTTACCAGTCTTTCACACTGCTTTTGGGTGACCCTATGCTGCTCCTGGCACAAAAATTTAAGCAGTTCTTTGTTTGATGACTTGTGACAATTAGTGTTGAGCATTCCGATACCGCAAGTATCGGGTATCGGCCGATACTTGCGGTATCGGAATTCCGATACCGAGATCCAATACTTTTGTGGTATCGGGAATTGGAATCGGAAGTTTCCAGTGTATGGTTCCCAGGGTCTGAAGGAGAGGAAACTCTCCTTCAGGCCCTGGGATCCATATGAATGTGTAAAATAAAGAATTAAAATAAAAAATATTGATATACTCACCTGTCCGGAGGCCCCTGGACATCACCGCTGGTAACCGGCAGCCTTCTTTGTTTAAAATGAGTGCGTTCAGCACCTTCCATGATGTCACGGCTTCTGATTGGTCGCGTGCCGCTCATGTGACCGCCACGAGACCAATCACAAGCCGCGACGTCATCCCTCAGGTCCTAAATTCCCTTCTAGGAATTTAGGACCTGAGCGATGACGTCACGGCTTCTGATTGGTCACGTGGCGGTCACATGAGCGGCACGCGACCAATCAGAAGCCGTGACGTCATGGAAGGTGCTGAACGCGCTCATTTTAAGCAAAGAAGGCTGCCGGTTCACAGCGGTAAGGTCCAGGCTGCGTCGGAGAGGTGAGTATATCAATATTTTTTATTTTAATTCTTTATTTTACACATTAATATGGATCCCAGGGCCTGAAGGAGAGTTTCCTCTCCTTCAGACCCTGGGAACCATCAGGGATACTTTCCGATACTTGAGTCCCATTGACTTGTATTGGTATCGGGTATCGGTATCGGATCAGATCCGATACTTTGCCGGTATCGGACGATACTTTCCAATACTGGTTGGGTGTAGTGGAAGACCTGTTGATCCCTATTATGCAATTTATACTGTGGTGAAATTGATGTCATTTGGTGTTGTCTGCCAATAATTTTTGGAAATGTGGAGAGTCCTGATTATGTCTCTCTGTCTGCTGGGTTGGCTGTAGTGAAAAAGATATAATTCTCCATTATACTATTTGTACTCTGGTAAAATTGATTTCACTTCAGTGCTATCTGCTAATAATTTTGGTAAATGTGTAGACTCCTGGTCGGGTCTCCGTCGTGCGTGTTGCCTGCAGCAGTAGACCTCTGACACCGTTAGGCCTCTATTTCCTTTGAGTTAACTACCCATGTTCCTACTATTCTTAGATTTTTCTGACAGTGCTCTACGAAACTAATATTTGTGCCCCCTGAGTGTGCCTGAGCATGAAAACAGGTTGAGCTGTTGCATGTGGTATCAGGGCTCCCAGCACAGCCGACCTAAACCAATCCGTCACCCACCTTGTCTTACTTTGACGTTCAATTGAAAGCTGTAAATGCTGGCCCAGACTCCCATAACTCATGCATGGCAGATTGCTGCCGTGCAATGCTACAATTTGCACTGTGGGTGAACTGAGGTCACTTTCCTGGTGTCTCCCCATAATTTGATGTGTTTTAGCAGCTTTTGGGGCCATTTGAAGGTGTTGTGCATGCCTTTGTCTTTGCTTCCCATTGATTGCAATAGCGGTTGGCGAATATTCGACAAACAAATCGGCAAATATTGCAAATTCGAACATTGAAATATTCGCTCACCTCAAATCATCACATGCCTGTGTCAAAAGATATAGACAACTGTTGTGAATTCCGCTCTTGGGCTCCCTCCAGTGGTTGTAAGTAGCACTTTTGTGAATTCTGCTCTTGGGCTCCCTCCTGTGGTTTTGAGTGGTAAAGCTGCTTCTTGGATTTAGCATCAGCAGCTGCTCCCACTGATCGTCTTTCTGGCTCGGCTATTTTAGTCTGGCCTTATTCCTCAATCAATGCCAGTTGCCAATTGTTCCTGCTTGGAGCCACTGCTCTTTTGGATTTCTCTGACACTCTGTCCAGTTCAGCAAAGATAAGTCTTTTTGTCCTTTTGCTGTCCACTTGTTGTGGACTTTATTGTTCAGCACATTCTATGTTTTGCTCATTTGTCCAGCTTATCAGTATGGATCTATTCAGCTAAGCTGGAAGCTCTGGGCTGCAGTTTTTGCCCTCCACACCTTTAGTCAGGTGTGGAGATTTTTGCATATCTCTGTGGTGGACTTTTTCTAGTTTTTATTACTGACCGCACAGTGTTTCTTTCCTTACTGTCTATCTAGCTAGAATTGGCCTCCTTTGCTAAATCTTGTTTCATACTACGTATGTCATTTCCTTCTCCTCTCACAGCCAATATTTGTGGGGGGCTGTCCTATCCTTAGGGGATTTTCTCTGAGGCAAGATAGCTTTCCTGTTTCTACCTTTAGGGGTAGCTAGTTCTCCGGCTGCGACGAGATGTCCAGGGAGTGACAGGAACATTCCACGGCTACTGCTAGTGTTGTGTTAAGATCAGGAACTGCGGTCTGTATAATTACCACCTGCCCAGAGCTAGTCGCATGTCGCTCTTAAATTACCAGTCCATAACAGACAACTGGTAAATGGTGCAAAGACTGGACAATATCAGTGTTTATTCCTATTCCGAAGAAGGAAGATACTACCAACTATGGAAACTGTCGGAATATTGCGCTCATACCAACAAAATACTTACTTTGACAAAGAGCTGCCAAAAGAAAAAGCAGGATTCAGAAAAGGCAGAGGAACAAGAGATGTAATTGCTTATATTAAGTGGATAATAGAAAAGGCCAAAGAATACAACAAAGAGATCTATTTTACCTTCATTGAGTACAGCAAAGCCTTCGACTTTGTTGATCATGGAATATCATAAAATATATGGGGGGTGCTGAACCATCTCATCAGCCTCATTATGAACCTTTACATCAACCAAGAAGCAACAGTCCTAATGGAACACTGCAACGCGCAATGTTTTAAAGTAAAGCACGGTGTCAGACAAGGATGCATCCTGTCACCATTTCTCATCAATTTATGCAGAATCTATTTTCAGATAGGCTGGACTTGCCAAAAAAGAAGAAGGAATCAAAATTGCTGGATGAATCATCAACAAACTTAAATAAGCAGATGATACGACATTGATAGCAACAAGCATAGATGAAATAAAGGACTTAAATGGAGAGTCAAGATGGAAACCTTCAACATGGTATTACTACTCAACATGAAGAAGGCAAAGATATTGACTACTGCCAGGTACGACGGAAATACATTTCAGAAGGACTTCAACCTACTTGGATCAATGATCACTTAAGATGCAGCGAAGACACCGTAAGTCACTAGGAGAATAGCTATGGGCAAATAAAAAATGAAGTTACTGAACAAGGTTTTGAAATTGAGTAATATTTCACTGCTGATGAAGACACACATAGTCTGGTCTTTTCTATAGTAAAACAGGGATGTGAAATCTGGACAATAAAGAAAAAAGACGCAACAAAAATCAATTCCTTCGAAATGTGGTGCTTGAGAAGGATGTTATTAATACTAAGGATGGCAAGACGAACAAACAAATCAATTTTGGAACAAATCAAGCCAGAGATGTCACTCGAAGCAAGTATCACCAAACTATGACTTGCCTACTTTGGACACATCGTACGAAAAGATCACTGCAGAAAGACATCATGGTCAGAAGAGTAGAAGGAACAAGATGAAGAGGAAAACCAGCAACCCAATGGTTTGATACAATCAAGATAACGAAGACCCTTGTTTACTCATCTTGGCTTGCACAAGATCAATCTTACTACAGAGCGTTCATCCATCAAGTCAACATGTTTCGAGATCAGTTTAAAGGGCGTTAAATAAATAATTAATAAATATGGCTAATGGTTCAGAAAAATGGCAGTCAGCAGATGTTTGTAAAATTAGAGAACAATTAAATTTCACTCGATTATAATTTTTCATCTCTAGTCTCAGCTGAATGAACTCTGTGACCAAGCTATTGATAACTTGATTCATGCTTTGCTTCACTGTGCCAAATTAATTATCGTAAATCTGACAACTATCATGGTGCAATTTAACAGTCAAGAATATTGGTGATGTTGAGAGAGAGGGTTGTGTTGTATTGATCTCTTGAGCCAAATGTAGAACAAGCCCCTAATCTCACCTTCTTTTCTGATTTAGGCTAAGGGTACCGTCACACATTGAAATTTCCATCGCTACGACGTTACGATTCGTGACGTTCTAGCGATATCGTTACGATATCGCAGTGTCTGACACGCAGCAGCGATCAGGGATCCTGCTGAGAATCGTACGTCGTAGCAGATCGTATGGAACTTTCTTTCGTCGCTTGATCACCCGCTGACATAGCTGGATCGTTGTGTGTGACAGCGATCCAGCGATGTCTTCGCTTGTAACCAGGTTAAACATCGGGTAACTAAGCGCAGGGCCGCGCTTAGTAACCCGATGTTTACCCTGGTTACAAGCGTAAACGTAAAAAAACAAACCGTACATGCTCACCCGTCGGTGTCCTTCAGGTCCCTTGCCGTCTGCTTCCTGCTCTGAGTGCCGGCCGGAAAGTGAGAGCAGAGCGCAGCGGTGCTGCGATCTGCTCTCACTGTACGGCTGCACTCAGAGCAGGAAGCAGACGGCAAGGGACCTGAAGGACACCGACGGGTGAGTATGTACTGTTTGTTTTTTTACGTTTACGCTGGTAACCAGGGTAAACATCGGGTTACTAAGCGCGGCCCTGCGCTTAGTTACCCGATGTTTACCCTGGTTACCCGGGGACTTCGGCATCGCTCCAGCGCCGTGATTGCAACGTGTGACCGCAGTCTACGACGCTGGAGCGATATTCATACGATCGCTGCGACGTCACGGATCGTGCCGTCGCAGCGATGAAAATTTCAATGTGTGACGGTACCCATACACATGAATGCAAACAAAGACACAAAGACCTGTGGTAAGAAACTTCAATTAGGTTGTCCTACAATCTCAGCTTCTTACCTGGTGTATGGGATTAACAATGCTGAGGCCCCCAGCAATCATGAAAATAGAATCCCAAGCCCCATACTTGAATGGAACAGTGCTAGCTCTCAATCACTGCTGCTTTATAAAAAGTCTAGGGGACTGATGATAGAGCAAGCCATGTATAGGATTGAGCTTTTTCTATTATTCTCAAAGACTTTGTATAGAGTAGCTTTGTTTGCTTTTCGATTGTCACTAAAATCAAATGATAGCCGGAGTACACCATACCCATTCTCCTGTGGATATATAATAAGTTTTGATGGCAAGACTGCTGCTTTAATTAAATTAGTTGCTTCAATAGTAACAATATTAGAAAACTTCAACTTCTCAAAAACTAAAATCTTTCCATAAAAAAACCTTACAATGCAAACTTCCCCTTGGTAACTCGGTTTCTTTAACAAATACAAAGGAAATAATATACAGTATATTTCCATTATCTTCCAATTTCCTGACAGTGGGGATTCCTAACTCTTTCTTCCTGCCTGCAAGATACTGATTCACTAAATGTGAATAGACAGCATAATGTTTAGTGAGAATAAGAAATCAAGCTACATTTCCGACTAGGAACTTCCTTACTGATCCCTTTTCCTTAATGTTTCTCTTTTATTATTCTATATTTCTCCTATTTTTGGCTCCTGCATGTGGGCATGGACCAGTGCTCCTTTGTACAGAGATACGTTCGTCTGGAAGTAAATCTGGGAGTATGTAAATTTATACTGAAAAAAACCCTCTTATATAACTATTTGAATTTGAGACATAAGGAGGTACCTTTGATGCCCTTATGCATGGCCTGGACAAGGTATTTTGGTGCCCTAGGCAGATCAAGTTGATTGCGCCATCTTTCCCCCGATGAATGCTCAGTCCACAAGTAAAGGCGCTTACTAAGCAAAGATCTCAATCTGAATTCCCAGGTAAGGTATGCTTCATTTACTCATACAATTCTAGGTGGCGGCAGGTCCAAGAAATTTTGACATTCGAAGGTCCTACAACTAGACCTGGTTTTATTGACTTATTTACCGCCCAAACCAGCTATTACCTATAGATGATGATCCCGTGATGTATTGTTACATAGCCATTATAAAAAGAATCCAGATCATCCATATGGATCCCAGGGACCTAATTGGGGCTGTTGTCCCTGCAGAACATGCATTGCATGTCCAAATATAGAAAGAAGCACTACCTTTTTCGATGCTGATGAAAAAAGACATTTAAAATGTTGCATTCTATTTCCTGTACCATCACAGCAGTAATTTACTGTGCAAGCTGCCCAAGTAATCTTAAATACGTTGGCTTAACTTCTAGAGAAATTAGACAAAGGGTCAGGGAGCACGGCCTTGACATTAGAGCGGCTCAGACAACTTCAGACATTGATTCTCTTAAAACGCTACTGAAACATTTCAAATTGGTATATCAATGTAATGAGTCTTTGCTAAAAGTCAGGGGTATTGATCATATTATCTTTAATTTCAGGGGTGGTGACCTCAAGAAATGTCTTGCCCAAACTGAGGCAAGATGGATCTTTAGGTTAGACACATTGGCACATAAAGGCCTCAATGCACAGATTTCATACAGTTCATTTCTATAAATTTTAATCCTTTTTGTTTTTATTTTTTCTTCCTAACTTTCCTTTATTTTTTTTAGCTCCATCTATGCTGTCTTGTCTTCAAACCAAGTATCATTCATATCATTCAAACCTGGCTTCTATATACTGTATCTTTATTTTTAACATTTCATATTCTCACTCGTTCGCATGTGTGTTTCACCTCACTTTTCTACACTTATTTTTACATAAATGTATATATTTATATATTCGTTTTATTTATTCATTTATTTGTCTTGGTGGATATTATATTGGATGTATCTCATTATATTACAATTCAATGATAATACACTTGCCACTTTATTTATATTTCTATGTTTGTCCAGGATCATTAAGAAATTTCTGATATACAGTATATGTTATTTCTAAGTTCCCTGAATCTGTTATACTGTTAGGATTGTCTATTTGCACTTAATATTAACCTCTTCTATTTTTTGTTCAGCATAGCAACATATCTTGCACTTGCGCTCCATTGTGGAACACACTATTGCCTACACCTGATGTTCCTCCCATTGAAAAACTCTTCTCAGACAGTCTCCCCACAGCAATATGTAACGATACCTAGCCACTAGTGATGAGCGAATATACTCGCTACTCGAGATTTCCCTAGCACGCTCGGGTGTCCTCCGAGTATTTTTTAGTGCTCGGAGATTTAGTTTTCCTCACCTCGGCTGAATGATTTACATCTCTTAGCCAGCTTGATTACGGGTTGATGTGGGGATTCCCCAGCAACCAGGCAACCCCCACATGTACTTATGCTGGCTAACAGATGTAAATCATTCAGCTGCGGCAATGAAAACTAAATATTAGGAGGTCACCTGAGTGTGCTCGGGAAATCTCGAGTAACGAGTATATTCGCTCATCACTACTAGCCACATCGGTCTCCTTCTATGCGTTCCACGCATCTGCTAATTTTGTCACTTCCACTTCTGGCGGTAGCCCCAGTGGCGTGTGTTCCACTGTGGAATGCATACCGCTTTTAAATTACTGCAGTATGAAGCATGCAGTATGCAACAAAACTGATGGTGGTTCTGATGCTGTATTCCTTTACCAATAGTGGTTCTGATAGCATATTCCTGTTCTAATGGTGATTCTGGTGATGTATTCCTGTTCGGATAGTGGTTCTGGTGACAAAATCATGTAGTCTTGGTTTTCCTGGTGCTATATTCATGTACAGTACTACAGATATCTCTGGGGATATTTTCATATAGTAATTATCTTTAGGTTGATGTATTCATCACCAGAACTATCATAAAAATGAAAACAAAATCATAATCACTACATAAATAGAACACCAGCGCCATTAATAATATATAAATACAGCACCAGAACCATCATCAGTGAATACAAAGGTCCCTAGAACCACCATCAGTACATGAATACATCACCAGAACCATCATCAGTAAATAAATACAACACAATAACATCTTCAGTACATGAATACGTTTCCAGAACCACCACAATTACATGAATACATCATCAGAGCCCACTATTAGTTCATGAATACATCACCAGAATCAGCATAAGTACAAGAACCAAACTTAGTACAGCAATCAATTATAATGTCAAGTCAGCCTCATATACAATTGTAATGCATGAACATACAACTCCCAGTATGTTCTTAACAATGGTACAGAGATACTGGGAGTTAATGTTAATGGCCATCATCAAACTGCAGTCCATACAGGAACCACAGTACTGATGATACACAGTACTATGGTGTGGATAGGTTGGTGCCTGAGTAGGGTTCCAATCGGTAATAGCAGCTAGATGAAAACTCCTCACTCAGGAGGATGAAGTGAAATATAACAACAAAAAAATCCAGAATGTAACTGTTAGGGGTCGAGTTCCCACCTCTGCACAGGGGGAATCTCGGGCCATCTCCGCTGCGGTCTCCCATTCTTCTCCTGTTGCAGTGGAGGCTGCTCAGCGGAGGCGTCGGTCTTAGCGTCTCGCTCAATCTGACTCTGTGAGGAGGATTACTGCTGCTCTTCCAGCTTCTGCTATTGTAGTCAGTGCTGGGCAGCAGCGAGCAGATGCTTTTGGGACTAAGTCTTGCTTTTCTCCTTCTGAGCATGCCCAGGGTAAGATCTCTCATTGGAGATCGAGGGTCACATGCTTAGATACTGCAGCAAAGCCCATTGGTCCTCCAGGAAGGTCCTGAAGGTGCTCAGGCTTTGTGGCAGCTTCTCATTGGTCCTTTTTGGAAGGTCCTGTTCGGGCTGCAGCTATAAAAGGCTCGCATGGCTGCACGGCCATGCGCTAGTGTCTTTCTAAATTATGTGCTTTGCGCCAGTGTGGTCATGTGTGATTGTGTTCAGTGACCCGGCTGAAATAAGCCGCTAGAATGCTGGCACCTCCGGCGAGGAGTTTGTGTGTCTGAGTACATTCAGGGACCTGGCTGAAATAAGCCCCTAGAATGCTGGCACCTCCGGCGAGGAGTTTTGTGTGCATGCATGACCACTGACTGCTCTCTCTTGGGTAGTTAGCCTGTGCTCCTGGGAAGTTAACAGGGCGCAGAGCTTTGCTTTCACGGCTGCTCTGTGAGTTAACCGAGCTAGCCAATACCGCCTTATAGTGCTGCCATTTGTCTAGCAGCAGGTTCTCCTGCACGGTGGACCCCGGGCTGCGAACGCACCAATAACAATAAAAACTATTTTCCTCGGTGCGTTCCGCTAGCCCTAACAGTAACTCCAGAAAATTGACATTTCGGTCCTGTATGCGTACCTTTATCAGAAAGGTGCAGATTGCTATGGGTGAAGTGAATGAGCCATATGAGTAACACTATGCGAATTCCAACTGTCGTTACAGGCTGTGTGATCAAAAAGTCAAACATTTTCTGGAGTTACAATAGACATTGTTTTCTTTCACTTTCAGCCTTCTGAGTGCCAAGTTTTCATCTATCCACAGCACTGATGACACATAGTCAGTATCACAAATAAACATTTACATCTAGGTATCTTAAAGGTGACTTCTGTGATTTTATCATTCTCTTTCTTTTCTTCTGTATCTGGTTTAGACTCCATGAAGACATTTATCATCCACAGCTTTTCTCTGTAGACTCTGCAGACTCCATATTCTTCTGCAGCACATCTCCACATCATGCCCTTAAAAATTAGAGTGTTATTAAAATGCTTCTGAGTAAAAATATCTGGCCATGCTAAGACCTAAATAAGTCTCCTAAGGGGTATGGCCTCCACACTGTCCAGCTTAATGAAAGATAACCCACCCCATTATCTGCCATTACACTGGTCTACAAAAAAAATAATTTCTGGCATGAACTTTAAGAACAGTTTTAGACTAATTTGAGGGTGCTGAATTCAAATCTGATCTTATAATTTCTCTATCACATCACGTTTTTGCGCTAGAGGTATATAGCCCATTTTCATGAATTCCATGATAAATATAAGTAGTGTATGAAAAGTGCCGGTTTATACGGTTCACTAAGGTACATTTAGTTTTCATTTAGTCTCCCAATAAATGTGAGAATGTCTTTGTTTTCTTTGAACATGCATAATTCCCATTTGTTATGATAACACCCTTGTTTTCTGTGCTACTGGGACAGTAGAGCTACATCAGAGCATTGGGTGAAAACTGAACGGCCTCAGCGACAGAGTTTGGCATCTGGCGATAAGAATGTCATCCATGATCCTCTAGTGGATAGGAAGGACATTGTCTTTCCTCCCTTACGCATAAAGCTTGGATTGATGAAGCAGTTCGTCAAAGCTCTCAATCACAGTGGAGAATGCTTTAACTATATATGTTAAACTTTTCCTGGTCTTAGTGAAGAGAAGAAAAAGGCTGGAATATTTGATGGACCTCAAATAAGAACACTTATGAGAGACACAAATTTTATCACATCAATAAATGAGACAGAAGAAAGAGCTTGGAATGCATTTTGTAATGTGGTGTAGAATTTTCTAGGGAATAAGAAAGCAGACAACTATGAAGAGATTGTGGAAGAGCTACTAATGAGTCTGCGAAATCTTGGATGTAGAATGAGTATCAAGATTCACTATTTACACAGCCATTTGCACTTTTTTCCAGAGAACCTTGGGGATGTGAGCGAGGAACAAGGGGAGCGTTTTCATCAGGACATTAAAACAATGGAAGAACGGTATCGAGGCCGGTGGGACTCACATATGATGGCTGACTATTGCTGGAGCTTGATGAGAGACAACCCAGAAGCTGTACATCACAGATCAGCCAAGAAAATAAAATTCAAATAACTGCCATTTGTCATTCATCTGTGTGCCATATATATGCGTTTTTATATTTTGTAGTTTAATTCTGTAAGTATATTTGATTTGCTGTACATAGACTTTGTAATCTTTGTTATTCCTTGATTAAAAATATACAAAATGTAGTACCGAAAATCATGTGTTTTTATCATAAAACATTAGGAGTAATTTTCATCAAAAATTGAAAATATCTTGAAATCCTGATGTGATAGCCAAAAACGGAGTTAATATTCGTAATCAGCAGCCAAAATTGACTTAAAATATGTTTTAAAACCTTTTGCCAGAAAAATTGCGTTGACCAGTGTTATCATTCATAACTGCCACACCATCCATCTTTATGAACCATGGGCTATACCATGGCTGTCCCCTCTCCATTGTGTTCACTGACATTCTCTATAGCTCCACACTGTCACCCCTGCCATGCTAACCTTTCTCCATAATTTGCCCTCATTTCAAGTTGCCTTTCCATATCCATTCTGTGCCCCCTCATATTGCCCACCACATTTTTCTCTCCACCTACATGGAATGGTGATCAGTGCGCACACAATATGATATGCAATGCAGCCCCCCACTAACCAGTTTGATGTCCACCACAACCTCCTTTATATAGTATGATTGCCATCACAGCACCCTATACACTATTATGACTACCCAGAGTCCGATACAGTATAATGGGCCCCAGAGTACCCCACACAGTATGATATCTATCACAGCCGTACTATATGCTGTATGACATCTACAACAGTGCCCTATACAATATGGTCACCATAGCCCCCCTATACAGTATAATGTCCCCCAAAGCCCCACATATACAGCTTTGGCAAAAATTAAGAGACCAAAGAAAAATGAAAGAAGAAAACCCTGGTAAATTTTTGATAAATTAAAATATAACTTTCATTCAAAATATCTTCTAAAATAAATGGACAAATAGACAGACGACAATCACTGTGCACTCACTACGTTCACGCTACACTCAGAACCCTATGTTGAATGTCTGCCTGACAGCGGAGGTTGGCACCCTAAACATATAAATGAGAAATGGCGCCCCGCTCCTCAACGGCTCTCACTTACACCTCCTAGATAACCCTATGTTGGTGCTTCATTCATTCAGCCTTTTATACCAATACAGGGGAAAGGAGAATAATAAAATAGCAGCCAAGGACTAACAATTGATGTATGTGCAAACAAAGGGTGAACAGACTAGCACTAATAAAGTGACACGTGAATTTTTTTTACTTTTGGCATTCTTCAATAGCATGGGAGACTAGAAGCTGGCACAACTCAATCGGCTCAGCTACATAGGAGCGAAGCTCAGATCGCTTCTATGTAGCTGAATTCTTGCTTTGCTATGAGCGCTGACCTCAGGGTGGTGCTCATAGCAATCCGGCATTAACAAACCATAGAGGTATCAAGGAGACCTCTGGTTGTTATGCTGACGCATCGCTATCATGTGACGGGGGTCAGCAATGCGCTCATTTCCAGCCCGATGGCAGGAAGCGGTAGTTAAATGCCACTGTCAGCATTTGACAGCGGCATTTAACTAGTTAATAGCGATGGGTGAATCGCGATTCCTGAATGCAGAAATAGGCATCAGGACCTGAAATTACGTCACGGCTTGCTGTGATTGGTCGCGTCGCGGTCACATGGGCGGCACGCAACCAATCACAAGCCGTGACGTAATTTTAAAAATGCGCGCGTCTCCTGCCTCCCGTGACGTCACGGCTTGTGATTGGTCGCGTCGCCCATGTGACCGCGACGCAACCAATCACAAGCCGGAACGTAATTTTAAAATCATGAATGCCTAGAATTAGGCATTGAGGACCTGAAAATTACGCACCGGCTTGCTGTGATTGGTCGCGTCGTGGCCACATGGGCGGCACGCGACCAATCACAAGCCGTGACGTCACGGAAGGAAGTAAAAGCGCGCATTTTAAGCAAACAACGCTGCCGGTTCCCTCGGTGAGGTCCAGGCTGCGTCGGAGAGGTGAGTATAGCAATATTTTTTATTTTAATTCTTTATTTTACACATTAATGTTGTTTCGATACCGATACCCGATACCACAAAAGTATCGGATCTCGGTATTGGAATTCCGATACCCGCAAGTATCGGCCGATACCCGATACTTGCGGTATCGGAATGCTCAACACTACTTAGAAATTAAAATATCTGCTAAATTATCTGCACTGCTATCACTGTGATATTGATGGTGTTACATAGGACTGCAGGTGACATATAGTACATTATTACCATGTAACACCACAAATATCATCATTATGTCAACTGGTTGTGGGGATAAGATCAGGGGTCAGTTCCAGCCTGAATTCATCACAGAGGTAATGACAAGATGCAGCTCTGAGATTGAGTCTGTGATATGATGACTGTGCTCAGAGCTTTGATCCTTCCACCAGAATCACTAAATCATGGACTCTAATCTCGGGGCGGGCTGTGCTGCTATATCTTCTGTGAAGAAGCTGAAAGGCAGCAGTTTGCATAGCAGGAAATCCTAATCTTTTCCTGAAGTAGATGCTCTCTTTGGGTCTATGTGTTCAGAGTCAGACATCTCTCTGCACAGGCTGGAAGAGGAGAGTGGGAGGCTGTTATTGACTGGCTGAGGAGAGAATGAGCCGCGAGGAGAAACCTGCATTGCTTGGGACTGGAGGCCGACATGTCAGAGCAGCTGAAGGCCCTGATTCAAAGTGCCTAGCAATGCTGTGTGTTGGGCTCTCCATGCATGTGTTGTGACCGGGGTTGGACTGGCCCACTGGAGAACTGGATGTCAGTACATCTGCTGGCATACTGGCCAGCAGCTGCCTAGGGCCCCCCACTGCTCCAGGGGCCACCAGCCAGTAGGCAACTGCTATGGGGTCACCCATTGCCAGTGGAGCAGCAGCGGGTGACAGGAAGCAGAAGCCCCTGTCCCCGCTTCTAAAGAGAAATGAATATTCACTGCTTCCCATGCCCCCATGTTCGTGGAGAAGGGTGAATATTAATTTAGCTATAGCAGCGTGCTGTGTTTGCCGCAGTCTGCACATGAGCGCTGTGTTATTTACAAATCCTGACATGTTAGGCTGCTGCAGACCGCAGCTAAGGATTTGTAAGTAACACAGCACACTTGTCCTGATGACTTTTTCTGTCACTCACCACTCTTCCCTGCGGGAAGTGGAGCAGCTCTTAATAAGGTTTAACCCCTTTCTGATGTCGGATGGGATAGTACGTGATCGGGGGTCAGTGGTGCATCGGCATGATAACCAGAGGTCTCCTTGAGACCTCTATGGTTGTTGATGCCGGATTGCTATGAGCGCCACCCTGAGGTCGGCACTCATAGCAATGTTGTAATTCTACTACATAGAGGCGATCTGAGCATCACCTCTATGTAACAGAGCCAATTGAGTTGTGGCAGCTTCTAGCCTCCCATGGAGGCTTTTGAAGCATGCCAAAAGTAAAAAAAAATGTGATTAAAAATATGAAAAAAATAAAAAAATATAAAAGTTTAAATCACCCCCCTTTCACCCCATTCAAAATAAAACAATAACAATAAAATCAAATGTACACAAATTTGGTATTTCTGCGTTCAGAATCTCCCGATCTATCAATAAAAGAAGGATTAATCTGATCGCTAAAAAAAAATCAAAACACCAGAATTATGTTTTTTTGGTCGCCGCAACGTTGCATTTAAATGCAATAATGGGCGATCAAAGGAACGTATCTGCACAAAAATGGTATCATTAAAAACGTCAACTCGGCAAGCAAAAAAAAGCCCTCACCCAACCCCAGATCACAAAAAATGGAGAAGCTATGAGTCTTGGAAAATTGCACAATTTAAAAAAAATTTTTTTAGCAAACTTTGGAATTTTTTTTCACCACTTAGACAAAAAAGAACCTAGACATGTTAGGTGTCTATGAACTCATAATGACCTGGAGAACCATAACGGCAGGTCAGTTTTAGCATTTAGTGAACCTACCAAAATAGCCAAACAAAAAACAAGTGTGGGATTGCACTTCTTTTTTTTCAATTTTCGAGTACAAGATATGCTAAAACCAAAGGTGTTGCTCAAAAGCACAACTCGTTCTGCAAAAAATAAGCCCTCACACGGCCATATTGATGGAAAAATAAAAAAGTTAGGGCTCTGGGAAGGAGGGGAATGAAAAACGAAAACCCCAAAATGAAAAAAGCTCCGGTCATGAAGGGGTTAAGGTAACACTGATTGGCTGCACTGTGGCCAATTAGTGTTAGCTTTGTTTGTGTCCTCATCTCCCCTGCTGTACAGCCCAGCTCAGGTGATGAGCTGTGCTGTCATCCATAACATTTTCTCCCCTCCCCCACATTGTAAGTAGCAGAGGGAGATAGAGGACTCCCTTCTACAGCTGCAAAGGTTGAATAAGGGCCCCCTGCCAGTCTAACAGTAAGGGTACCGTCTCACAGTGGCACTTTGGTCGCTACGACGGCACGATCCGTGACGCTCCAGCGTCGCTCCAATATCGCTCCAGCGTCGTAGACAGCGGTCACACGTTGCAATGCACGACGCTGGAGCAATCATTTCATGACGTATTTGCGATGTAGAAGCCGTTGGTTACTGTGCGCACATCGTATACAACCTTTGTTACACGATGCGATCATACCGCCACAGCGGGACACTTGACGACGAAAGAAAGTTTCAAACGATCTGCTACGACGTACGATTCTCAGCGGGGTCCCTGATCGCAGTAGCGTGTCAGACACAGCGATATCGTATGGATATCGCTGGAACGTCACGGATCGTGCCGTCGTAACGACCAAAGTGCCACTGTAAGACAGTACCCTTAGTGTAAATGGGGGCATTTAGTCTGGGGTGATAGAGGGGGAGGGGCTAGTTACTTAGGGATAAGTGAGGGCCCCATTACCTCATCTTTCCTTTCATTCCTGACTGACTGCACCCCCTCCCTCTGTATCACGCCTGACTTCACCCCCTCCCCCTGTATCACCCTGACTGCACCCCCTCCCTGTATCACCCCTGACTGAGCCCTCTCCACTATATGACCCCTGACTTCAACCCCTCCCCCTGTATCACCCCTGACTGCACCCCTCCCCTGCTGAATCCCCTCACCCCGGAATCACCCTGACTAAGCCCCTCTACCCCTGTATTACCCCTGATAGCACCCCTCCTCCTGTATCACCCCTGATACCCCCTGCTACATATCACCCCTGCTGAATCCCCTTGCCCCGGAATCACCCTGACCGAGCCCCTGTATTACCCCTGACTGCACCCCCTATCCTGTATCATGCCTGACTGCACCCCCTCACCATATCACCCCTGCTGAACCACCTTGCCCCGGAATCACCCTGACTGAGCCCCACTACCCCTGTACTATCCCTGACTGCACTCCCTCCCCTGTATCACCCCTGACTGCACCCCCTCCTCCCTATCACCCCTGCTGAATCCCCTTACCCTGGAATCACCCTGACTGAGCCCTTGTATTACCCCTGACTGCACCACCTCCTTCTATATGACCTCTGACTGCACCCCCTCCACTGTACCACCCCTGACAGCACCCCCTCCCCCGTATCTCCCCTGCTTAACCCCCTTGCCCCGGAATCAACCTGAGTCCCTCTACCCCTGTATTACGCCTGACTGCACCCCCTCCTCCTGTATCACCCCTTACTACGCCACCTTCCCCTGTATCATCCTGATTGAGCCTCTTTCCCCCTGTATTATCTCTGACTGCACCACCTCCCCTGGTGTCACCCCTGACTGACCGTGTCCCCTCCCCTAGGTATCATCCCTGACTGACTGTGTCCCCTCCTCCTTTATCACCCTGACTGCACCACCTTCTCCTGTATCACCGACTGCGCCACCTCCCCCTGTATCACCCTGACTGCGCCACCTCCCCCTGTATCATACTGACTGCGCCACCTCCCCCTGTATCACCTTGACTGCACCACCTCCCCATGTATCACCAACTGTGCCACCTCCCCCTGTATCACCCTGACTGCGCCAACTCCCCCTGTATCACCGAGTGCGCCACCTCCCCCGTGTCACACAATTGACTGTGTCCCCTCCCCCGTGTCACCCTGACTATGCCCCCACCCCCTGTATCACCCTGACTGCACCACCTCCCCTGTATCACCCCTGACTGACTGAGCCCCTCTCCCCCTGTATTACCCCTGACTGACTACATCACCTCCCCCTGTATCACCCTGATTGAGCCACTCTCCCCCTTTTTCACCCCTGACTAAAACTTTTCTTTCCATGCTACTAACAAAATGAGGCCCTTCATAAAATATTATGGCCTTATAGGTGGCAGAAAGATTTCTGTAAAAATGTAGGGTGGGATGTGAGGGAAAACTCTTTCGATATTACTCCAATGTCATACATAAGTGATCTAGGACCCCCACCAATAGAAGAGGGGGCATTCACATAATTTGCTGCAGAAATCAAAAAGCAAATTACAGTGCCTTGCGAAAGTATTTGGCTCCCTGGAACTTTCGAACCTTTTCCCATGTATCATACTTCAAACATAAAGATACCAAATGTAAATTTTTGGTGAAGAATCAACAACAGGTGGAGCACAATGGTGAAGTAGAACCAAATTTATTAGTTATTTTAAATTTTTGTGGAAATTCAAAAATTGAAAAGTGGGGCATGCAATATTATTCGGCCCCTTTTCTTTTCAGTGCAGCAAACTCACTCCAGAATTCCATTGTGGATCTCTGAATGATCCAATGTTGTCCTAAATGCCTAATGAAGATAAATATAATTCACCTGTGTGTAATCAAGTCTCCGTATAAATATACCTGCTCTGTGATAGTCTCATGGTTCTGTTTGAAGCACAGAGAGCATCATGAAGACCAAGGAACACAACAGGCAGTTCCGTGATACTGTTGTTGAAAAGTTTAAAGCCGGATTTGGATACAAAATGATTTCCAAAACTTTAAACATCCCAAGTAGCACTGTGCAAGCGATCATATTGAAATGCAAGGAGTATCATACCACTGCAAATCTACCAAGACCCAGCCGTCCCTCTAAACTTTCATCTCAAACAAGGAGAAGACTTATCAGAGATGTAGCCAAGAGGCCCATAATCACTCTGGATGAACTACAGAGATCTACAGCTGAGGTGGGACAGTCTGTCCATAGGACAACAATCAGTCATACACTGCACAAATCTGGCCTTTATGGAAGATTGGCAAGAAGAAAGCCATTTCTCAAAGATATCCATAAAAAGTGATGTTTAAAGTTTGCAACAAGCCACCTGGGAGACACCCCAAACATGTGGAAAAAGGTGCTCTAGTCAGATGAAACCAAAATCGAACTTTTTGGCAACAATGCCAAATGATGTGTTTGGCGTAAAGCCAACACAGCTCATCACCCTGAACTCACCATCCCCACTGTCAAACATGGTGGTGACAGCATCATGGTTTGGGCCTGCTTTTCTTCAGCAGGGACAGGGAAGATGGTTAAAATTGATAGGAAGATGGATGGAGCCAAATACAGGACCATTCTTGAAGAAAACCTGTGGAGTCTGCAAAAGACCTGAGACTATGACCGAGATTTGTCTTCCAACAAGACAAAATCTGCAATGGAATGGTTCACAAATAAATGTATCCAGGTGTTAGAATGACCAAGTTAAAGCCCAGACCTCAATCCAATCGAGAATCTGTGGAAAGAGCTGAAAACTGCTGTTCACAAACGATCTCCATCAAACCTCACTGAGCTCGAGCTGTTTGTCAAGGAAGAATGGGCAAGAATTTCAGTCTCTCGATATACAAAACTGCAAAAGGTGGCGCAACAAAGTACAAAGTTAAAAGGGCCAAATAATATTGCACGCCCCACTTTTCAGTTTTTGAATTTCAGGAAAAATTTTAAATAACCAATACATTTCGTTCAACTTCACAACTGTGTTCCACTTGTTGTTGATTCTTCACCAAAAAGTTACATTTGGTATCTTTATGTTTGAAGCATGATATGTGGGAAAAGGTTGAAAAGTTCCAGGGAACCGAATACTTTCGCAAGGCACTGTAACAGAGGAAATTCCAGACAGACATTGTGCAGATATTGCTGCATTTACTACTACCGCTGTGGATTTTCTCAGAGTATAGATGAGATGTCATAAAATCCCCTCCTCTACACTGGTGTTTTAACTAGTGTTGAGCGATACCGTCCGATACTTGAAAGTATCGGTATCGGAAAGTATCGGCCGATACCGGCAAAATATCGGATCCAATCCGATACCGATACCCGATACCAATACAAGTCAATGGGACTCAAGTATCGGACGGTATTCCTGATGGTTCCCAGGGTCTGAAGGAGAGGAAACTCTCCTTCAGGCCCTGGGAACCATATAAATGTGTAAAAGAAAGAATTAAAATAAAAAATATCGCTATACTCACCTGTCCGACGCAGCCGGGACTTCAGCGAGGGAACCGGCAGCGTTGTTTGTTTAAAATTCGCGCTATTACTTGGTTACGTGAATTCCCGGCTTGTGATTGGTCAGGTCGGCCATGTTGCCGGGACGCGGACCAATCACAGCAAGCCGTGACGAAATTACGTCACGGCTTGCTGTGATTGGTCCGCGTCCCGGCAATATGGCCGCCCTGACCAATCACAAGCCGTGACGTCACGGGAGGCTGGACACGCGCTCATTTTAAAATGGGCGCATGTCCAGCCTCCCGTGACGTCACGGCTTGTGATTGGTTGCGCCGCGGTCAACCAATCACAAGCCGGGAGGCTGGACGCGCTCATTTTAAAATGGGCGCGTGTCCAGCCTCCCGTGACGTCACGGCTTGTGATTGGTTGCGCCGCGGTCAACCAATCACAAGCCGGGAGGCTGGACGCGCTCATTTTAAAATGGGCGCGTGTCCAGCCTCCCGTGACGTCACGGCTTGTGATTGGTTGCGCCGCGGTCAACCAATCACAAGCCGGGAGGCTGGACGCGCTCATTTTAAAATGGGCGCGTGTCCAGCCTCCCGTGACGTCACGGCTTGTGATTGGTCAGGGCGGCCATATTGCCGGGACGCGGACCAATCACAGCAAGCCGTGACGTAATTTCGTCACGGCTTGCTGTGATTGGTCCGCGTCCCGGCAACGTGGCCGACCTGACCAATCACAAGCCGGGAATTCACGTAACCAAGTAATAGCGCGAATTTTAAACAAACAACGCTGCCGGTTCCCTCGCTGAAGTCCCGGCTGCGTCGGAGAGGTGAGTATAGCGATATTTTTTATTTTAATTCTCTCTTTTACACATTTTAACATTAATGTTGTTGCGATACCCGATACCCGATACCACAAGAGTATCGGAATCCCGGTATCGGAATTCCGATACAGCAAGTATCGGCCGATACCCGATACTTGCAGCATCGGAATGCTCAACACTAGTTTTAACACATTGGCCTAGTGGTTAATAAACACCAGGGAACATTTATCAGTGAGTCTGAACCAAAATGTGGGCACAATGGGTGGTCTTGTAGTTATTTCTATGTAGCTACATAGTGGGCCCCAAGGATGATTTTCTCTGGTGGATGGACCCAAGGTGCTCCAGTCCAACGCTGGTTGTGACTGTGACACAGTGGCGACACATGCAGCTGTGGAGCCGAACAGCTGATCAGCAGGAGCGCTCCACGTATCCAGGTTCCCGCTGCAGCTTATTCGGTAAGTGCTATAGCTTGCCGAATAAGCAGGGACTCGGTCAAATCTGCTCATCTCTAGTTAGAGCCAAGAGTGCAGGAAAACTACAGAATTAGAATTCATAAGAAAATAGAAAAATAGTCAGAAACACAAGCCATGGTCAAAACATGGAGCATTGAATACAAGGTGCTAAATAAACAGGTCTGAACCAGAAATGCACAAGACTATATTTGGCAGCTTCCAGCAGTAAGCTGGAAGCTTAAATAGAGTGGGGTGCTGTTTAATTGGCTGGAGCAGGGAGCTCAGAACTCCATCTGGATTCCACACACACACAGGGCCAGTTTTAGACAGAGTGAGGCTCTGGGCAAAAGTTTAAAGTCAGGCCCCAAATGCTAGCATATGGCTCAATCACACAGAAACATTGCAGTTGCATTTACAAGGGCTAAGTTCAGGACGCTAAGAAGCGACCTCTTTAGGGATACATACTGTGCCCCTTCCTATGCCAGCCTTTGGGTTGGTGGGAAGCAGTGCAAGTGCAACCTCGCCATAGTTTCAATATGTTTTGAAATGGTTTTGTTATATAGTTGATGTTTAATTACCCCGTACCTCTCAGATAAGTAATTCAGCGGTCTTTATTTAATGCAATGCTGATTTAAAAAGAAAAATCACACCTACAGTACTTAGCATATTGTGCAATATGAAAGTCATATAGAATAAACTTTGAGAGCATCTTCACGTGTCGGATGCACAGCAGATTTTGTGAAATGTCATCCCCAGCATATATCAATATATACTGGGGAATATTTACTGCATATTTCATCTTTTGCAATACAGCTTGTAAAATTTGTCATAAATCCACACAAGAGTAATGTTCAATCACCACACACTCTTGATAGATGCTTGTGAAGCTTTTATTTTACAGGTGTAGATGCAGCAATAACACATTTCATTAAAAAGGAATTGGTGCAGGGATAGAGAAAATGGTGAGGCGACAAGAACATAACATTTTGACCCTTATAGGGTCTTATTCATATAGTCGCTGTTGTGTCATGAATCCCCAATGGCTAGGGATAGCACAGGACAAGCAAAGTACAAATATATTACGGACGAGCTCTAGGGTGATGGAACCTGGGCTGACCGCTGCCCTATGCCTGACAAACGCAACTAGAGATAGCCAGGGAGCGTGCCTACGTTGGTTCTAGACGCCACGCACCAGCCTAAGAGCTAACTAGCACTGCAGAGAAAATAAAGACCTCACTTGCCTCCAGCGGAATGAACCCCAAAAGATATAGTTGCCCCCCACATGTATTGACGGTGAAATGAGAGGAAGGCACACACATAGAGATGATATATATAGTTTTAGCAAATTGAGGCCCGCTGTAAACTAGAAAGCAGAACGATACAAAAGGGGACTGAGCGGTCAGCAAAAAACCCTAATAAAAAAAAACCATCCTGAGATTACAAGAACCCATGTGCCAACTCATGGCACATGGGGAGAACCTCAGTCCACTAGAGCTACCAGCTAGCATAGAGACATAATAAGCAAGCTGGACAAAAAAACCAAACAACTGAAAATCAGCACTTAGCTTATCCTGAAAGATCTGGGAGCAGGTAGGCAGGAACCAAACAGAGCACATCTGAATACATTGATAGCCGGCAAGGGAAATGACAGAAAGGCCAGGTAAAATAGGAAACACCCAGCCACTGATGGACAGGTGGAAACCAAAGGCCGCAACCCACCAAAGTCACCCAGTACCAGCAGTAACCACCAGAGGGGGCCCACAAACAGAATCCACAACAGTACCCCCCCCTTGAGGAGGGTTCACCGAACCCTCACGAGAACCCCCAGGGCGATCAGGGTTAGCTCTATGGAAGGCGCGGACCAAATCAGTCGCATGAACATCGGAGGCGACCACCCAGGAATTATCCTCCTGACCATAACCCTTCCACTTAACCAAATACTGGAGTTTGCGTCTGGAAACACGAGAATCCAAGATCTTCTCAACAACATACTCCAATTCTCCCTCCACCAGCACCGGAGCAGGAGGCTCAACCGAAGGAACAACGGGCACCTCATACCTCCGCAACAACGACCGATGGAACACATTATGAATAGCAAACGATGCTGGGAGATCCAAACGAAAAGATACAGGGTTAAGAATCTCCGAGATCCTATAAGGACCGATGAACCGAGGCTTGAACTTAGGAGAAGAGACCTTCATAGGGACAAAACGAGAAGACAACCACACCAAATCCCCAACAAGAAGACGGCGATTAGCAAACTGCTGAGTCTTCTCCTGAGATAACTTCAAATTGTCCACCACCTGATTCCAAATCTGATGTAGCCTGTCCACCACCACGTCCACTCCAGGACAATCCGAAGGCTCCACCTGACCAGAGGAAAAACGAGGATGAAACCCCGAATTACAAAAAAAAGGAGAGACCAACGTGGCCGAACTAGCCCGATTATTAAGAGCAAATTCGGCCAGTGGCAAAAAAGCAACCCAGTCATCTTGATCAGCAGAAACAAAACACCTCAAATAAGTTTCCAAGGTCTGATTAGTTCGCTCCGTCTGGCCATTCGTCTGAGGATGGAATGCAGACGAGAAAGACAAATCAATGCCCATCTTGGCACAAAACGTCCGCCAAAATCTAGACACAAACTGGGATCCCCTGTCAGAAACGATATTCTCCGGAATCCCATGCAAACGAACCACGTTCTGAAAAAATAAAGGGACCAACTCAGAGGAGGAAGGCAACTTAGGCAAGGGCACCAAATGAACCATCTTAGAAAAGCGGTCACACACAACCCAGATAACGGACATTTTCTGTGAAACCGGGAGATCAGAAATAAAATCCATGGAAATGTGCGTCCAAGGCCTCTTCGGGATGGGCAAGGATAACAACAACCCACTGGCCCGAGAACAGCAAGGCTTAGCTCGAGCACACACTTCACAAGACTGCACAAAGGTACGCACATCCCTAGACAAGGAAGGCCACCAAAAAGACCTGGCCACCAAGTCTCTAGTACCAAATATTCCAGGATGACCAGCCAACACAGAAGAATGGACCTCGGAGATGACTCTACTGGTCCAATCATCCGGAACAAACAGTCTTTCTGGTGGACAACGATCCGGTTTATCCACCTGAAACTCCTGCAATGCACGTCGCAAGTCTGGGGATACGGCGGACAATATTACCCCATCCCTAAGGATACCAGTAGGCCCAGAGTCTCCAGGAGAGTCAGGCACAAAACTCCTGGAAAGAGCATCTGCCTTCACATTCTTTGAACCTGGCAGGTATGAAACCACGAAATTGAAACGAGAAAAAAACAACGACCAACGAGCCTGTCTAGGATTCAAACGCCTGGCAGACTCAAGGTAAATGAGATTCTTGTGATCAGTCAAGACCACCACACGATGTTTAGCACCCTCAAGCCAATGACGCCACTCCTCAAATGCCCACTTCATGGCCAAAAGCTCCCGATTACCCACATCATAATTGCGCTCGGCGGGCGAGAATTTTCTAGAGAAGAATGCACATGGCTTCATCACCGAGCCATTAGAACTTCTCTGTGACAAAACCGCCCCCGCTCCAATCTCGGAAGCATCAACCTCAACCTGAAAAGGAAGTGAAACATCTGGTTGACACAACACAGGAGCAGAAGAAAACCGGCGCTTAAGTTCCTGAAAGGCCTCCACGGCCGCAGGAGACCAATCAGCAACATCAGCACCCTTTTTAGTCAAATCAGTCAAAGGTTTAACAATACTGGAAAAATTAGCAATGAACCGACGATAAAAATTAGCAAACCCCAAGAACTTCTGAAGGCTCTTAACAGATGTAGGTTGTGTCCAGTCACAAATCGCCTGAACCTTGACGGGATCCATCTCAATAGTAGAAGGAGAAAAAATGTACCCCAAAAAAGAAATCTTCTGGACTCCGAAGAGACACTTTGAGCCCTTCACAAACAGAGAATTGGCCCGCAGAACCTGAAACACCTTCCTGACCTGTAGAACATGAGACTCCCAGTCATCAGAAAACACCAAAATATCATCCAAATACACAATCATAAACTTATCCAGATATTCACGGAAAATATTGTGCATAAAGGACTGAAAGACTGACGGAGCATTGGAGAGTCCAAAAGGCATTACCAAATACTCAAAATGGCCCTCAGGCGTATTAAATGCGGTTTTCCACTCATCACCCTGTTTTATCCGCACCAGATTATACGCACCGCGAAGATCTATCTTAGTGAACCACCTAGCCCCCTTAATGCGAGCAAACAAATCAGTCAATAATGGCAATGGATACTGATACTTGACTGTAATCTTATTCAGAAGGCGATAATCTATACAAGGCCTCAGGGAACCATCTTTTTTTGCCACAAAAAAAAACCTGCTCCCAGAGGGGACGAAGATGGACGAATATGTCCCTTTTCCAAGGACTCTTTAATATAATTCCGCATAGCAGTATGCTCTGGCAGTGACAGATTAAATAAACGACCCTTAGGGAACTTACTGCCAGGAATCAATTCTATAGCACAGTCACAATCTCTATGCGGAGGGAGCGAATTGAGCTTAGGCTCCTCAAAAACATCCCTATAGTCAGACAAAAACGCAGGGATCTCAGAAGGAGTAGATGAAGCGATAGAAATCGGAGGTGCATCATCATGAACCCCCTGACATCCCCAGCTTAACACAGACATTGTTTTCCAGTCCAGGACAGGATTATGAGTTTGTAACCATGGCAGACCAAGCACTAGTACATCATGTAAATTATAAAGTACAAGGAAGCGAATCACCTCCTGATGAACGGGAGTCATGCGCATGGTCACTTGTGTCCAATACTGCGGTTTATTCATAGCCAATGGTGTAGAGTCAATTCCCTTCAGAGGAATAGGAACTTCCAGAGGTTCCAGACTAAAACCGCAGCGTTTAGCAAATGACCAATCCATAAGACTCAGGGCAGCGCCCGAATCCACATAGGCATCGACGGAAATGGAAGACAGTGAAAAAATCAGAGTCACAGACAAAATGAACTTAGGCTGCAGAGTACCAATGGCAAAAGATTTATCAACCCTTTTTGTGCGTTTAGAGCATGCTGATATAACATGAGCTGAATCACCACAATAGAAACACAATCCATTTTTCCGCCTATAATTTTGCCGTTCACTTCTGGACTGAATTCTATCACATTGCATAGTCTCAGGTGCCTGTTCAGAAGACACCGCCAACTGGTGCACGGGTTTGCGCTCCCGCAAACGCCGATCAATCTGAATGGCCATAGCCATAGACTCATTCAGACCTGTAGGCGTAGGGAACCCCACCATAATATCCTTAATGGCCTCAGAAAGACCATTTCTGAAGTTTGCAGCCAGGGCGCACTCATTCCACTGAGTAAGCACCGACCATTTCCGAAACTTCTGACAATATATCTCCGCTTCATCATGCCCCTGAGAGAGGGCTAATAAAGCCTTTTCAGCCTGAATCTCCAGGTTAGGTTCCTCATAGAGCAATCCCAATGCCAGAAAAAACGCATCCACACTGAGCAATGCAGGATCCCCTGGTGCCAATGCAAATGCCCAATTCTGAGGGTCGCCCCGCAGGAAAGATATTACAATCTTGACCTGTTGAGCAGGGTCTCCAGAGGAGCGAGATTTTAAAGAAAGAAACAATTTACAATTGTTCCTGAAATTCAGGAAGGTAGATCTATCTCCAGAAAAGAACTCTGGAATAGGAATTCTAGGTTCAGACATGGGAGTGTGAACAACAAAATCCTGTATGTTTTGAACTTTTGCCGCGAGATTACTCAGGCTGGAAGCCAAACTCTGGACATCCATGTTAAACAGCTAGGATCAGAGCCATTCAAGGGTTAAGAGGAGGTAAGAAGCAGCTAGACAGCAATTAAGGGCTAGGCAGCAAAACTCTGAAGGGAAAAAAAAAAAATAAAAAAAATTTCCCTTAAACACTTCTCTTTCTCCTGCTTCAGCCCAAACAATTAACACTTTGTTGGCCGGCTATACTGTCATGAATCCCCAATGGCTAGGGATAGCACAGGACAAGCAAAGTACAAATATATTACGGACGAGCTCTAGGGTGATGGAACCTGGGCTGACCGCTGCCCTACGCCTGACAAACGCAACTAGAGATAGCCAGGGAGCGTGCCTACGTTGGTTCTAGACGCCACGCACCAGCCTAAGAGCTAACTAGCACTGCAGAGAAAATAAAGACCTCACTTGCCTCCAGCGGAATGAACCCCAAAAGATATAGTTGCCCCCCACATGTATTGACGGTGAAATGAGAGGAAGGCACACACATAGAGATGATATATATAGTTTTAGCAAATTGAGGCCTGCTGTAAACTAGAAAGCAGAACGATACAAAAGGGGACTGAGCGGTCAGCAAAAAACCCTAATCAAAAAAAACCATCCTGAGATTACAAGAACCCATGTGCCAACTCATGGCACATGGGGAGAACCTCAGTCCACTAGAGCTACCAGCTAGCATAGAGACATAATAAGCAAGCTGGACAAAAAACCAAACAACTGAAAATCAGCACTTAGCTTATCCTGAAAGATCTGGGAGCAGGTAGGCAGGAACCAAACAGAGCACATCTGAATACATTGATAGCCGGCAAGGGAAATGACAGAAAGGCCAGGTAAAATAGGAAACACCCAGCCACTGATGGACAGGTGGAAACCAAAGGCCGCAACCCACCAAAGTCACCCAGTACCAGCAGTAACCACCAGAGGGAGCCCACAAACAGAATCCACAACACTGTTGGCAAAACTCACTGAACAGTGTAAAGGATATCCTGCTTGCAAAAGGACACCTTGGTCCTGGGTACGTCCGGAGCACCTGCACCTTGGATTGTAGGCTGCAATGTGACATTGTAGCCTACAATCCAAAGCACAGGTGCGCCGGACCTTCCCAAGACCCAGGTGTCCTTTTGCAAGCAGGATATCGTTTACACTGTTCAGTGAGTTTTGCCAACATCGACTATATGAATAAGACCCTATGAGGGTCGAAACGTTATGTTCTTGTTGTCTCACCATTTTCTCTATCCCTGCACCAATTCCTTATTCAACAATTGTGTTATCGCTGCATTTACATCTGTATAATAAAGGTTTCACAGGCATCTTTCAGGAGTGTGCGGTGATTTAACATTACTCTATTGCGGTGATTGCCATCCCACTTAACCAGTACCATGGATCTCAGCAAGAGTGCTCGCCACACTACCTGTATAAATCCACACAATGCAGCCCAAAAACCTACTTCTCAACCCACAACACCCGATCACCCAGAGCCTGACAACAACAGCAAAGGACCCTAGTGCAGACCTTGTGTCTGAGGCCTCCGCCCTGCCTCTTCCAGGTATACACAACCATATAAGAAATACACATATGCACATTTCAGGGCACCAATAAAGTACATCACACGCATATATAATACATGTATATATATTTTATTTTGAGTTTAATACAAAAAACTCCAAAACCCAAATTCGCCAATTTTACACATTTACCACTAAACATAAATATTTTGTTCACAGTATTGCACCTAATATATCTATATTTTTTACTGGTTTGTAATATTATTTAAATAAATATATTACAAAGATATGTTTATTGCATTTGTTTTGGATTTTCATTTTTAATGGTAATTTTATGGGGAAAAATATTGACATCATGTTGGGGGTTCCATCGAATCTTGCTTACTGGGAATTAATTTAAAACTTTAAATATCCTGTTTAAACTCGGTGTGAACCTGGTTTTATGTGGTATAGTTGTAGAGGAGAGACCTTCCCCCCTTTTCTGACAAAACTAGCACTGAACTTAGAGGAAACTATGTCTACATTTGCAAATACCCTTAGCACCGTAATTCTTCTCTTTTTAGTACATTTCTTTCACTTGTCGATTGATATCATGAAAAAAACACAAAAATCAGTAATTACAGTAGATGTAATTGAATTTTATGGATGTTACTTTTAATTGCCTACCAGAAGAATTGCAGTAAACATATTCTATATCTTTGAAGTTTAAATAGTTTCCTGTCACAAGCTATTACATAAATTTTAAAAAAATTTGATATAGGAAAACTTGTGAACAAAAACACATTACACAGTAATGCACTTAGACGTCAAAAAATGTCTACAAAAATCATCATAAAGCATGACGTTGGGCTATGAGCTAGATATACAATTACAGGTGTCCTCACATCACCACTGTAAAAAAAACTATTATGGTGCAGAGCAAGATATCATTGGAAGCTGGAATGGAGGTCTATCTTCTTCAGTGACGAGTATCATCTATGAGGAAGACCATTCTGGACATGCGCAGTGCACATCTGAAGCTGGGAAGCATACACCCGCCTTCAGAGAAGCAATGATGTGGCAAAGAAAGCCAAGCATATACAGAAGTTTTGCAGAGGGCTGGCAATGATGCCTACTCTTGCAAATCCTATTATCATGCCCACAGGCCATTGTGGAAAATATGCTGAAAATATTCCCATCAGACAATGCTAGTGGCACAGGACAAGCTTCCTCCTTGCCCAACCAAGGAGGAGAGGCAAGGGAGACACACAGCAGAGGCATGACACCAACTCAGCATCCAGGGCCTGATGACCGGGTATTTTTGACAAGGAGGGAAAAAGTTTTAAAGATGGTCAAGCAATACCTGGCCAACCAAAGCAGCATACTCCATAATTCCTCTGTGACCTTCAACTATTGGGTCTGAAAGCTGGACACCTGGTATGAGCTGTCTTTCTATGCATTTGAGGTGTTGTGCTGCCTTGCTGCTAGCGTCTTGTCTGAGAGGGCTTTTAAATCCGCCGGGGGGTCAAAACAGACAAGCGCTTTCACCTGTTAACAGAGAATGCTGACAGGCTCACTCTGGTAAAAATGAACAAAGCATGGATTAACCCCCACTTTTCCACAGGACCAGATGACAGCAGCGCATAAGATGTTTTTAATGCCATCGTCATAATTTTTTCCTGGCTTTGCACTTTCTGCTAAGCCTTTATGAGTGTAGAAGTAAATCAACTACACTTTCAAAATATTTAAATTCAATATTTTTTTCTTTATTGCATTAGTCATCCATATAGTTTTACATAGTTACTGTTACATTATAGTGCTATGTAAAACAACAAAAAAGCATTCAAAAATTGTTCTGGATTCAATTAGTTATCCATAGAGTATTAGGTCCTTTCTGCTACATTTCGTTGGTATATAACACTATAAAAAAAGTGTTGAAAAATATATCTGGATTCAATTAATCATCCATAGAGTATTACGTGTTTTAGGGGGGGACAAAGACTGCAGCATACCATGAAACTACCAAGGGAGAAGCCAGATGAATGGCAGAGGCAGACCAAGCTGGTGCAAAAGTGGAGGTGACAGGAGCCTGTGGTCCGGAACCGGCTGCTTTCCTTAATCACCAAGGCCCAAACCCAGTCTGCAGCGTCACCACTAGGGTTCTTGCATACTGCAGACCGGAGAGCCAGGATCCAGCAACAAGTGAGCAGACTGCCGGGCCTAGGCTGGTCAGAAGAGAGAAGGAGGCAAACCAGGACTAGGTCTAGAGACATGCTAGTGGGCCAGCTAGCGACATGGTATTGACAGTTGGCATTCCTGGGGACGTCGTTATCTACAACCCGCAGCAAAGATGGGAGTCCATAGAAGAGTTTTGGACCTGTCATCACATCTCATTCAACTAGTTAGCAGTAGAGATGGAACAAGGGCTCAAAGGTGGCAAAAGGGCTGGGACCAGTTTCACCTTCCTCAAAATAGAGGCACAATATCACTGGTTTGCGGTGGTTGTGATGTGATGAGAAGGAAGCGAGCAGGATCAACCCTTCTTGAGAAATAAACATGCCTGGGAGAGGCTCCCCAAGGTGGCTTGAGATTGGTCTACCACCCCTAAGAGGTTACACTGTCCTTGGGGTTTTCCACTTCCTTTGTGGGAGGAGGCAATGGTGCAAGTGACACAAGGGGGCTATCGACCCATTTCAATTTGTTGGGGCTCCGGCACTACCTGATGGATCACTTACAGCCCAGGTACCTTGGAATAGGGCTGTAGGAAGCAGGTGGAGGCAGTCCCCCAGCCTCCCGAGGAAGGAGAAGAAGAAACTGACAGCTGAAGAGGATTACTGTATTACCATCATCATATTTTTTTATGACTTTGCACTTTCTGCAAAGTGTTTATGAGTGTAGGAGTACATCAACCACACTTTCAAAATATTTATATTCAAAACATTTTTTCTGGATTCAGGTAGTCATTTTACTTCACGGTGGTATCTAAAGTTTCCAAAAAAGTAAAAAAAAGTTCTGCATTCAATTAGTCATCTGTACCGTTTAACGTGCTTTGTGTAAAATAGCGTGATCAAAATTTTAAAAAACGGTCTGGTATAGTTCACAAAATTTTTTTGCTACAAAAATGTATTACTGTCATATATACTGTACAACTTGTTTTGTGTGAAATTTTGTTGATGTGAAATAAAAAACAAAATTAGCCTACTACAGGTGTACAAATTTGGTCCCTCAGTACTTGGTCCCCAGCCACCACTATTTCTCCTGGTGTGGCATCACCTCTTTGTACCAGCACATGTCCAGGAACATCTACAGGTATACAGGTGTAAAAATTTGGTTGTTCAAAAATTGACTGTTGTCATTTGGAGTCCACACCTTGTACTGCCACTTGTCCAGGAACATCAGCCATATCCTTACCCTGCCAGAGCAGTGGCAGCTGAAGCCAACTTGTGGAAATGGGCCCTGATGCGGCATATCTTAAAAAAAGCTCTGGGCACTGCAGGTGTTCAGAAACCACTAAACTTCCAAGTTGAGTACCTGTGTCAAGCATGATACATTTTTGAGCTTGTGAAGCTTCACAGCCGCCACCAGGTAGTGCCCATTATCACATGTGACTATGCCTGGTTGGAGGTTCAGGGACAAAAAACACAGATCTGTCTGGTCTGTTATTTTTTAAGTAATTCTTCTATAATTTTTCTCCTAGACAGATTAGCCTCAGCAGAGACTTTTCCTCTTGACTTAGTGACTTAACAATATTAAGACGTAGTGACAACTGTGTCTAATCATCATCTTCCTCCTTAGCCAAAATTTGCCATTCCCTACCATCATTTTCTTGTAGCCATGGCTGCTCTAAGTTTTTTACATCAGTAAACAGCATGTCCTTCTTTCCCTCTTGGAGCATGCAGTCTGAGATGCTGCAATCAAGAAATATTGTAGTAAAGAGTTTCTTGGAGTGTCCTATTGTGCGATCACCAATCTCCTGAGGCTCAACATGGTGGGAGGAAGGAGTATCAAGGTGAGAATTAAGTGATCCAGACTGTAGTCTGGTGACACTGGGCCATGTGGAAAACTGGGTAGTGCCGTCAAGACTAATACCCTTAAAAAATTATTTATTTGGTATGATTTAAAAAAAGCGAAAAACCACAAAAAATGTGAAAAAAACAAACGAGCAAAAAGTCAAAACAAACAAAAATTATTTGCTGATCTGTAGCCTCCAGTTAGTATACCAGCCGGGGTACTGATAGGCCTATTTGACCCTAATTCACCCTAACTAAACCCCTGCCTATCAGCGGAGGTTGGCACCCTCTTGATCTCTAGTGATCCCTATAAGGGAGATGCACAATAAACCAAAATTCATAATACCAATCTTAACCCCAAAAGCATATATGCCTTTGTATCACAGATTATACACTACGGGGAATATAGACAGGGCCTAAACAACAACCGGCCACAAAAAACCAAGAGGATACCAAAATTGAAGGCCAAAACAAATATCTTATTAAGATTAAGATTAAGATTGGTATTATGAATTTTGGTTTATTGTGCATCTCCCTTACAGGGATCACTAGGGAATCTAGGGCGAGCCATCGCTGAGCGGGGGCGCCATTTGCGTTTCAAGAGGGTGTCACCCTTCGCTGATAGGCAGGGGTTTAGTTAGGGCGAATTAGGGTCAAATAGGCCTATCAGTACCCCGGCTGGTATACTAACTGGAGGCTACAGATCAGCAAACAATTTTTGTTTGTTTTGACTTTTTGCTCATTTGGTTTTTTCATATTTTTCGTTTTTTTTTTTTAATTATACCAAATGAAGAATTTTTTAAGGGTATTAGTCTTTTTTGATCAGCCAATCTTTCATCTAAACATTACAATCTTGAATTATAAATTTTTGTAATGCTGTCAAGCTTGCTGGAAGCATTATCTGCTATTCAACTGACCACCTATTTGCACTGTTTTTGGTTCAGAAGTGGTTTACTGTACCTTCCTGCAAAGTGAGACAGGAAACTGTGTCGTGGATGCTCCAGCAACAGGTGTAGGCACATCTGCCACACATCTTCAGCATTTGCATGCACCATCATCAGCATTTTCACTTTCCCATACCTTACCGCACCCTTTACAAATTTTTGTAATTGCTAGGTCTCCTGAAGCCTAGTTTATTTTTAAGAAAAGAAAAAAATTGGTCTCCTGCAGCGGTCAAACTGGTGTTTGGGTGTTGAATACCTCCGTAATGTAACAGAAAGAACGCAAAAGTGTATGAATTACAAATTCAATTGAAAAAAAATGTTTCAACATTTTTTGGAGTGTTGTGTGCCACAGAAATGTACCACAAAGCATGTAATAAAGTACGGGTGCCAAATTTAACCCAGCAAAATTTTTAAACAATTTTTGGGAGTTTTGTATATCAAAGAAATGTACACCAGACCATGTAATACTGTATGGCTGAGAAATGTAAACTTCCAAAAAATCTTAATGCTTTTTCAGTTTTATAGATCGAAGGAAATGTACCCAAGATCACCAAATAATGTATGGATGAGAACTGTAATCCAGCCAATTGTATTAACACCTGTTGGAGTGTTGGATAATATCACAGAAATTTGCCACAGACTATGGGAGAAATGTAATACAGCTAATTTTTTACTCTTTTTTGGAGTGTTGAATATCACAGAAATGTACCAAAAAACACGTGAAACTGTATGGCTGAGAAATTTAAGCCTGCCAAATGTTTTAACACTTTTTTCAGTTTTGTATATCGCAGGAAATGTCCCATATACCATGGAATCGTGTATGGATGAAAACTGTAATTCAGCCAATAATTTTTTGACATTTTTTATAGTGTTAGACAATTTCACAGAAATTTACCCCAGACTACAGAATAGTGTATGGGTGACAAATGTAATCCAGCTATTTTTTTAATGCTTTTTTGGAATGTTAGATATGACAGAAATGTACCACAGAACACACAAAACTAAGTTGATGAAAAATTTAAGCCTGCAAACATTTTTAATGCTTTTTTTAAAAGTTTTATAGATCACAGGGATTGTACCCCAGACCACATAATAGTGCATGAGTGACCAATTTAAGCAACATTTTTAAATGCTTTTTAGGAGTATTATATAGTACCATATTTTCTGGTGTATAAGACGACTGGGAGTATAAGACGACCCCCAACTTTTCCTTATAAAATATGGAATTTGGGATATCCCCGCTGTATAAGACGGGGGTCATCTTATACGCCCAGTCATCTTATACGGCGTGTGGTTCCCAGGGTCTGAAGGAGAGGAGACTCTCCTTCAGGCCCTGCGATCCATATTCATGTAAAAAATAAAGAATAAAAATAAAAAATATGGATATACTCACCCCTCCGAGAAGCCTGGCTGTCACCGCTGCAAGCGTCTGCCTCCGTTCCTAAGAATTGCAGAGCGTGAAGGACCTTCGATAACGTCGCGGTCTTGTGATTGGTCCGTGACCGCTCATGTGACCGGTCACCTGACCACGACGTCATCGAAGGTCTTTCACGCTCTGCAATTCTTAGGAACAGAGGCAGACGCTTGCAGCGGTGACAGCCAGGTGTTATGAACCAGTGACCTTGGAGCCGCATGAGACTTTCACAGGAGAAGGTGGAACCTGTACTGACCGCATACCCTAAACTGTCACCGCAACTAGAAGTAGCCGTGGGGTGTACCTAACACATCCTAGACACCTCGACACAGCCGGAGGACTAAATACCCCTATAGATGGAAATGGGAATTCTATCTTGCCTCAGAGCAGAACCCCAAAGGATAGACAGCCCCCCACAAATATTGACTGTGAGTATTAGAGGAAAGACACACGCAGGCAGAAATCAGGATTTAGCAAAAGAGGCCACGCTAGCTAAATAGGAAAGGATAGGACAGAATACTAAGCGGTCAGTATTAAAACCCTAAAAATATCCACAGCAGATAATACAAAAATTCCACCATCTATCTAAAGACATGGAATGTATATCTGCATCTCCTGAGAATCCAACTTGACTGAAATATCCAAACACAGTCTAAGCTGGACAAGAAAAAACATTGAATAGTACTGAATTGTAAAGCACACAGCATGTGTGCTGCAAAAACAAAACCAGACACTTATCTTAGCTGATTTGGCAGCATGGCAGGAGGAACCAGACAGAGATGCAAAACCTCTAAGAACAATGGCCAACTGGCAAGGGCTAATGAATCCTGCACACCTAAATATCCCAGTCAGAGCTGCAATCAGCAGGGACACCTGCCCAGGATTGCAACCCAGGGACAACTGCATTACTATGAACAACCACCGGAGGGAACCCAAGAGCAGAATTCACAACAGTACCCCCCCTTGAAGAGGGGTCACCGAACCCTCACCAGAGCCCCCAGGCCGATCAGGACGAGCCAGATGAAAGGCACGGACCAAATCAGCAGCATGGACATCAGAGGCAAAAACCCAAGAATTATCCTCCTGGCCATAACCCTTCCATTTGACAAGGCACTGAAGCCTCCGCCTCGAAAAGCGAGAATCCAAAATCTTCTCAACCACATACTCCAACTCCCCATCAACCAACACAGGGGCCGGAGAATCAACAGAGGGAACAACGGGCACCACATATTTCCGCAATAAAGATCTATGGAAGACATTATGGATAGCAAAAGAAGCCGGAAGGGCCAATCGAAAAGACACCGGATTAATAATCTCAGAGATCCTATAAGGACCAATAAATCGAGGCTTAAACTTAGGGGAAGAAACCTTCATAGGAACATGACGGGAAGACAACCAGACCAGATCCCCAACCCGAAGCCGGGAACCAACACACTGACGACGGTTAGCAAAACGTTGAGCCTCCTCCTGAGACAATACCAAATTGTCCACCACATGAGCCCAAATCTGCTGCAACCTGTCAACCACAGAATCCACACCAGGACAGGCAGAAGGCTCAACCTGCCCCGAAGAAAAACGAGGATGAAAACCAAAATTACAAAAGAAGGGCGAAACCAAGGTAGCCGAACTAGCCCGATTATTAAGGGCAAACTCGGACAATGGCAAGAAAGCCACCCAATCATCCTGATCAGCAGACACAAAGCATCTCAGATAAGTCTCCAAAGTCTGATTAGTTCGCTCGGTCTGGCCATTTGTCTGAGGATGGAATGTGGAAGAAAAAGACAAATCAATGCCCAGCTTAGCACAAAAGGCCCGCCAAAACCTCAGGGACCGGCAAAGGCAAAAGCAACCCACTAGCACGGGAACAACAAGGCTTGGCCCGCGCACAAGTCCCACAGGACTGCACAAAAGAACGCACATCACGTGACAAAGAAGGCCACCAAAAGGACCTACCAACCAAATCTCTGGTACCAAAAATACCAGGATGGCCAGCCAACACAGAACAGTGAACCTCAGAAATCACTCTACTAGTCCATCTATCAGGAACAAACAGTTTCCCCACTGGACAGCGGTCAGGTTTGTCAGCCTGAAATTCCTGAAGAACCCGTCGTAAGTCAGGGGAAATGGCAGAAAGGACCACCCCTTCTTTCAGAATGCCGACCGGTTCAAGGACCTCAGGAGAATCAGGCAAAAAACTCCTAGAGAGGGCATCAGCCTTAATATTCTTAGAACCCGGAAGATACGAGACCACAAAATCAATACGGGAAAAAAACAAGGACCATCGAGCCTGTCTAGGATTCAGCCGCCTGGCAGACTCGAGGTAAATCAGATTTTTATGATCGGTCAAGACCACAATACGGTGCTTAGCTCCCTCGAGCCAATGTCGCCACTCCTCAAATGCCCACTTCATAGCCAACAACTCCCGATTGCCGACATCATAATTGCGTTCAGCGGGCGAAAACTTTCAGGAAAAGAAGGCACACGGTTTCATCAAGGAACCAACAGGATCCCTCTGAGACAAAACGGCCCCTGCCCCAATCTCAGAAGCGTCAACCTCAACCTGAAACGGAAGTGAAACATCCGGGTGACGCAACACCGGGGCAGAAGTAAATCGGCGTTTAAGCTCCTGAAAGGCAGAGACAGCCGCAGAGGACCAATTCGTCACATCAGCGCCTTTCTTCGTGAAATCGGTCAAGGGTTTAACCACACTGGAGAAGTTAGCAATGAAACGGCGATAAAAATTAGCAAAGCCCAAAAATTTCTGAAGGCTCTTCACAGATGTGGGTTGAATCCAATCATGAATGGCCTGAACCTTAACCGGATCCATCTCTATAGATGAGGGAGAAAAAATGAAGCCCAAAAAAGAAACCTTCTGCACTCCAAAGAGACACTTAAACCCCTTCACAAACAAAGCATTATCACGAAGGATCTGAAATACCATCCTGACCTGTTTCACATGAGACTCCCAATCATCGGAAAAAATTAAAATGTCATCCATAAATATACAATCATGAATTTATCAAGATAAGTCCGGAAGATATCGTGCATGAAGGACTGAAAACAGATGGAGCATTAGAGAGCCCGAATGGCATCACAAGGTATTCAAAATGGCCTTCGGGCATATTAAACGCAGTTTTTTATTCATCACCCTGCTTAATACGAACAAGATTATATGCCCCCCGAAGGTCAATCTTCGTAAACCAACTAGCCCCCTTAATCCTAGCAAACAAATCGGAAAGCAGAGGTAAAGGGTATTGAAACTTGACCGTGATCTTATTCAAGAGGCGATAATCAATAAAGGGTCTCAAGGAGCCATCCTTCTTAGCAACAAAAAAAAATCCCGCTCCCAATGGTGAAGAAGATGGCCGAATATGTCCTTTCTCCAAAGACTCCTTAACATAACTCCGCATGGCGGTATGTTCAGGCACAGACAGGTTGAAATGTCAGCCCTTAGGAAACTTACAGCCTGGAATCAAGTCAATAGCACAATCACAGTCCCTATGCGGTGGAAGGGAACTGGACTTGGGCTCATCGAATACATCCTGAAAATCAGACAAAAACTCTGGAATTTCAAAAGTGGAAGAAGAGGAGATTGACATCAAAGGAACGTCATTATGAACCCCCTGACATCCCCAACTAGTCACAGACATAGACTTCCAATCCAACACAGGATTATGTGCCTGCAACCACGGAAAACCCAGCACGATAGCATCATGTAAATTATGCAACACCAGAAATCGACAATCTTCCTGATGGGCTGGCGCCATGCACATGGTCACCTGTGTCCAGAACTGGGGCTTATTTTTAGCCAAAGGTGTAGCATCAATCCCCCTTAAAGGAATAGGGTTCTGCAAAGACTGCAAGGGAAAACCACAATGCCTGGCAAACTCAAAGTCCATTAAGTTCAAGGCGGCGCCTGAATCCACAAACGCCATGACAGAAAATGATGACAATGAGCAGATCAAGGACACAGATAATAAAAATTTAGGTTGTACAGTACTGATGGAAAATGAACTAGCAATCCTCTTTGTACGCTTAGGGCAGACTGAAATGACATGAGAAGCATCGCCACAATAAAAACACAACCTATTCTGACGTCTGAATCCCTGTTGTTCCATTCTAGACAGAATCCTATCACACTGCATTGACTCAGGCATCTGCTCTGAGGACAATGCCACAGCGCGCACAGTTCTGCGCTCCCGCAAACGCCGATCAATCTGAATGGCCAGAGACATAGAATCACTCAGACCGAAAGGCGTGGGAAACCCCACCATAACATCTTTAACGGATTCAGAAAGACCCTTTCTAAAAATTGCTGCCAAAGCATCATCATTCCATTTAGTCAACACAGACCATTTTCTAAATTTCTGACAATACAATTCTGCCGCTTCTTGACCCTGAGACAGGACCAACAAGGTCTTCTCCACTTGATCCACAGAATTTGGTTCATCATATAATAATCCTAAGGCCTGAAAAAAGGCATCTACATTAAGCAAGGCCGGATTCCCAGATTCCAGGGAAAATGCCCAATCCTGAGGATCGCCACGCAGCAGGGAGATGACAATTTTAATCTGCTGAATGGAATCACCAGAGGATCGAGGTCTCAGAGCAAAAAACAGTTTACAGTTGTTTTTAAAACTCAAAAATTTGGACCTGTCCCCAAAAAACAAATCAGGAGTAGGAATTTTAGGCTCTAAAACTGGAGTCTGAACAATATAATCAGAAATACTCTGTACCCTAGCAGCAAGCTGGTCTACACGAGAAGCTAATCCCTGAACATCCATGCCAGCACAAGGCTCCTCAGCCACCCAGAGAAAAAGAGGAAAGAAAAGACAAAGCAGGCTACAGAAAAAAATTGCTTTTTCTTCCCTTTTTCTGAGATGCATTTAACTCATTGTTGGCCAGTTGTACTGTTATGAAACGGTGACCTTGGAGCCGCATGAGACTTTCACAGGAGAAGGTGGAACCTGTACTGACCGCAAACCCTAAACTGTCAAGGCAACTAGAAGTAGCCGTGGGGTGTACCTAACACATCCTAGACACCTTGACACAGCCGGAGGACTAAATACCCCTATAGATGGAAATGGGAATTCTATCTTGCCTCAGAGCAGAACCCCAAAGGATAGGCAGCCCCCCCACAAATATTGACTGTGAGTATTAGAGGAAAGACACACGCAGGCAGAAATCAGGATTTAGCAAAAGAGGCCACGCTAGCTAAATAGGAAAGGATAGGACAGAATACTAAGCGGTCAGTATTTAAACCCTAAAAATATCCACAGCAGACAATACAAAAATTCCACCATCTAACTAAAGACATGGAATGTATATCTGCATCTCCTGAGAATCCAACTTGACTGAAATATCCAAACACAGTCTAAGCTGGACAAGAAAAAACATTGAATAGTACTGAATTGTAAAGCACACAGCATGTGTGCTGCAAAAACAAAACCAGACACTTATCTTAGCTGATTTGGCAGCAGGGCAGGAGGAACCAGACAGAGATGCAAAACCTCTAAGAACAATGGCCAACTGGCAAGGGCTAATGAATCCTGCACACCTGAATATCCCAGTCAGAGCTGCAATCAGCAGGGACACCTGCCCAGGATTGCAACCCAGGGACAACTGCATTACTATCAACAACCACCGGAGGGAACCCAAGAGCAGAATTCACAACAGCCAGGCTTCTCGGAGGGGTGAGTATATCCATATTTTTTATTTTTGTTCTTTATTTTTTACATGCATATGGATCTCAGGGCCTGAAGGAGAGTTTCCTCTCCTTCAGACCCTGGGAACATCCAGGATCGCTCCCTGCACACGCCGTACCCGGCGTATAAGACGACCCCCGACTTTTGAGACAATTTTTAGGGGTTAAAAAGTCGTCTTATACGCTGGAAAATACGGTATATAAAAAAACAGAACAAATAGTAGTGTATGGGTAATTTAACACAGGGAAAAGTTTTAATGTCTTTTTGATTGTTATATAACACAAAAAAATAAACAAAAATCATGTAATACTCGATGGATCAAGATATATTAAATTTTTGCACCCCTCCCCCCAAAAATACTACAGCTATATATTTGCCAACAGACTGCACAGCCAAAAATCTCTGTCTAAAAACTGAATTTCTTTCACTCTCTCTGCTCCTGTGACTCTCTGTCCCTTCTTCAGCTAAATGCATATTGTATGTGATACAAATAGCAAAGCAAACGATTTGCCTTTAGAAGAGCTATTAGTATGATGGCTCAGCACCAGTATCAACACTACAGGCCTCTATTCGTTATGTTGTGTACACACAGTCCAACTCCTAGACAAGTTCTCTGTCTTTCCAATACAAATTTCACAGATCTGTGCAATGGCGTCAGTGTGCAGAGCCGGGTGGATCCTATTCTATTATAACCCCTGATGATGTCACATGGCAAGCCATTCACAGTAATGTCAAAACCATGATGGCTACCACATTACGGTGATGTGCAGGCAATCCCCAAATAATTATTGGCTGTGCAACAGGTACCAAAAATGCGAGGATTTGAATTTTATATAGAGCACCACCCATTACTGAGTAACTAGTACATCTGAGCACCGTGATACCAAAGTGATAACAAAGTATCACTGAGCACATTCGCTATTCCCTAATGGTCAAACAATATCTTGCTTACAAAACCAGCGTACTCCCTAAATCTTCTGTGACCTTCAGCTATTTGGTCTCAAAGCTGAACACCTGGCATGAGCTGTCTCTCTGCTGCCCTGCCTCTAGCATTTTGTCTGAGTGGATTTTTAGTGCCACCAGGGGCTTCAAAACAAACAGGCACTTTCGTCTGTCAACAGAAAGTGCTGACAGGCTTACTCTGAAAACAATAAAGTAAGATTTGATTAGCACCACCATATGACAACA
The DNA here is from genome assembly GCF_051348905.1 of Ranitomeya variabilis. Lineage (NCBI taxonomy): Eukaryota > Metazoa > Chordata > Amphibia > Anura > Dendrobatidae > Ranitomeya > Ranitomeya variabilis. Next base: position 386,068,015 of record NC_135236.1, read on the forward strand.
GCACATAATGTGTTTTTAATTTTCAATATTTGAATGAGGCCCGGCAGTTGTTGCCTTCAAGGATCTATAGATGACTGGATGCCCTACTTATCATTTTTTCCGGGCTTTGCTCAAAGACTTTATGAGTGTAGAAGTGCCACAACTACACTCTCTTAGGCTACGTTCACATTTGCGGTCAGCGCCGCAGCGTCGGGCGCCGCAGCGTCGGGCGCCGCAGCGTCGCCGCATGCGTCATGCGCCCCTATATTTAACATGGGGGCGCATGGACATGAGTTGTGCTGCGTTTTGCGCCGCATGGCCGCAAGCGTTGGACGCAAGAAACGCTTCAAGTTGCATTTTTTTTGCGTCCAACTTTCGGCCAAAAAGGACGCATGCGGCGCAAAACGCAGCGTTTTAGCGTGCGTTTTGCCGCGTTTTTGTTTGCGTTGTGTGCTGCGGCGCCGACTCTGCGGCGCACAACGCAAATGTGAACGTAGCCTATATTTGTTATGAGGTGCACCATTTTGTGCTTTCAATGGTGTATGGGTGAACCTGCTTGTAATTTTGGTATGCTTTGCACTGTGTGCAGTGCTTTTATGAGTGTAGAAGTACCACAACTACACTTTGTTCACAATATTTGAATGAGGTACTACAGTCGGTGACTTTAAGGGTGTATGGATGACCCTGCTTGTAATTTTAGAAAGGCTTTCCAGTACCACTATATGACAATTGGAACAGAATTTGTATGAGGCGTTGCTTTATTATTATAATTATTATTAATTATTATTGTTATTATTATTATTTATTTATATAGCACCATTAATTCCATGGTGCTGTCCATGAGAAGGGGTTACATCAAAATACAAATATCACTTACAAGAAACAAACTAACAATGACAGACTGATACAGACTGCCCTTGCAGGCTTACATTCTACAGGATTATGGGGAAGGAGACAGTATGTCGGGGTTGCAGTAGCTCCGATGGTGTTGAGGTGGCAGTGTGGTCATTACAGGTGGCAAGCTTTCTTGAAGAGGTGGGTTTTCAGGTTCCGTTTGAAGGATCCAAATGTGGTGGATAACCGGACGAGTTGGGGCACAGAATTCTAGAGGATGGGGATATTCGGGAGAAGTTTTGGAGGCGATTGGGTGAGAAGCGAGTAAGCGTGGAGGAGAGAAGAGGGTCTTGTGAGGACCAGAGATTACGTGGGGGAAGATATTGAGAGATTAGTTTGGAAATATATGGAGGAGAAAGGTTATGGATGGTGGAGCGTCCCCCAAGCGCAGGGCAGCGGGGTAATCGGTACCGGGTCTCTCGGTTCCTGGGGATGTCACGGTGGCCTGACCCGGTCCGTGGCCCTGCTAAGGGGCGCCCAATTAAAGATGTAGGTGACGGTGTAGGTCACAGTAAATGACGAGGACACAAGGTTGCAGTCTCTTTACCTCTTTACTGAAGGCTTCGGCATCCGCAATCCAGAGCACTGCTAACAGGGCTGGCTGAGACCGGCCGGTCCAAAGGCATATCCAGAGTTCCCTTTGCAGGTGGAAATCAGTAGCCTACCTACTAGCGCCTGGATGTTGTAGTACTTCCCTGCTGAGCACCACGGGATAGTCCTCACAACTGTCGTGTATGTTTCTGTTCTTTCTCTCCGTCCCCCAGATGATATGGATAGGACGCACCCGTATGACGGGGTAGGCCTGGAGTTATTTTATAGGGACCCTAAAGATGCCCCTCTCCCACAATTGCCTCCGTTGTCTTCATTAGGTGAAAAGGTGAGACAGCCAACCTAAAGTTAACTGCCCTGCCGTAGTTCAAAGTAATGCGTAGAGTCTATTACTTCCTCGGCGTTCCGGCCGCCGGCTACGCGCCTCAAAAGGATGTTGCCGATCTCGGGGCATGACTCCTTCTGGTTCTATCGCCTTTGTGCTGTGATCTCACTTCTCACTTCTCCACAATATACTTTGCTTCGTGTCCTTTCTTAAGATACCGCCGTAATGAGGTGCAGGCACAGCTCCGTAACGATCTGCCGTTTGCTAGGCCTCTGCCAGGATCCCAACCCTGACAGGGACCCCCCTGAATCTTCCCAAGTAACGCTCTTCTCTCACTAGATGTTACCTGGGAAAAACCCAGTCAGCTTCTCTCTAACTTCCTATCCAACCCCCAGTTTTACCAGAGTGTGAGGAGTGGCCTAATACTTTTGCTCCCCCTGGTGGCCAGAATGTGAAGTGTAATGTGTGACTGTGATACCTGGTCAGGTGAACTCTTTTAGTGCAATCAGACGTACCATCACTCCCCTTAGCAGCAGAGCGACGTTACTGCAACGACCAGGCCTCTGGGGCACTGCAGATGGCTTTGGAGGTCAGTGTTAGCAGTTTAAACTGGATACGCTGGGAAATTGGGATCAAGTGAAGGGATTTGCAAAGAGGGGAAGCAGGAGTGTAGCGAGGAGAGAGATTAATTAGTCGGGTAGCAGAGTTAAGGATGGACTGGAGGGGTGCGAGAGTGTTAGAAGGTAGGCCACAGAGGAGGATGTGGCAGTAGTCGAGGCGGGAGATGATTAGGGCATGCACAAGCATTTTGGAAGAGTGAGGGTTGAGGAAAGGATGGATTCTGGAAATATTTTTGAGCTGGAGGTGACAAGAGATGGCTAGAGCTTTGATGTGCGGTTTGAAGGACAGGGCAGAATCAAGGGTTACTCAGAGGCAGTGGATTTTGGAGACAGAGGAAAGTGTGATTTCATTTATTTTGATAAATAGATCAGGTAGGGAAGATATGCGAGATGGAGGAAAGATAATTAGTTCAGATTTGTCCACGTTGATCTTGAGGAAGCGACAGGAGACGAAGGAGGATATGACTGATAGAGACTTTGGGATTCTGGAGGGCAGAGAGGTGTCATCTGGGCCAAAGAGGTAGATATGAGTGTCATCAGCATATAGATGGTACTGGAAGCCACAGGACTTTATGAGTTGCCCCAGGCCAAGTGTATAGATTGAGAAGAGTAAGGGTCCTAGGACAGAGCCTTGAGAGACACCAACAGAGAGGGGGCAAGATGAAGAGGTAGTATGGGAGTAGGAAACTCTAAATGTGCGGTTGGTAAGGTATGAGGAGATACAAGATAGGGCCAGGTCTTTGACACCAATGGAAGAGAGGATCTGTATTACCACTAATACAGGTTTTATGTGAGTCCCTCTTCCATCATATTTTGGCAGTTCTTGCTTTCTTCATAAATTACACTGATATTTCCAATGTTTTATCAAAAATGTCAATTTTGGTTTACATTATTTTTTAAATAATTTTTAAATTGTGCCTTATATACAAATAATTATACAGAAAAGATTGTTTCATAAAATTTTTCCTGTAACCTGCAATTTTCAATTTTTTTGTTAGTCTTTAAAGTGGAGTAAAAGTGTTACATCATTGTTCTCAGCAGCGATCTGGGAGTCAGAAGTGCTTCCAGGGGTCTTCCCCATGCTGTTTCCCTACCATTCATTCAACACTTTTTCCATCCATTTCAACATTTTCACTGCCCTCCCAGATCTCTTTGTAGGGTCTGCTGGAAAAATCCTCAGATTTCCCGTTGACTCCCATTATGCTCATGACTCAAAATGAGCATCCAAGCATTAGGAATTGCTCAGTACAAGTAAAAAAATAAGTTGAAAAATATTTTATGGAAATTAAACCTAATCACTCCATTTTATTACATCTAATATATAAAGCTGAATGTGTGTATGTCCGGGATTGGCATCTGAACCGTCGCAGCTACAGCCACAAAATTTTGCACAGTCACACGTCTGGACCCCGAAAGCGTCATAGGCTATGTTGTGAGGTGAAATTTTAACCCCGCGCTTTCCAATTCACCAAACAATTTTGCCCCTATCTACATAATAGGGAAAAAGTGAAAGGAAAAGTGTTGGAGGCGTCACAGCTACAGGCACAAAATTTTGCACAGTCACACGTCTGGACCCCGAGAGCGTCAAAGCTATGTTGTGAGGTGAAATTTTAACCCCGCGCTTTCCAATTCACCAAACAATTTTGCCCCTATCTACATAATGGGGAAAAAATGAAAGGAAAAGTGTTGGAGGCAAATTAACAGCTGCCAGATGTGAACAAGGGGGACTTAAAGAATGAGAGCGATGGCGCCAAAGAGTATATACTGTACAGTTGCTAAGGTGGGGCCCCGACATGGGATAATCACCACACCACCACGGGGATATGAACACACACACAAAATGCGCCACACACTACCACGTGCTCGAACACATATACCACCCTCAGCGCACATTTCACCACACATACACCAACCTCGCCACATAAAAGTCGAAACACAAAAGTCGCCGCTCAAAACTCGCCACGCGCAAAACTCTCCACATGCAAAACTCGCCACACGTGCAAAACTCACCTCATGGAAAACTCGCCACACGCAAAACTTGCACACGCGGAAAAATTGCCACATGCACAAAAGTTGCAACACATGCAAAAGTTGCCTCACACAAAACTTGCACATACTCAAAAGGCACCACACATAAAACTCGCCACGCGCAAAACTCGCCATGCGCAAAACTTGTTGCACACAACTTGCTACACTAACCTGTCACATGCAACTCGACACACAAAAAGTTGCTAAACGCATGTCGCCACACAAAACTCATCTCACAAAAGTCGCTACATGCATGTCGCCACACGCAACTCAACACACAACTTGACACACGAAACTCGCCCTAAAACACACACAAGTCTGGTATTATCTTTCAAAAATAAAAATCTGATTAATAAGCAGACAAACTACAAGAGCAACAAATGTACCATATAGGAATCCGGCAGCTGTCAGTCACATGACCAGTCTATTATGTGTATGTGTGAGCTAATATATACTGCCAGGGGGGAGGGCTTCCTGTTGGCTGGGGATTTATCAGGCTGCCAATTTAGCTTACAAATACTGAGGTGAAAATACTGACCAAATAACGTGTGAACGAGGTCTAATACAGGAGGAGATGACATACAGATATATACTATATACAGGAGGAGATGACACACAGGTATATACTATTTACAGGGGAGATTGTTGTGAATTTGGTTTTTGGGCTCCCCCGGTGGTCACTGGTGGTACTGGACTTGTGTGCTTCACTTTCTCTGTTCACCTGTTTCCATCAGGATATGGGTGTATCCTATTTAGCCTTGCTGCTCAGTTATTCTAGTGCCGGCCATCAATGTAACCAGAGCCTTTCTGTTGCATGTTCCTGCTTCTAGACTACTATCAGCTAAGTTGGACTCTTAGTCCTGAGTTTGTTTTGCATTTTTGTTCCAGTTCACAGTTATGTTATTTTTCTGTAGCTGGAAGCTCTTGTGGGCCGAAATTGCCACTCCGGTGTCATGAGTTGACACATGAGTCTTAAAGTAATTTCGGGATGGTATTTTAATAGGGTTTTCAGCTGACCGTGAAGTTCCCTATTGTATCTTCTTGCTATCTAGTAAGCGGACCTCACTTTGCTGAACCTACCTTCATACTGCGTATGTCTTTTCCTCTGAACTCACCGTCAATATATGTGGGGGGCTTCTGTCTCCTTTTTGGGGGAATTTCCCTAGAGGTAAGCCAGGTCTGTCTTTTCCTCTATTAGGGTTAGTTAGTCCTCCGGCTGGCGCTAGGCATCTAGGGATAAAACGTAGGTACGCCACCCGGCCACTGTTAGTTGTTGTGGTAGGTTTAGCTCACGGTCAGCTCGAGATTCCATCACCCAAGAGCTAGTCTGTTGTTTAAGTTCTCTGACGTTCCCTTGCCATTGGGAACCATGACAGTATGGCCGGCCAAGGGTTAAAACCGTTGGCAGAAGAAAGGAGAGAAAAAGAAGTCTGCAGATTTTTTTTTCTTTTTTTCTTCTGAGCTTGCTTTTTAGTTGACTCAGTTGCATTTCTGCTCTAATTGCAGTCTTTGTCTCTCTCTCTCCTTCTAATCCTTGAATGGCTCTGATCTCACCTGATTAAAATGGATCCTCAGAGTTTGGCTACAGGTTTGAATAATCTTGCTACGAAGGTTCAAAATTTACAGGATTTTGTTATTCATGCTCCTATATCTGAACCTAGAATTCCTATACCAGAATTTTTCTCCGGGGATAGATCTCGTTTCCTGAATTTCAAAAATAATTGTAAATTATTTCTTTCCCTGAGATCTCGCTCCGCTGGAGATCCCGCACAGCAGGTTAAGATAGTAATTTCCTTGCTGCGGGGTGACCCTCAAAACTGGGCATTTGCATTGGCACCCGGGGATCCTGCGTTGCTCAATGTGGATGCGTTTTTTCTGGCTTTGGGGTTGCTTTATGAGGAACCTAACTTAGAGATTCAGGCTGAAAAAGCCTTGATGGCCCTATCTCAAGGGCAAGATGAAGCTGAAATATACTGCCAAAAATTTCGTAAATGGTCTGTGCTTACTCAGTGGAATGAGTGCGCCCTGGCGGCGAATTTCAGAGAGGGTCTCTCTGATGCCATTAAAGATGTTATGGTGGGGTTCCCTGCACCTACAGGTCTGAATGAGTCCATGACAATGGCTATTCAGATTGATCGGCATTTGCGGGAGCGCAAACCTGTGCACCATTTGGCGGTGTCTTCTGAGAAGGCTCCAGAAAATATGCAATGTGATAGAATTCTGTCCAGAAGCAAACGGCAGAATTTTAGGCGAAAGAATGGGTTGTGCTTCTATTGTGGTGATTCAACTCATGTTATATCAGCATGCTCTAAACGTACAAAAAAGGTTGATAAGTCTATTTCAATTTGCACTTTACAGTCTAAGTTTATTCTGTCTGTGACCTTGATTTGTTCATTATCGTCAATTACCGCGGATGCCTATGTCGACTCTGGCGCCGCTTTGAGTCTAATGGATTGGTCCTTTGCCAGGCGCTGTGGGTTTGATCTAGAGCCTCTGGAAGTTCCTATACCTCTGAAGGGTATTGACTCTACACCATTGGCTAGTAATAAACCACAATACTGGACACAAGTGACTATGCGTATGAATCCAGACCATCAGGAGATGATTCGCTTCCTTGTGTTGTACAATCTACATGACGTTTTGGTGCTCGGATTACCATGGTTACAATCTCATAACCCAGTCCTTGACTGGAAAGCTATGTCTGTGTTAAGCTGGGGATGTCAGGGGGCTCATGGGGACGTACCTTTGGTTTCCATTTCGTCATCTATTCCCTCTGAGATTCCGGAATTTTTGTCTGATTATCGTGATGTTTTTGAGGAGCCTAAGCTTGGTTCACTACCTCCTCACAGAGATTGCGATTGTACCATAGATCTGATTCCGGGCAGTAAATTTCCAAGGGGTCGTTTATTTAATCTATCTGTACCTGAACATGCTGCTATGCGAGAATATATTAAGGAGTCCCTGGAAAAGGGCCATATTCGTCCTTCTTCATCTCCCTTAGGAGCCGGTTTTTTCTTTGTATCTAAAAAAGATGGCTCTTTGAGGCCGTGTATTGATTATCGACTCTTGAATAAAATTACAGTCAAATATCAGTATCCTCTGCCACTGCTGACTGATTTGTTTGCTCGAATAAAGGGGGCTAAGTGGTTCTCTAAGATTGATCTCCGTGGGGCGTATAATTTGGTGCGAATTAAGCAGGGGGATGAGTGGAAAACCGCATTTAATACGCCCGAGGGCCATTTTGAGTATTTAGTAATGCCTTTTGGTCTTTCAAATGCCCCTTCAGTCTTTCAGTCCTTTATGCATGACATTTTCCGTGAATATTTGGATAAATTTATGATCGTGTATCTGGATGATATTTTGATTTTTTCGGATGACTGGGATTCTCATGTCCAACAGGTCAGGAGGGTTTTTCAGGTTTTGCGGGCTAATTCCTTGTGTGTGAAGGGTTCTAAGTGTATTTTTGGGGTTCAAAAGATTTCTTTTTTGGGGTACATTTTTTCCCCCACTTCCATTGAGATGGATCCTGTCAAGGTTCGGGCTATTTGTGATTGGACGCAACCTTCTTCTCTTAAGAGCCTTCAGAAATTTTTGGGCTTTGCTAATTTTTATCGTCGATTTATAACTGGTTTTTCTGATGTTGCTAAACCTTTGACTGATTTGACCAAAAAGGGTGCTGATGTTGCTGATTGGTCCCCTGCTGCTGTGGAGGCCTTTCGGGAGCTTAAGCGCCGCTTTTCTTCCGCCCCTGTGTTGCGTCAGCCTCATGTTACTCTTCCTTTTCAGGTTGAGGTCGATGCTCCTGAGATCGGAGCTGGGGCGGTCTTGTCGCAGAAAAGTTCCGACTGCTCCGTGATGAGACCTTGTGCGTTCTTTTCTCGAAAATTTTCGCCCGCCGAGCGAAATTATGATATTGGTAATCGGGAGCTTTTGGCTATGAAGTGGGCTTTTGAGGAGTGGCGTCATTTGCTTGAGGGGGCTAGACATCAGGTGGTGGTATTGACCGATCACAAGAATTTGATTTATCTTGAGTCTGCCAGGCGCCTGAATCCTAGACAGGCGCGCTGGTCGTTGTTTTTCTCTCGGTTTAATTTTGTGGTCTCATACTTACCAGGTTCTAAAAATGTGAAGGCGGATGCCCTTTCTAGGAGTTTTGAGCCTGATTTCCCTGGTGATTCTGAACCTACAGGTATCCTTAAGGATGGGGTGATATTATCTGCTGTTTCCCCAGACCTGCGACGGGCTTTGCAGGAGTTTCAGGCGGATAGACCTGATCGTTGCCCGCCTGGTAGACTGTTTGTTCCTGATGATTGGACCAGTAGAGTCATCTCGGAGGTTCATTCTTCTGTGTTGGCAGGTCATCCCGGGATCTTTGGTACCAGGGATTTGGTGGCTAGTTCCTTCTGGTGGCCTTCCCTGTCTCGAGATGTACGAGTTTTTGTGCAGTCTTGTGATGTTTGTGCTCGGGCCAAACCTTGTTGTTCTCGGGCCAGCGGATTGTTGTTATCTTTGCTTATTCCGAAGAGGCCTTGGACTCACATCTCTATGGATTTTATTTCTGATCTCCCTGTTTCTCAGAAAATGTCTGTCATCTGGGTGGTGTGTGACCGTTTTTCAAAGATGGTCCATTTGGTGCCCTTGCTTAAGTTGCCTTCCTCATCCGAGTTGGTTCCTCTGTTTTTTCAAAATGTGGTTCGCTTGCATGGTATTCCGGAGAATATCGTTTCTGACAGGGGGACCCAGTTCGTGTCTAGATTTTGGCGGGCGTTCTGTGCTAGGATGGGCATTGAATTGTCATTTTCGTCTGCGTTCCATCCTCAGACTAATGGCCAGACTGAGCGAACTAATCAGACCTTGGAGACTTATTTGAGGTGTTTTGTGTCTGCGGATCAGGATGACTGGGTTGCCTTTTTGCCGTTGGCGGAGTTTGCCCTCAATAATCGGGCTAGTTCTGCCACTTTGGTTTCTCCTTTCTTTTGCAATTCGGGGTTTCATCCTCGTTTTTCTTCCGGTCAGGTGGAGTCTTCGGATTGTCCTGGAGTGGATACTGTGGTGGATAAGTTGCATCGGATTTGGGGACAGGTGGTGGACAATTTGGAGTTGTCCCAGGAGAAGACTCGGCATTTTGCTAACCGCCGTCGTCGTGTTGGTCCTCGTCTTCGTGTTGGGGACTTGGTGTGGTTGTCTTCTCGTTTTGTCCCTGTGAGGGTTTCTTCTCCTAAGTTTAAGCCTCGGTTCATCGGCCCGTATAAGATTTTGGAGATTCTTAACCCCGTGTCCTTTCGATTGGACCTCCCAGCATCTTTTTCTATCCATAATGTCTTCCATCGGTCATTATTGCGCAGGTATGAGGTACCGGTTGTGCCTTCCGTTGAGCCTCCCGCTCCGGTGTTGGTTGAGGGTGAATTGGAGTACGTTGTGGAGAAGATCTTGGACTCCCGTGTTTCCAGACGGAAACTTCAGTATCTGGTCAAGTGGAAGGGCTACGGTCAGGAGGATAATTCTTGGGTGACAGCCTCTGATGTTCATGCCTCTGATTTGGTCCGTGCCTTTCATAGGGCTCGTCCTGATCGCCCTGGTGGTTCTTGTGAGGGTTCAGTGCCCCCTCCTTGAGGGGGGGTACTGTTGTGAATTTGGTTTTTGGGCTCCCCCGGTGGTCACTGGTGGTACTGGACTTGTGTGCTTCACTTTCTCTGTTCACCTGTTTCCATCAGGATATGGGTGTATCCTATTTAGCCTTGCTGCTCAGTTATTCTAGTGCCGGCCATCAATGTAACCAGAGCCTTTCTGTTGCATGTTCCTGCTTCTAGACTACTATCAGCTAAGTTGGACTCTTAGTCCTGAGTTTGTTTTGCATTTTTGTTCCAGTTCACAGTTATGTTATTTTTCTGTAGCTGGAAGCTCTTGTGGGCCGAAATTGCCACTCCGGTGTCATGAGTTGACACATGAGTCTTAAAGTAATTTCGGGATGGTATTTTAATAGGGTTTTCAGCTGACCGTGAAGTTCCCTATTGTATCTTCTTGCTATCTAGTAAGCGGACCTCGCTTTGCTGAACCTACCTTCATACTGCGTATGTCTTTTCCTCTGAACTCACCGTCAATATATGTGGGGGGCTTCTGTCTCCTTTTTGGGGGAATTTCCCTAGAGGTAAGCCAGGTCTGTCTTTTCCTCTATTAGGGTTAGTTAGTCCTCCGGCTGGCGCTAGGCGTCTAGGGATAAAACGTAGGTACGCCACCCGGCCACTGTTAGTTGTTGTGGTAGGTTTAGCTCACGGTCAGCTCGAGATTCCATCACCCAAGAGCTAGTCTGTTGTTTAAGTTCTCTGACGTTCCCTTGCCATTGGGAACCATGACAGGAGATGACACACAGGTATATACTATATACAGGAGAGATGACACACAGGTATATGCTATATAGAGGAGGAGATGACATACAGGTACATACTACATACAGGAGGAGATGATATACAGGTATATACTATATACAGGAGGAGATGACACACAGGTATATACTATATACAGGAGCAGATTACCTACAGGTATATACTATATATAGGAGGAGATGACATACAGGTATATACTATATACAGGGGAGATGACACACAGCAGGTATATACTATATACAGGGGAGATGACATACAGGTATATACTATATACAGGAGATGACATACAGGTGTATACTATATATATAAGGGAGATGACAAACATGTATATACTGAGGGGAAAATGAGAGGTGTGAGGTGAAAATTAGAGGTGTGAGGTGAAAATGAGAGGTGTGAGGTGAAAATGAGAGGTTTGAGGTGAAAATGGAAAGGTGTGAGTGCAAAATGAGAGGAGTGAGGGAAAATAGTGGAGTGATCGGAAACTGACAGATGTGAGGTCGAAATGACAAGTGTTAGGGGGGAATGAGAGGAGTGAGGGGGAAAATAAGAGGAGTGAGGGGGAAAATGAGAGGAGTGAGGGGGAAAATGAGAGGTGTGAGGGAGAAAATGAGAGATGTGAGGGGGAAAATGAAAGATGTGATGGGGAAAATGAGAGGCTTGATGGGAAAATAAGAGAAGTGAGGTGCTATAACTAACCACAGATATTTACTATGCCCAGGCAACGCCGGGCTCTTCAGCAAGTACAGAATAAAACTGGAGCTCAATCTCCTATTGGATAGACCATATCTCATACAACCCCTGGCAAAAATTATGGAATCACTGGCCTTGGAGGATGTTCATTCAGTTGTTTTTTGTAGAAAAAAAAGCAGATCACAGACATGGCACAAAACGAAAGTAATTTCAAATGGCAACTTTCTGGCTTTAAGAAACACTAAAAGAAATCAAGAACCAAAAATGTGGTAATCAGTAGGGTTGAGCGACTTTTACTTTTTCAGAATCGAGTCGGGTCAGGTGAAATCGGCCGATTATTGCCAAAAGTCGGGGATCCGACCGAGACACGAAACCCAATGCAAGTCAATGGAGAATCAAAGTCGGCAGTGAGTGGAGGACAGGAAAACACTAACAGAGCCCATTTTAATGCCAAAAACATCAATTCTTGTTACTTAAGCTTGTCAAACTTAATGTACCTTATAATAATAGTTAGCCATTGAAAATTTGGGGGTCATTTGGCAACAGTAGTGGGGGGAGTAGGGCTGGCTCAAGTTTTTCGTGGGCCCAGGAAACGCGGACTACGTCACGGCGGTGGAGCAGGGAGAGGTAAGTATTTCAACTTTGCAAGTGCTGTGATCCTGAGCAAGCAGGGGGGGGCACACTCGTTCGCATTGCCACTGGCACAGGGCCCCTCAAAGTACGGCGTTGTGATTGACGGCGGGGGCGCCTCCCACCGGCAGAGACACTTTTGCATACTATGAGGGGCCCTGTGCCAGTGACGTCGCCAACGAGTATGCCCCCCACCTGTTGAAGGAACCTGCACTTTCATCTGCACCTTCCTCTTTGTCCCCGTGTAAGGTGGTATAGTATGCGGGAAGGGGAACCAGACTTTCTGCAGGGTCAGATACTGGCTATGTAGAGTGCAAGGGGAATGTAGTGGTCTGGGTCAATGTACCGGCAGACTCATCTAGCAGTAGCTGGGCAATGGGCAGGATGAGGAGGAAACACAGATATAGGCCCAAAGAATAAAGTAGGCTAAATGCAGTTCAAAATTGGTAACAGGAGTAAACAGGCAGCACTGCTTTGTTCAGTGGAGGAGAACAGCAAGGAGCGGCAGACACCGTTCGTAGGCCCAACCAAACCAGTAGGCCAAATGCAGTTTTAAAATTCCTATAGGCCGAAAGCCTCAAGATTGAAGCTCAGGAAAAAAACACAGGAGAATACCAAGGAGCGGCAGACACCGTTAGTAGGCCCAACCAAACTAGTAGGCCAAATGCACTTTAATATGTGATATCGGCTGCAAATTGAGGCTCTGCTTTGTGCAGTGAAGGACAGCTGTATTGAGTGGCGCAGACAGACACAGGTAGTAGGCCTAAATTAAAAAAGTTTGCTCAATGCAGTTTAAAATTGGTTAGGGGTACACAGGCGGCAGAGCGTTGTTAAGCGGAGGACGATTGTCAGGACTGGAGTAGCCCAGACAGACTTAGTAGGCCTAAAATAAAAAAGTAGGCTCAATGCAGTTCAAAATGGGTAATGGGTACACAGGCAGCATTGTTTTGGTCAGTGGAGGACGATTAGTAGAAGTGGCGCAGACAGACTTACTAGGCCTAAAATAAAAAAGTTAGCTCAATGCAGTTTAAAATGGGTAACAGGGGTACACAGGCAGCACTGGTTTGGTCAGCGGAGGACGATTGCTAGGAGTGGTGCAGACAGACTTACTAGGCCTAAAATAAAAAAGTAGGCTCAATGCAGTTCAAAATGGGTAACGGGTACACAGGCAGCATTGTTTTGGTCAGCGGAGGACAATTAGTAGGAGTGGCGCAGACAGACTTACTAGGCCTAAAATAAAAAAGTTGGCTCAATGCAGTTTAAAATGGGTAACAGGGGTACACAGGCAGCACTGGTTTGGTCAGCGGAGGACGATTGCTAGGAGTGGCGCAGACAGACTTACTAGGCCT